>NC_081412.1:147991662-148359995 GCF_030272615.1 Cryptomeria japonica
GTCAGCCACCAGTGTAAAGTCTGAAAAATCAAGGAATACTGAAAACACGTTTTTTCATTTGACTTTCCAGGCTTGTCACTTCCAAGCCAGATACCAAAGCATTCCCAAGCCAAAAAGTTGAAATTTGGAAATTTTACTACAGAAATCAGATGTCTGATATAATCGGATATCCAATTTTTATATATAAATTTGTGGTCCCCAAAAATTATCCCGTTGCCACCTTTTTATTTACTGAACTACCACATTAATGGCGATGGCAGATATCCGATAAAATCCGATATCGGATTTTATTAGTCATATTTTAGAGAGAGAGAGAGAGAGAGAGAGAGAGAGATTAGGGAGAGGGAGAGAGAGAGAGAGAGAGAGAGAGAGGAAGAGAGAGAGTGAGAGAGAGAGAGAGATGAGAGAGAAGAGAGAGAGATGAGAGAGAGGAGGGACGAGGGAGGGATAGAGAGAGCTTAGGTAGAGAGAGATAGAGATGGGGAGGGGGAAGGGGAGAGGAGAGAGAGAGAAGAGAGAGAGAGAGAGAGAGAGAGAGAGAGAGAGAGAGAGAGAGAGAGAGAGAGATGGAGAGAAAGGGGAGAGGGATAGAGAGAGATTAGGGGAGAGAGAGAGAGAGGGGGGGAAGGGGAGAGAGAGATGGAGAGAGAGGTGTTGAAATGTGGTGACTGATCAACAAAGTACTGTACACTCAACATGTATCCTCACCGAGGTTCGGGGTTGGGCCGGGGCCCCGGGCAGGGGTTCAGGGGCGGGAGCCCCCAAGAAATTTTTTTTTTGCCTTTTTTGTAGATGAAAACCCACATTGTAATAAAACCCTAAAAGGCCCGACTTTGTTTGTTTGCCCTAAAAATGCATGTTATAAGTGGCTGGGATGCTTAAGGCATTGTAATATTGATTGTACTATTTTTGCTGGATAATAAGAAAGATTGGATGGCGTGTGTATGGTGGACGTAACCCATTCTGGGTGAACTACGTTAAATCCCTGTGTTATCTGTGTCCTATTTTATTCCTTTATCTTTTGTATTTAAATCTGCATATAATTGTTAGTTCATATTTTCTTTGGATCTGCTTGAAACCCTAACAAGAGGGAGGGGAGGGAATGTATGAGAGAGATAAAGAGATTAGCGGAGAGGGAGAGAGAGAGAGAGAGAGAGAGAGAGATTAGTGGAGAGATTAGGGGATAGAGAGACACAGAGAGACAGAGGGAGAGAGATGGGGAGAGGGAAGGGATAAAGAGAGAGATAGAGAGAGATTAGGGGAGAGAGAGATAGATGGAGAGATTAGGGGAGAGGGATAGAGAGATATTAGGGGAGAGAGAGAAGGAGAGAAGGAGAGGGAGAGGGAGAGAGAGATTAGGGGAGAGAGAGAGAGAGATTAGGGGAGAGGGGGAGAGAGAGAGATTAAGACATCATAGGACATCATGAACCCTTATGACATTAAGACATCATGAACCCTTATGAGATTAGGGGAGAGAGAGAGATTAAGACATCATGAACCCTTATGACCTCTTAGGACACCATATGACCCCTAATAACACCATATTGGGTCGCTTTGGGTCATATTGTGTCCTAAGGGGTCATATTGTGTCCTAAGGTTTTGTAGGCCACATGACCCCTAACGATACCATAGGACCCCATATGACCCATTATGACACCGTTATGGACACCATATGACCACTAACGACACCATAGGACCCCTTAAGACACCAAATCATGTCGTTAGGGGTCATATGGTGTCCTAAGGGGTCGTAGGCCACAATATGACCCCTTAGGACACAATATGACCCAAAGTGACCCAATATGGTGTCATTAGGGGTCATATGGTGTCCTAAGAGGTCATAAGGGTTAATGGGACACCATATGACCCCTAACGACATGATTTGGTGTCTTAAGGGGTCCTATGGTGTCGTTAGGGGTCATATGGTGTCCATAGGGGTCATATGGTGTCTTGGGACACCATAAGACCCCTTAAGACACTAAATCATGTCGTTAGGGGTCATATTGTGTCCTACGACCCCTTAGGACACCATATGACCCCTAACGACATGATTTGGTGTCTTAACAGGTCCTATGGTATCGTTAGGGGTCATATGGTGTCCATAGGAGTCATATGGTGTCGTCGGACACCATAGGACCCCTTAAGACACCAAATCATGTCATTAGGGGTCATATGGTATCCTAAGGGGTCGTAGGACATAATATGACCCCTAACAAAATGATTTGGTGTCTTAAGGGGTCCTATGGTGTCGTTAGGGGTCATATGGTGTCCATAAGGGTCATATGGTGTCTTTGGACACCATAGAACCCCTTAGGACACAATATGACCCCTTAGGACACAATATTACCCAAAGTGACCCAATATGGTGTCATTAGGGGTCATATGGTGTCCTAAGAGGTCATAAGGGTTCATGTGACACCATATGACCCCTTAGGACACCATATGACCCCTAACGACATGATTTGGTGTTTTAAGGGGTCCTATGGTGGCCCAAGACACCATATGACCCCTATGGACACCATATGACCCCTATCTATCTCTCTCTCCCTCTCTCCCTCTCCTCTCTCTCTCTCTCTCTCTCTCTCTCTCTCGACTCTCTCTCTCTCTCCCCCTCCCTCCCTCTCCTTCTCTCTCTCTCTCTCCCTCCCTCCCTCTCTCTCTCTCTCTCCCTCCCTCTCCTTCTCTCTCTCTCTCCCTCCCTCCCTCCCTCTCTCTCTCTCTCCCTCCCTCCCTCCCTCCCTCCCTCTCTCTCTCTCTCTCTCTCTCTCTCTCTCTCTCCCTCTCTCCCTCTCCTCCTCTCTCTCTCTCTCCCTCTCCTTCTCTCTCTCTCTAAAATATGACTAATAAAATCCGATATCTGATTTAATTGGATATCGCATTTCTGTCATGTGGTAGTTTACTAAATAAATGGCGGCAACGAGAAAATTTTTGGGGACCACAAATTTTGGTACTAAAATTGGATATTCGATTTTATCCGATATCCAATTTTAGTACAAAAAACTAGGAAAAAAGGGTTTGTGGGCCATTTTGTAGATTCCAATGGCCCACAGTCTGCATATTTTGTTTTCTGTTGAAGATCACGGGTTTTCAGACAACTAGAGACAAACTTGTGCTTTTGGGAGATTCTTAAAGTGAAAACTTACATTATCAATCATGAAGGAGCATATGTGGAGGGAAATGGGGAGTAGTAGTCGTCGGAAGTCTAAACGCAAAAGAAAACTTTCAAATGACCAAATTGAAGTGTATAGAGAAAGAGATAGAGAATGTCATCGGAGGAGAGGACAAGGTATGTTAAATATTGCTAATGTTACTTCAACTGAAGAGGAAATTGAATTTGAAAAAGTGCCACAAGTTATTGAAAATGAAAATGTAGATTTTGAAAGTGAAAATGTTGAAAGTGATAATGAAAATGCTCAACATGTGGAAAATTTTGACATAGGAGGTGAAAATGTGGAAAACTTTAACATTGAAGGTGGAATTGCTCAACCAAGTGAACCATATGTAACACCTAATTACTTTAGAAATGAAGACCCTCTCATGGATGAAAGACAAATTCCAAATCCAAGACCTTCAAGAACCCCAAAATTGTTATTTGAAATCGATGAGAATATTATTACGAATCTTGAAGGCAAGAGGTCAACAAGAAGCGTTCGGTTGTGGGCTACACAACTTTTCAACCAAAATTTTAGCAATAAGACATTGATTGAGCAACGGCAACCCTTTGTTCAATTGCTAAAGATGATAAAGATGAGACCATTGCTAAACAAATTGAATATTCATGTGAACAAGAAGATGGAGAGAAATTCTATTATTGCAAAAAATCTATTTGATTCTCTCAATTCTATTGGAAAGAATACCAAAGAAAGAGATAAGAGAGCCGCTCGAAGAGTGATTACAACCTCCTTAGTAAGCCATCAATTGAGGAAGGCTCATCAAATGAGACAAACTTGTGTTGATTTTAACATAAACCATAAAACTTTGGATAGAGCACTTGCACGAAGACAAAGACTTGATGATCCACTTCAACAAGATACATGGGCATTTGGTGGGAGGCTTCCACATGTTGATAGAAAGTTGACTGACAATGTGAAGGAAGAGATTCAACAATTTTGGCACTCTAATTCTAGAGTGTCACCCAATGTAAAGGATGTTTTGAAATTAATAATTGACAATCGAGACTGCACATGACATCCCAAACATTTCTTGGAATCAAGCCAAACAATGTTGTAATTTTTTTTTTGTGAATTACATCCAATTTTGCAAATATCACAAAGGGCCTTTGAATCTTTGAAACCATTTTATTGTGTTCCTCTTAAGATTCACAATACCTATTGTTGCAAGTACCATGTGGAGTTTTCAATGTACCATGAACTTTTATGTCATATTCGTTCTATGATGCATACTAATGAGATGTTGCAGGAGTGTGGTGCACTGATATTTCCGAGATCATCAAGAGACTTGCAAGATCTATTTTTATGCCCTAGAGATGATGGCTGCTATTTCTATAGAAATGATTGTTTGAATGAGAAGTGCTCAGAATGCGGTGGGTTGTCAAAGTTTGTTTCATGTTTTCATGAGGGCAGCAAACACGAGTTTGGAAATAATTATATTGAGAAAAAAAGATACGAGACAGTGAAATATACTTTGAAGAGTGGAGGTAAAGGTTCTAGATGTGAATTAGTCTCAAGAGAAGTGAGTATTGCTGATTTTATTTTGGATTTTAAGGAAAATATTTTCTACAAGTATGCAAGGCACACCCATAGGTCTCAGTGGTTGGATCAACAGTTTAGGATGTGTAAGAACTCTTTCCCAATTGGCACTATTGTATCGGTGGTTGATTTTGTAGAGAACTATACATTGCAACCACAGAATGAGGTGCAGTCTCAGTACTACAATTCAGTCCAAATTGCTATTTTTGTTCACATTACATATAGGCATGCTCCTGATAGTACAGAAGAGGACAGGAAGATAATCAGGGAGTATCATTTTTACATGAGTGATGATAGATCACAGTCCTCTGAGTATGTGCAACATTCTTTCGAGATTTTTTTTGAGTTCTTGCATGAGAAATATATTGCAATTGACCGACATATAATATGGTCAGATAACTATACGGGTCAATTCAAGAATGCCTGTATGTTTTATTGGTTGAGTAGAATGCATGTGGAGAGGCGTATACCTCATATTTGGTGTTTTTTTGAGGCAAGGCATGGGAAGGGAGAGCATGATGGAGTAGGTGCAAGTTTGAAGAGAGCTCCAGTTAAGGAGCAATTGAGGATTTTAGGTGCAAATTTCTCTAATGCACATTCTATTGTTGATTGGTGTAGTTTAGCATTGTCACATGGAGGTACTCTTGATTCAATAGTGAACAAATTCTTTTGGTTGGTTGAGGAGGGAATAGTGGGAGATAGATTGGATTGTCAAACAATTAAAGATTCTTCAAAGATGCATTCATTTCTCAATTTAGATGCAAGTACATGGACCATTTGGACATGAGCATTGGCTTGTTTTTGTCAGAGTTGTGTTTGGTGTGATTGGGATCAATGTGAGTCAAGTGAGTGGGTTGATACATGGGTTCCCCACTATCTAACTCCTTTATCTCAAACAATATCCTTGTCAAATGATGACAGGGAAAGTTCACTTGAGTATGATCGTCTGTCAGATCTTGTACAGCCAGAACATGTTTTTGCAGTTGTTGCACCGCAAGGGAATGAAGAGAGATCAAAATATTGGTTGGCACGATGTGTACAGGGAAAACAAAAGCTAACACAACCAGTGATAGATGATGATGGGTTCACATATCCTACAGGTTCAATTACTATTGTGAGAACTTGGTTGCGAACATACATGATTAGAAAGAGTGGCATACCTACATTTGAAGACTCTGAGAGACACAAAACTATTATAATGTATTCACACCTTATTATAGCTACAAATGTCAAGTTGTTGAAGCATCAAGCAAAACTAAAGACCAAAGAGCTATGGACAGTGACTACTACTGATCATGAAGCAATACTGGATACTCTTAAACAAAGAGATGACCCTTCAGGCACACTTGAGTAGCAGAGATGGCCTTATTTTTTTTATCATGCATTTCATTTCGAACAATGATCATTAAACCTTAATGATCAAGTTTGCTACGTGTATATTAAGGATGTCTTGAAAATGCAGGTCTATTGATGAACGTTTTTTTTTGGCAACATGGTTTTTGCATGTACATAGCAGGTACACAATATAATCGGAAGGGATGTATACGTATTTTTGCAACATGACTTATTATCATGCATTTGATGAGTTTTACAATTTTTGATGATATAATTAACGCAAAACCTTTATGCTCATGTAGGTCTTGATTGATGATATACAATAGTACATCACATTATGATTTTTGATGATATACAGGTTCATGCTAGATCATTCGCCATTGACAAGACCCTCTCTTGGTGATGGTACATATTCTTTTGTGAATTATTGAGATAAAATTTTGTGCATAAACATTAAGTCAAGTGAATTTATTGCTATTTAGAAATGACCATATCTACCATCGTCTTCAACCATGCAGAGAAATGCAGTGAGAAGGGCTTTAATCAACATGCATCTTTCTTCAAAGTTATGCTTGTATACTTTGCAGAGAAAATGGTAAGTTTTGTAATTATACAATCTTGTGCGTCTTAAAAATGTTTGAAATGATCTATTTATAATTTGCCAAACTAATTTGTATTAAGTGTTATAATTTGTTTCTTGTAGCACATTCATTCCGCATAAAAAGGTTACTTATTTTGGTCTTCATTTATATGCAAGCATTGTTGTACGTAAGCTTTTATCTTAGGTCATGAGGATGTCTGATGCAGATGAAGTGGGATGTTGTATTTGTATATGGATGTGAATTGATGTAACATTGTTATGATGATATACAATGTCCATGAGCAAATTGGTTTAGTTATATTGATGATATACAATGTATTTGTACATGAGTACATTGGTGTAGTTTTATTGATAATGAAAAAACAATCATGTTTGCATATCCTTTCATGGATGTCACATGCAAGTGTAATGGTAATTATGTGTATACAATACATGGAAATATTGATGATCATTATGTGTCTATAGTGTAATGCTTGTTTATCTATATTTTTAGCACTTAGGGCGCTCAAGGGACGATGTCGGTAGGGTATGACCCTGAGCGTTCAACCAAGTGGGGGGTGGGGAAATAGGAGCATGAATAGGGTAATAATGCCTAACTAGACATGTCGAAGTTGATGGTTTGTCATCATGACGAGCTGAACGAGAAATAGGCCACGCGACAACATTCAATTGAGTGAGACTGACGATTTTTTTGCCAACAGAAAAATTGCTTCCCTAATAAAATCGTAGGGCAACTTAAAAAACCGAGATAGGATTTTGTAGGGACCCCTCTCATGGCCCTGTAGGTTCAAACGGATCATTCCCAGGTGCCATGGATTCCGAGTTAGGGCCCGTCAAAGTTTGACAATTTTGAGCACTTAGGGCGCTCAAGGGACGATGTCGGTAGGGCATGACCCCGAGCGTTGGATTGAGTGGGGGGGAAAAATAGGAGCATGTGTAGGATAATAATGCCTAACTGGACATGTTGGAGCTGATGGTTCGTCATGGCGATGAGTAGAACGAGAAATTGGCCACATGACAACATTCAATTGAGTGAGACTGATGATTTTTCGCCAACAGAAAAATTGTTGCCCTAATAAAACTGTAGGGCAACTTGAAAAACCGAGATAGGCTTTTGTAGGGAACCCTCTCATGGCCCTATAGGTTCAAATGGATCATTTGTAGGTGCCACGGATTTTGAGTTAGGGCCCGTCAAAGTTTGACAATTTTGAGCAATTACAACGCTCAAGGGATGACGCTAGTAGGGTATGACCCCGAGCGTCGGATTGAGTGGGGGGGGAAAATAGGAGCATGCGTAGGGTAATAATGCCTAACTGGACATGTCAGAGCTGACGGTTCATCATCGCGATGAGTAGAATGAGAAATCGGCCATGCAACAACATTCGATTGAGTGAGACTGACGATTTTTTCGCTAATAGAAAAATTGCTGCCCTAATAAAACTGTAGGGCAAATTGAAAAACAGAGATAGGATTTTGTAGGGACCCCTCTCATGGCCTTGTAGGTTCAAATGGATTGTTTGTAGGTGCCATGGATTCTGAGTTAGGGCTCGTCAAAGTTTGACAATTTTGAGCACTTAGGGCGTTCAAGGGATGATGCTGGTAGGGTATGACCCTGAGCGTCGGATCGAGTGGGGGGGAAAATAGGAGCATGCGTAGAGTAATAATGCCTAACTAGACATGTCAGAGCCAACGGTTTGTCATTGCGATGAGCAGAATGAGAAATCGGTCACGCGACAACATTTGATTGAGTGAGACTGACGATTTTTTCACCAATAGAAAAATTGCTGCCCTAATAAAACCATAGGGCAAATTGAAAAACTAAGATAGGTTTTTGTAGGGACCCCTTTCGTGGTCCCGTAGGTTCAAATGGATCATTTGCAGGTGCCATGGATTCTGAGTTAGGGCCCATCAATGTTTGACAATTTTGAGCACTTAGGGTACTTAAGGGATGACGCCGGTAGGGTATGACCCTAAGTGTTGGATCGAGTGGGGGGGAAAAATAGGAGCATGCGTAGGGTAATAATGCCTAACTAGACATGCCAGAGTAGATGGTTCATCATCATGATGAGCAGAACGAGAAATCGGCCACCCGACAACATTCGATTGAGTGAGATTGACAATTTTTTTGCCAACAGAAAAATTGTTGCCCTAATAAAACCCCAAGCGTTCGACCGAGGTGGGGGCAAAAATAGGACCATGCATAGGGTAATAATGAATTGTATCAAGTATTGTTCATTAAATGAATTGTATTGTATTGTTGATTAAATGAATTATATTGTTCATTCATTGTATTGTTCATTGAATGAATTGTATTGTATTGTTGATTAAATGAATTGTATTGTTCATAAATTGTATTGTATTGCTCATTAAATGAATTATATTGTTCATTATAAAAACAACACTTACGATGAAATGAAATGAATTGTATTGTTCATTAAATAGCCATTATTAGCCATTGTTAATTATTGGAATGAAGATTAAAGATTTTCATGATAACACCATGCATAGATGAGCAACAATTTATATGATCGAATATCAACTTCTGTATATATAAAAATGTAAAATGATTACAAATGTATGTCCATACACAAATATGGCATAAACGCCAACTAAAACAAAATGTATGTCTAAATACATGAATGTATGTCCATATACAAAATATACATGCCAACTAGACATGTAAGCATCCCAAAACTATCTATAACATCCTAAGTTGCTGATGGATCATCAAAATCGATCCTCTTCACCGCACTACTCGGCTTTGAAGGATCCTGCACTAGAAAAATAAACCACGATTAATATTAGTTATATTATATAATTCACATTCAAAAAGTTAACATAAAAATGAACCATAATTGAACAATTTTTGTTTACCTCATCTCCATGTTTTCTCTTTAGCTTTGTAGGACTCTTGATGTATGTCTTTCGTAGAGGAGGTATGTTTTGAATATTTTGATACACAACCTACATATGTTCAGAAACATGACATTGATACAAGTTAGCATATAATTGTCACTGATAATAAAAAATTATATCTACTAATCAAAAAATAAAATAAACACACATCTACTTGAGGCATCTCTTCTTCTTCTTCAGGTATACTAGGTGTAGTCATCAAGGATGTGAAGCCAAGAATTCTCTGTATATATACACAACAAGTATATGAAACTATCAATCTATGTCTAGACATGTATAATCACTATAAGTTATTTAAACTATTCATTCAATCATATTTGCATTCAATTACCTTTCCCTTGTCTCCAATTGCACTACCAAATCCTAAATCACACTGCCCCGCACTCGTGCTGCTTGTGCCCTACAAGAGTAAAATAAGATATACATGCAAGTTACCACATAATCTAATTAATACCAATATAAATGATGAGCATGTATGTACAATAAAATACAAATGACTAGGTGCAATAATATATGTACCATCAAGCTATCAAGGCCAAATGAAATGGCCGACAAGGTGCCCTCCTGAATCTATCTCAACTCATCCTTAGTCATCAACTATTAAATAGACCATGTAAATATAAATTAGTACTTAATATTATCTAATTTATAAATATTTAATTAAAATATAACATGAACTGTGAAAATACAAATCTTACCACTACATCATCAATGTATGATGACGGTGCCTCCTCGCCTCTAGCATGTGAGGACTCCCTAGGGTATCCTCTGGTCTATGTAATAACATCTGGTGCATCATGCATCTCATGCACCTCATAATCTACACTGTCCACAGGAGGATCAACGAGCTCTCCAACTGGACCCAAGCATACGTGCCCACACATGACACAACTATGGGGCACGCATATGTGTGGAGCCAAGGATGACATGTCAACAACACTAGATGCATCGCTACCATCAAGAGTAGGTTGAGCTACTGACACAGCCTAAGAAACCAAAAGGCTACTCAAAGAGTGAATAGCCGATATGGTCCATGAAGCCACCTCACAAATGATATCAGGATGCTGCACTATAGGTGCGGGATCAACAGGAGGAGGGGGGACATATGGGCCCTAGACTACTCTGACTGCCCCAGGTCTATTTTGGGGCATACCTAAACCTACACTCTGGAAAGGTTGGATGTCAAAGTAGTTCACATGTTTGTTTAAAACAAACTCAACATACAATTTTTTTATGAAATAGAAGGGGATATCAAGATTGTTGTTGGGTGGTTTGTCGAAAACCATCCACCAATGATCCCAAAAGTTTTTCACAATCCCATCATTTGTGCACTATTTAATAGAAAGTTTTGTTTTTTTTGGATCTATGGGCTGACCAATACGGGGATTGACAAACAATGAGGCAATTTCAGCTTTGGATATCTCAAGATCCTTGATATCCTTATACGACAAGCCATCTGCATATTTTTCCCTCATAGAATCTCTCCACAAAAGGGAGGCATCGTGCTCCACAGTCATGGTTTCCATACTTTTTATTATCGACATGAGAGGATCAAACATTGGGTTTAGATGAGGGATCCTATGATATACTTTTGCAATGCCCCTCAATTCATTCAAATTTTGTTTAATCAAATCCTGAATTGAGGGGGGTTTAGCAAATGAGGGTTTGGTTGTTGCAGTTGTGGTTGGTCAAGGTTTTCATTGTTATCCCCCATTTTAACCTAATTGAATGTAAACAATTAAATTTAGTTAACAAATTTAAACAATTAAGTATTTGATTTAAGAAAACCTAGTTTTCATATGAAAAAAACGTATTTTCAATGAAAAGTCAAATAAACGTTAACAAAAAATACAAAAAATGAATGAAAATGATAAATTTTTTACCTCTCAATCTATTTTTTAGCAATTTTTTGCCAAAACACCGGATATCAGATTTTGATGAAATCACGTGGCTCGTGAGTTAAAAATGACTCACAGGCTGTCACTGTCAAAATATAAAAGTCTCAAAAAATCGGATATCCGATTTCTATACTTAAATTATTTTTTAATAACATATATAATATAATAATATATTATTATATTATATAATACGTATTGTATTATATTATATATATTATAATATATAATATAATATATATATTATATTATGTAGACACTTAAAAATAATTATTTTAATTATTTTTAATTCCTCGCATAATTAATTAATTAATTATGTTAATTCAAATTCCTCTCAATATTAATTAAATATAATTAATATTGTTACTATAGCATGTGTTTGATTTATTTAATAAATCAATCCCTTTCTTTATTTTTCTAAAAAATCAAATCCTCACAAATCTTCCTCTTAGTTAATTAATTTCAATTAATTAGTTAACCTACATGATTCTTACAAATCATCTTCTTAATTCATCATTAACCTAATAAATTCTTCTAGAAACTCCCTAAACTCACTTAACATTACTCTTCTAATTTTTTATTCCCTCCACTCATTCTCTCTCCTAGTCAAATTCTCCTACAAATATTAATCCCACCTAACATTTCCTCTAATCCCCCTCTTAATGAGTCGTTAATGGTTAATCAACATGATTAGCCACAAAGTCAACTCTCTGTCCTTCTCATCCAGCCACTAGCTTTAAATGCTCTTTTCCTAGGTGAATGTAAGATTTTCGAAATCACACATTCCTCTAGGCATCCCCTCTCCCAAGGAATTTTTAATTCCTTTTTATTCCTTCAATCCCCATGATATCCTTTTTTGGAGAATTTTTAATTCCTCCAATGCATCTTGTGGAGTGTGGAGATACGAAATGCCTTTAAGGCATATTTCTTGGTCTCCACACCCTCTCTTGGACCTTGTGTGAGCTCACAAGTAAATCTTAGCCCTTCATCTCAAATTCATTCTATCCATCCGTTTTCCTCTCCTCTTCCTATAAAATAGGGCTCCATCCCTTCATTCTAAACATCTTGAAATCCAGTAAGTTTATGTTGCCCTTTTGAGCCCAGAAAATCATCTTGGCAACTTAATTATCTCATTCTTATCATTTTTCAAATCCATTCCATTTGTGCACAACATTGGAGAGCCACCCACATCCAGCAATCAAAGAAGGACATCGAGTGGAGCATTATCAAGGGGTGCCTTCACTTCATCAAGATCAATCCGAAGGAGAAGGTAAAATAGTAAGGTGAAATGGTCTTTTAATGATATTTAAGCATTCTGCATGTTTATTTCATTATGTTTTGATCATTTGACCTTCAAATCTATTTTCCCCTCTTCATTTTGGCATGCCCGGTGGGACCCATGTCCCTAAAAACTAATATTTTTTTTTTAGGTTTTTGTGAGTTGTGAGACGCAGGTTCCAGAATAGCGCGACTGCAGAAAAAAAATCTTTTTTTTGCAGGTTCCAGAATAGCGGATCTGTATTTCTGTGCAACTACTTCTTTTCTATTTCTATTCTTTTTCTGTTTCTATTTTTGTTTCAGCACGATAGCTCTACGATTAACACGAGCGTTTTTGTGGGAATTTGAATTCCTGTTATCCGATCTGTTATTTGCTCTATTTAATTATAATCTATGTGAAAGTAGGAGAGTATGCTCTTGTCTATATAGATAATCAGAAATCTAGACCTTTCACTTTTCTATTTTGTTTAGTGCAACTATATGCTATGACCGCAGGAAAGTGTGAAAATAGGAGAGTATGCTCTTATCTATCTAGACAATTAGAAATCCGGACCTTTGACACTTTTCTATCTGTTCAGTGCTACTGTCTGCTCTGTTAATCTGTCTGAAATTTTTAGGCACTAACTGTAGTCTGCATTTTTATTTTTTTTAATTTCCTGTTATCTGCTCTGTTTAAATATAATTTCTTTGACCTCAGGAAAGTGTGAAAGTAGGAGATTATGCTATTGTCCATCTAGACAATCAGAAATCTGGACCTTTGACATTTATTTTTATTATTCTGTTAAATTTAGGGTTTCTGCTCTGTTAAATCTAGCGTTTCTGTCTACTCTGTTAAATCTAAGGTTTAAAAAATAAAAGGTTTCTGTCTTTATCTCGACTCCATTTTCCTCCAAACTTCACCAGATTCTCCGCATTGTCATTTTCTACATTTCCTTGGAGGCCTTATCCCAAAAATCCACTTTTTGAAGCCCAAAATCTCATATTTCTCTATTTTTAGGGTTTGTCATAACTCCTTCCCCTTTTATCCAATCAACTCCAAATTTTTCTCATATTATCCATCTCCAACTTTTGCTTCTTTGTCCCTCTTGGACAAATTTTCCCATTCCTTCATCTCTTCTCCAAAATCCCTATTTTTCACTTGCCTATCCCTTGGAAAGCTACAAAAACCTAGTCAAACCCCATTTATCCATCAAAGTTTTCTTCAAATCCACATTTGTCATTAGTAAAAAAGTTTTTATTCATGTTTTTCTATTCATTCCCCCCCCCCAAAAAAAATATATATATTTTTGTCATTTTGTTGTTTTTTGTAGGACGCTTGTTGAAGACTCTATTTTTCCAAACTACTAATCAAGTTGTTTTGCAGGACGCTTTTTGAAGACTCCATTTTTCAAACTACTAATCAAGTGGTTTTGCAGGTTGCCTAGCTGATTCAACCAAATATTGTGCATTTATTTAAATTAGGCACCTAGATATTAATTAAAATGGAATGAACCATTGTCTTATGTGTCTTTAAGAAAAGCATAAAGGTAGGAAAGTATGCTCTCGTCTTACTAGACAAACAAAAATCCAGACCCTCCAACCTTTTCTTGTTTGATTGTGTGTTTACCTCTAGCAGGCCTACCCTCCCAACTTTCTCTTTGAGAAGGTAAGAGGGGAACGACCCAAGTGAGTACACCCGGACCTAGGGTTCCCAACTCACTATAATAAATAGGCCATTGACTATGAAAGGGTTAATGGTTGGGGCTATATGAGAGTTTATTCTCACATTAGGTGCTTAGTAGGATCCTAGAGATCTCAATCATGCTTGCGTGACTACTAAGTTCTTGGTGCTTCATTGGGCTATAGGCCTCAATTGCACTTGTGCAACTTTGAAGGGTAGCTCCTAACGGGAAGACTTACTAAACACCTTGTTCATAGTGGCCAAAAACCTTCTAGTCATTGGTGTAGGAAGTCGGACCTCTGAAGCGGCCCATATTCTTATGACCCTTAGTAGAGACACAAAGTTCGCCATGAGGAGTTTTCATGGGAATTGATGCTTGGTTGCCCCGAGAAGTGAGTGTCGTGGAGGGGAGCCAGTGGGGTCAAGCATCTAATTGTCTACTCTGGGTAAGCGTAGATGGGAAACCAATTGGGATTCAATGACTATTGTCCTTGCCAGCCTTAAGAATGTTGTATATGAGCATGAGTGTCTTTGATATAATATGCATTTGATCACTGTGTTTGCTTTGTTTGATACATACTTGCCAAGAGTAGACTAAAAACACATCACTATCCCCAAACACTTTGCAAAAACACTTGTCAAGACACAAAGAATTGTCCAAGTCATTACCCACACCAAGTCCAAAAAAAAAAAAATTGTGTCAAAGCTCTGTCCATCCCATATTTCATAAGCCTAAGAGAGAAGCTAAGAGTCCGTCATCTCCATCAACATTCAAGTTTGTCCTTTGAAACACCAATTATCGTCCAAATCAGGGTGGTCGTATCCCTTCATACAACTTGCCATTCGAATCGATCCTTCATTAAGTTGTATTCATGTCAAAGACAACCTAGTTATCAAGTTTCTTCTAAACCATCACTACCATACCTTCTTCATCAATCATCCTCAAATTTCTTAAATCCTTTCATCCTCATTTTTTCTTAAACCCTTTCATCACAAATTTCTCAAATCCTTTCATCACAAATTTTTTAAGTCCTTTCATCACAAAAATCGTGTATGGTCGCAACTTGATCCCAAAAGAAAAAAATGGCTGAACAACAATATGGCATGTCGGACATTGGTGTCCTATATGAAGATCCCACGCAAGATCATACACAAAATGGGCAACCTAGCGATCAAGATCAAAGTCAAAATCTTGACATGGTTAACCAAGATGAACTTTGTCCGGAAGTGCAAACTTTTCTAGCGGATTCTTATAACCAAGAGATGATGGAAAAGTTTATTAAACACAATCCTAATACACTTCTAAAAACTCTTCTTGAACATGGAGCTCAACTTTCACCTGAATTTAATAGATCCGCTCTCACCCAACAACCATAAGGAGACCTCGCTCCCACACAAAGTGCTGCACCTACTATTCAAACTCAATCAATTGCAGCTCCATCAATCATCCAGGCTCAATCAATGCCACCCACGGTACCTCCCACCGTGGTCTCCATCCCACCTTCTTCCTCCTTACCATCCATACCACTATCGAATCCGATCTCATCCATTCTCCAACAAACTTCTATACCACCTCCTTCTATTCAACCACAAATTTCTATTCCACAAACTTCCCTTCCTCCCAACAATGTCGCAAATTTTATCCAGGTTGTATTCAATCCCATCACAACAGTTGGTGGACCGCAACCAACTATCCCTCAAACCCCAGTGACATCGGTCATCACATCCCACATTCCCACCTCCTCATCATATCAATATATTGGTGGTGGTGCACCTTCTTTGGTTCATCCAATTCTTGGGGCAAATACAATTCATCAATATCAAAGTCCACAACAAGACCTCATCAAGGAAATTCAAGACATGAAGAATATCATCAAGGACATGAAACAAAGGACTAATAAAAGGAAAAATTACTCATTCGAAGAGTTTTTCCCTTGTCCTTATGATCCGTCTATATCAGTTGCACCATATCCCTCAAGATTTGAGATTCCTAAATTCACCAAGTATGAAAGAAAAGGAGACCCCCGTGATCATGTTCGAGAATTCCACATCTTATGCCAAGAAGTCTCCTATAGTGACCTTTTATCTTCGCAGCCTCTTTCCCAAGAGTCTCACAGGAGATGCCTTGGCATGGTTCTCATCTTTACCACGAGGTTCTATTATCTCTTTTCTAGACTTGGCAGAAAAATTTGTGGCCCACTATGCATACAACATGGGTAATGATGTTTCTATGATGGACCAATGTAATACAAAACAAAGGCCCGGAGAAACCTTCGCCAATTTCCTACAAAGATGGAAACATCTTATCAAGAAATTCCAGTGGGACATGCTAGAACAACATCAAATTGAGCTATTCCAAAAGAACTTGGTGCCTGAACTTTCAAGACCTTTAATATCTCAATGCATCAAATCCTTCCAAAAATTGACCGATAAGGGCCTCGCCCTTGAATGTGTCTTGTTGGAAGAAGGAACCTTGAAACATTACCAGAAATCAACACAAGGTTCTTCCTCTTATCATAACGACAAGCCAAAATTATGGTCAATGATGGTATAATTGATGCAAAGTGGGTCCAAACCGTGGCTGCTCCCCCAAAATCCACCACCAACAATCATCAATTCAATAACCGAGACAATCCAAATCAATCCAAAAAACCTCACAACAATGTCTCAATCTAGGGACGACCACCCTGATCGAATAGCAGGACTCCAAGAGATTTCATTCCTCTGGCTGAGCCTATTGAAGTGGTGTTTCAAAAACTTGTCCAAGCAAGTGTAGTGGTTTTTCCAATTACTCGCCCATTTGACCATAATCAACCTAAACCGAGATGGTATAATGAAAATGAGTATTGTGAATACCATCGTATCAAGGGACATGATACACGAAAGTGTATGAAACTGAAGATCTACATACAAGATCTCATTGATAGAGGTGAGATTGAGGTAGCAAATGCAAAACCTGGTAATAACAATGACAAACTCAAAATGTACCAAGAACCTTTCCCAAAGCATGATAAAGGAAAAGGTTCATCATCTAACACAATGGGTTATGACTACGCTAATCACGTAACCAGTTTTGATTTTTTGGTAGGTCACATTGAACCTGTAGACAATAATGTCAATGTCATAACCATCCAAGGAGTCAATTCTCCTTCTTCCCAAAGCAGACCAAATCCTGCTAGGATAGTCATTCAAGGCACCACACCGTCCACCTCCCATTTCCAGAATGACTGCAATGCAACTACACACCGAGGAAGAGTCACCATCCAAGGAGTTCCTCCCCCACCAAACCCCCCACCCATGTCTTCCACCCACCGATATGACCTCATTGATCAACTTGGGAAGACACCTGCGCAGATCTCCATTTTGGAACTTCTCAAGACCTCCCCGGTCCATAAAGAAATTTTGGAACAAGCCCTTTTCCAATCACATGTTCTAGATAACATCAACACCACCCAATTCCAAGCCCTCATTGGAAACCTTGCTGCCCAGCAACACATTGTATTTAACTCCAAAGATGCTCCCGTAGATGAAGACCATAACAAACCTTTGCACATCAAAGCTCTTATCCACAAGCACAAGGTCAAACATATCCTAATAGATGGTGGATCCGGGCTTAATCTGTGTACATACAAATTAATAAAACAATTGGGACTTTTTGAGGACCTGATAGACACATCAGGAAGGAACACAATAAAGGCATATGATGATGCAGAAAGAATTTCAAAGGGCGTGATCACCTTACCTCTTTAAGTGGGCCCCATTACAATTGAAACTCCTTGCCAAGTACTAGATCTTGACTTCCCCTACAACATTCTCCTTGAGAGGCCATGGATTCATTCCTTCCAGGCCGTACCCTCCACCTATCACCAATGCATCAAATTCCCCTATAATGGAAGAGAGATCACTATCAAAGGTGATCCCCAACCTTTTCAATATTGCAAACTATTAGAGGGGAAGCATCTGTATCATTGCCCACTAAATAGACCCTCGCCAATGCCTCCATCTGACACATCAAATGTTGCCTCCACATCATCCCAACCAGATAATCAAATCAAGATCTTGAACAATGGCTATGGAGAATACAAATTGGAGGACGTCTTATTAATAGGCAACCTCCCTCTCTCTCCTAAGTCATTTGGCAAACCATAAGAGATAAAAAAGGACCCAAAACCAGTCATGCAATGCCAAAACACCACCTTCCAGCAATGGATCCCACTTGATAATGAGAGCCTCGAAGCAGATATCTCTTCATGGCTGTACCGGGAAGAAGATGAAGATCCAACAAGAATATCCAAATAAATGTACCCAAAAGCATCTGCCATAGTTGAAAAAATGGGTTACAAAGGACATGGCCTGGGACTAGAGGAGAAAGGAAGAAAAACACCCATAAATCATATCTCCTACAGATACAACAGAGGCTTGGGGTACACCCCGGTGCCTAAGATTACTATCGCTGGTGCCTCTTCTAGTCCTTCTTCGGATATCAAAAGTGTTGATGAAAAGGAATTCCATGAAATGACTTATGAATATGAGAGAGATATCTTCTTGGATGCTTACATCAATACCATCACCTTTGTAACCCCTCCCACTTCACATGAGCTACATCTTGTCCATCCCGAACTCATTGACTAGGGGCAACGAGACAAACCCACTTTAGATATCTGCATCGATGATAATGCTCTCATTGCTCTCCTAACAACACAAAATATGGAAGATTGTAGCAGAATCGAGGGTATTAAACTACACGAAAAGGGATACTTTGGTAGTTAGGTCAATTCCCTTAGCCACAAAAAAGATAATAAAAGAAAAAGATATGATTCCCTAGGTGAAAACCTCCCTGAGGTGCCTTTGGATGAACAAGAAATAAAAATAAAGGGCGTATCTGAAAGTGAAAACCTGGAAAAGGCACTTGACGATGAGGGATTTGACCTCCCTACCATTGGTTACCTTCCACAGGACAAATCAAATTTGTTGATAGAAGAAACAGATAGCATCAACATGGGCACCGAGGTCATTCCGAAAAATGTGCTCATTGCCAAATCCCTCACAGAAATCAAGAAACAAGACTTCATCAAATTCTTGACAGAGGTAAAAATCAATTTTGCATGGTCCAATTCCGATATGCCAGGGTTGGACCCTGCCTTGGTGGTTCATAATCTTGTCGTCTGCCCAGATGCAAAACCTGTAAAACAAAAATTGTGCAAAATGCACCCACATATTGCACTCTTGGTCAAGGCGGAACTCCAAAAGTTGTTAGACGCAGAATTTATCAAACCAATAGATTATACTGAATGGGTCTCCAACATTGTACCTGTTGGCAAACCTGCTGGGGGCATCCGCATCTGCACAGATTTTTGAGATCTAAATATAGCTTGTCCTAAAGATGATTTCCCGCTCCCCAATATAGACATGATTGTGGAACTTACAGTAGGACATGAAATGTTATCGCTAATGGATGGGTTTTCTGGATACAACCAAATTAGGATAGAAGATGAGGATCAACGTAAAACTACATTCACAACACCATGGGGGACTTTCTGTTATCAGGTCATGCCTTTTGGTCTCAAAAATGCTGGAGCTACATATCAACGTGCAATGACAATAATTTTTCATGACCTCTTACACAAAATTATGGAGGACTATGTGGATGATCTGCTAGGAAAATCTAAGACAAGACAAGAACACATCCCCATTCTAAAATAGATCTTCAAAAGATTGGAAAAATACAAGCTGCGCCTAAATCCCAAAAAGTGTGTGTTTGGCGTCACATCGGGAAAACTACTAGGATTCATTGTTTCCCATAGAGGCATTGAGGTTGATCTCGCAAAGGTAAAAGCTATTATGGAAATGCCTCCGCCAAAAACTCTCAGACAACTGTGCAGTCTCGAGGGAAAACTCTAGACTGTCAGGCATTTCATTTCATAGCTAGTAGACAAGTGCCATCCATTTGCACACCTGTTGTGTAAAGACACAAAATTTAAATGGGATTGCCTATGTCAAAAGGCCTTTGAGAAATTAAAAGAATATCTAGCATCACCTCCCATATTGATGCCTCCTGCTCCTGGAAAACCCCTTATTTTGTATATATGTGCTACTGCAGTGGCATTGGGGGCATTATTGGCACAAACAGATGATCAAGGGAAAGAACACGCCATTTACTACATCAGTTGGATGTTGGTAGGATATGAACTCAATTACACCCCCATTGAAAGAGCATATTTGGCATTAGTGTTTAGCACACAGAAACTATGACACTATATGCTAAATAATAAGACAAAATTAATTGCTAAAATTGATCCACTTAAATATCTCTTGTCCAAAGCTGCTCTCACTGGCAGAACTGCCAAATGGGTCATGCTCTTAAGCGAGTTTGACATTGAATATGTGGACAGAAAGGCAATCAAGGGACAAGTCATTGCAGATTAGTTGGCTGAAGCTCCACTTCCAGGTGACCATCCTCTTCTCACAGAATTACCAGATGAGTTCATTATGACTGTTACCACATCCTCCACATGGAAATTGTATTTTGATGGCTCCTACACTCAAAATGGATCGGGGGAAAGAATATTATTGGTCACACCTCAAGGAGATGGCATCCCCAAATCATACAAGATAGCCTTTGCATATACCAACAACATAGCAAAATATGAGGCCCTCATCATAGGTTTATGCTTGGCTATCCACTGGAAAATAAAGGAATTACAAGTCTATGGCGATTCCCAACTCATCATAAAACAAGTCAATGATGAATACTAGACAAAAGATGATAAACTCCTTCCCTATCATACCATGGTCAAAGATCTTAAGCAACATTTCACGGCAATCAAGTTTGACCAAATCCCACGAACAAACAATAGGGTTGCAGATGCAATGGCCACCATTGGTTCCCTCCTTCAAATGCTAGCACACAGTCAGAAGTGCGAGGTCTTGGTTGAGCAATTGTTTATACCAGCATATGACCTACCAGAGTCTAAAATGGTGTGTGTTCTCATTGGTTCCAAGTCCCCTTGATACCAAGAAACCTTCACTTTCCTCAAAGACAACACCATTCCCCCACACCTCACCAAAACCCAACATCAAACCCTCATCCGCCGATGTGCCCGTTACACCATCCTTGCAGACACCTTGTTCAAAAGGCATATTGATGGTTCCCTCCTAAGGTGTTTAGATAAACAAGATGCAGAATGGGCATTACGTGAAGTACACGAGGGTATCTGTGGGGCACACTCAAGTGGACTCACATTGGCTGAAATTTTTTTAAGAATAGGATACTATTGGCCTAAAATGGAAGAAGATGCATACAATTATGTGAAGAAATGCATCCCTTACCAGCAGCATGGCGACAAGATTCATGCACCGTCACAAGAATTGCAGCCATTCATTACACCATGGCCCTTCTCACAGTGGGGGCTCGATCTCATTGGGAAAATCCACCCTTCATCTTCCAACGAACATAAATTCATTATCACCACCATCGAATACTTCACCAAGTGGGTAGAGGCTATCCCTCTTACTTTCACCACTGGCAAGCAAATATCCAAATTCATCCCGAACTACCTAATCTGCTGATATGACATCCCAAAAGTTATCATCACAGTTAATGGTAAATAATTTAAGAACTAGAATGTCAAAGAACTCTACCAAAAATTCAACATCCAACACCGCTTCTCCACTCCATATTACCCCCAAGGCAATGGCCAAGTTGAGGCTTCTAATAAAACCCTGATAAAAATATTCAAAAAGACAATCAATGAAGTAGGCCGTGATTGGCACCTCCAAATCCATCCTGCATTATGGGCCTACTGCACCTCCATCTGCACCACCACAAGTTCCACTCCTTATTCCCTAGTATTTGGTTCCGAAGCCATCCTTCCCCTTGAGATCAAGATCCCCTCTCTAAGGGTATCACTGCAAAACATCCTACCAGTGGAAGAATACAGAATTGCCTGCTTATAAGAGCTAGAATTGTTAGATGAAAGGTGCCTCAAGGCCTTGAATCATCTTCGGGTATATCAAAACCGTCTGTGCATGAGTTATCATAAAAAATTCTAAACCCGAGAATTCCAAGTTGGTGATCTTGTCCTCATGGAAAATCAGAAAAATCTACAAGAAATAGAAAAGAAAGGCAAGTTTGAGCCTAATTGGCTTGGACCATATGTAATCACAGTGAAATATGGATCAGGAGCTTATCAGTTGGCTACTCCTAAAGGCGATCCTTTGGATGATCCAATGAATATCATGCACCTCAAAATATTTTATGCTTAGTCCTCAGAAAGTCTTAAATTGTCAAAAAAAAAAAAAAATCAAGAAAAGTTACAAAAAAAAAAGAGAAAAAGATCTTGAAAAAATCGTCACTTTCGTGAAAACCTGGCAAACAGGCACCTTATGACACAAAAAAAATTAAAAAATTAGAAAAAGAAAGAAAAAACAATTCATCCATTAGTGAAAACCACTTGGTGGTGCTATGGACAAGTACCTTGGTGAAAACCTCTGTGCAGATGCCAAGGTAAATAACCGGATCCACTGTCTATCATGTTGATACTACAAATCATCTGCTATCCAGCCCACCCATTCGCAACATTCCTTCTTTTTCGCCTCCCAATAAAACATGCGTATGATGATGAAGTCTTTGCCTGAGTCATGAACAAGGAATGTCCCATTGAAACTGAGATTTTATGCCTCTGTGTGTAAGCTTCAAGAAGTCTTGAGAAACAATCCCAAGTCCATCCTAGTTCTACTCTTGGCAAGAGGCATCATGTGGTCACAAGGAAGAGACTTGTTAGATTTTGTTAGATCTTTTCATATAGGCTTGCATCTTTTTCCCTATGACTGCCACTATTTACGATTGCCTGGGTTCTTCCATATCTAGGTATGTTATGATAGGTGCATACTGGGGCATATTTCATAGTATGACATGTTTTGGATCCTTCTTGTATAAATCGGTGACCTGGTACTAGTGTTTATCAACACTTACCTTCTTGTGTACAAGAGGTATCGGTGTGTTTGAGGGTTTCCTTGCACGAACCCACAACTATGTATTAGTGTTTCTTAATACTTACATTGTTGTGTGCAAGAAATTCCTGTTTGTCTACAAAGTCAGTCCATGCCCTGCGTTTCTCATGGCATCCTGATTTCTATAATCAACGATGCAAGTCACTCAGGGCAACATCAAACTAGGTTGGCTCTCCACATTTGTTGTGCACAAAATCTCACCATCATTCCATCAAATCCTAAACTCAATCATCCCATGGAGTTCTCAATTGCCCCCATTTTCCTCCATGGTCTCACATCTCGTATTATTCTTTCCAAATACCTCACGACTGCTTCATATTTTTTCCTCATCTATGCCTTCCACCTTAATTTTTCTTCCTCTATTTTTTTTTCCTCACATAATCAATTTTGATTCTGATTCATTTCTTATATAGGATGTATCCTTCCTGAAACCAGACGCTCTGATCATGTCTTATATAGGATGAATCCTTCCTGAAACCAGATGTTGTGATCTGATCATGTCTTATACAGGATGAATCCTTCCTGAAACCAGATGTTGTGACCAATCATGTCTTATACAGGATGTATCCTTCCTGAAACTAGGCACTCCGATCATGTCTTGTATAGGATGAATCTTTCCTGAAACCAAACATTGTGATCAATCATGTCTTATACAGGATGAATCCTTCCTGAAACCAGACGTTGTGATCTAATCATGTCTTATACAGGATGAATCCTTCCTGAAACCAGACGTTGTGATCAGTCATGTCTTATACAGGATGTATCCTTCCTGAAACCAGACACTTTGATCATGTCTTATATAGGATGAATCCTTCCTGAAACTAGATGTTGTGATCAGTCATGTCTTATACAAGATGTATCCTTCCTGAAACTAGACACTCTGATCATGTCTTATACAGGATGAATCCTTCCTAAAACCAGATATTGTGATCAATCATGTCTTATACAGGATGAATCCTTCCTGAAACTAGACACTTTGATCATCTTTGTCTCATACAAGATGAATTCTTCTTGAAACCAGACTAAATCTAGATCTTATCAGTCGAATCAAATCAAATCTATCGGGATATCAATTTCACAAAAACTCCAAAGATCAAATACCTCAATTGATCTCCTGAGGGGGCATCACCATACCATAATCTATCAATCAAGAGCTGGGGCATCCTATCAAACCAATATCAGCATCAAAACAAGATTATTCTTTGAATCAGTGTGTCATCACACCTCGCTTCAAAGAGGGGCAAAATGTAGACACTTAAAAATAATTATTTTAATTATTTTTAATTCCTCGCATAATTAATTAGTTAATTATGCTAATTCAAATTCCTCTCAATATTAATTAAATATAATTAATATTGTCACTATAGCATGTGATTGATTTATTTAATAAATCAATTCCTTCCTTTATTCTTCCATAAAATCAAATCCTCGCAAATCTTCCTCTTAGCTAATTAATTTCAATTAATTAGTTAACCTACATGATTCCTACAAATCATCTTCTTAATTCATCATTAACCTAATAAATTCTTCTAGAAACTCCCTAAACTCACTTAACATTATTCTTCTAATTTTTTATTCCCTCCACTCATTCTCTCTCCTAGTCAAATTCTCCTACAAATATTAATCCCACTAACATTTCCTCTAATCCCGCTCTTAATGAGTCGTTAATGGTTAATCAACATGATTAGCCACAAAGTCAACTCTTTGTCCGTCTCATCTAGCCACTAGCTTTAAATGCTCTTTTCCTGGGTGAATGTAAGATTTTCGAAATCACACATTCCTCTAGGCATCCCCTCTCCCAAGGAATTTTTAATTCCTTTTTATTCCTCCAATCCCCATGATATCCTTTTTTGGAGAATTTTTAATTCCTCCAATGCATCTTGTGGAGTGTGGAGATATGAAATGCCTTTAAGGCATATTTCTTGGTCTCCACACCCTCTCTTGGACCTTGTGTGAGCTCACAAGTAAATCTTAGCCCTTCATCTCGAATTAATCCTAGCCATCCATTTTCCTCTCCTCTTCCTATAAAATAGGGCTCCATCCCTTCATTCTAAACATCTTGAAATCCAGTAAGCTTATGTTGCTCTTTTGAGCCCAGGAAATCATCTTGGCAACTTGATCATCTCATTCTTATCATTTTTCAAATCCATTCCATTTGTGCACAACATTGGAGAGCCATCCACATCCAACAATCAAAGGAGCACATCAAGTGGAGCATTATCAAGGGGCGCCTTCACTTCATCAAGCTCAATCCGAAGGAGAAGGTAAAATAGCAAGGTGAAATGGTCTTTTAATGATATTTTAGCATTCTGCATGTTTATTTCATTATGTTTTGATCATTTGACCTTCAAATCTGTTTTCCCCTCTTCATATTATATATAATATAATATAATATAATATTGTATTATATAATACATATTATATAATATATTATTATATTATAATATATTATTATATTATATTATATTATAATATAATAATATATTATATAATACATATTATATAATATATTATTATATTATAATATAATATAATATAATAATATATTATATAATATGTATTATATAATATGTAACATATAATATATTTTTTAAATTAAAATTACACATGCAAATCGGATATCTGATTTGCATAGGTAATTACCAGGCCAAGGTGTACTAACACCTAGGGCAAGCAAAAAGTCAACACGGATTTTCACGTTTTTAGGTGAGTGAGGAAGGCTATTTTTTTCACATCACCACTTTTTGGCCCCCCTTGACCTTGCACTAACCCATGAAGAATGAGGAAGTAGGATTTTCTTTGGTCCTTAAACCTAAGTGTGTGTTTACTTTGGCAAAACTTGATGATTTGCCCTTTGAAGTACATGTTGGCAAATTTTGTGCCAACCCCTTGCAAAGATCAGTTCAGAGAATTCAGTGAGATAAAACGTCATGTTATCATACTCAGCAGAGTTAGCTGCTTCCTTATATTTTTCAGAGCACATAACATGAAGGTTATGTGATATGTCAATAACACGATATGATATTGACCCAAGCCCACAATTACACCAGCATCGGTGTGACGACTTCATGTTATTGAAAACCTTGTGTTGGCACAGTGTGTTATTTGGCTATGACGGGGTCAAGTTTTGGTTGCTAGGGTTTTTCATAACCTATGTGTTATGCATGTTTTATGCAGAGAGGGAGTCTTTTCTTTCTTCTCGAGCTCCAAAATTCTACTTGAGAGTTGACCTGACACTTAAGTGTCACTGGCTAAAGGGTTCCCTATCATTGGCGAGTCAGTCTCTATGTTCATCCTACTAACTAATGGAAGGTTGTTTGTTATCCCGCAAGGCAAAAGTGTTCGATCAAAGGGCCATGCACAATAAGGCCCGAAGGGCTAGAGGGTCTTCCCTTCTTATCCCATGACTGAGTGAAAGCACAAGGTAGCATTGTGTGGGATAAGAAGATCAAGGTTCATGTGTTCTTTTTGTTAACCCATAGGGGTAAACTTTAGTGAACGAAGGTCATGCGAGGTAAGAAAACCATAAGCATTTTTTCTTATCCCGCAAGGTGAAGTGACCAAGGAACAAGGTCATGTGGGGTAAGCAGTTTCAAAGACAAGTATGTGATCTTCCTCTTATCCCATACTATGGAAAACAAAGGCTAAGGCCCATGCGAGATAAGAGGGTCGAAGGGCGGATGGATTTTCTCCTTATCCCACATCAAAGAAAAGCACAAGAGATGGCCAGTGTGGGATAAGAAAAGATAGTGGGCATGACTTTCCCTGTTATCTCGTAGGGGAAAATGGAGGTCCAAGATGGCCATGCGGGATAAGAGGGTCGAAGGGCAGATGGTGGGTCTGATGACTCAACAACCATGTTAGTGGTGGTGGATGACTTTGTGGGCCTAGTGGGCCCAATTTTTATGTAGAGGCCTTTTTGCCAAGACTTCTCTTAGCGGCAAAGGGCAATTTTGTTTGGCCGAAAGGCCATGTTACCCCAAAATTTTTGGAGTGGGGCTAGTTGCCTCATGAAGCAGTCTTTGTCATTTATCTCAACTTGAAGCTCGATCCGATGACTATGACTTATTCTTTCATTGGCCCCCCTAGCATTGTCTTGGCAAGATACCGTGCTTCCATCTGTGCACAAGATATCCTAATCAAAGGCTAGCATTTGAAATTCCTTTGAGCTGTTAGCATTTAAAATTTTACAAAAGGGTTGTTGTTGACCCGATGGTTGAGACGCTCTTCCTGCCTAGTCAGTGCCTCATTCTTGGTCAAATTCTCATCCAACCACTGGATTTTCTTGCCTTTACTCAGATTGGATCCTGCAGGCCATTTTTGATGCCACCATGCCCTCTTCAATGCAAAACAGAGACTTTTGCTCCCTACAAGTGTGCTCAGCCATGCTTGTTGACAAGGATTTCTTCACCGATGGGTTATTTTTCTCTTTCCAAGGTAGAGGATATCTTGCAAAGAGGTTGTTCCAGCACACCATCAGATCTTGAATCTGATCTCCTCCTCCCCTACAGATTTTTGTAGCTAACCCTGGGACGAATAAGCTTTCAATTAGTAGTTTGATTTTGAGTTATGCCTAATCTATAAAGGTAAATTTTGTATCTTTTCCAAGGGATCTTCTTCTCTTTTTCTCTTACAATAGTCTATGAATTCTGTGACTATAAAAATTACCTTGCCTCTACATTAATAGAATTTGCTTGCCTTGCCTAGTTTCAATTTATGCAAATTTGTGTATTTCTCTTACCTGTTTGTATGAATGCATCTTTTTCTTATTTTCTCAGCATCTTTGATTGTGTTGGCTCCTCTTATAGTGGCATCTGAGAACATTGTTTGTTCCTCTAGCATTGTTAAAAATTCCAACCTTGACTAAGTCTTAGAAAGCTAGACTTAGGAAGAAATTAGTGTATCTTTTGTGTAGTTTTATTGATGTTCTATGAAGTTATAGGTGGAGGTAGATCAACTTTCAATCTAGGTGCAAACCTTCTCTCTCTGTCCCTTTTCCTTGTTAGAGAATAGATTAGTTTTACCAGTGTTGGGTTGGTCCAATACTTGCACTAAGATTGAAGAGGAAGTCAACCTTTTTCAGAGATTCAACCTCATATTTAGCAAGGTCCTTGAGAGGTTGATTCAATGTTTCACAAGGTTAGTGATCAAGTTTGGTCACTAAGGGTACATACTTTTGTGACAATAGTTTTTGGCACCCCCAATGTGACATGTTTTAAAATCATTCAAAGAAGATTTAGTTTTCAAACCATTCCACTTCAAGTCACTAGTCATACTACAAATTTTGGCATGCCTGGTGGGACTGTTGAACTTTTAATTCATAGATGACCATTTGGGGTACAAAATCTTAGTCACCAGTCATATCTTTGTTGATCTTGGTGTGTGGCTCAACAACTCAGCCTTTAGAGGCAGCAAATCACATACCTAGTGACTCTCTACAACATCTATTGGTTAAAGCAATTTTAGTGCTCAAAATAACTGAAGATCTAGTGTGTTCTTCAGTTTCAATCCTTTGAAGGTAGTCATTCTTCAAACACCTAGTTTCAAGCCATTTTGGTGATCTTGGTATGTCACCTTTTCTCTCTAGTAGGGTAGATCTTTTTCCTTTTAGGCATTTTATGTAACAAAGATCATTTTTTTTAAGCTTCAATATGAGCTCATACCTTGGGTGTAATTTATATTCACCCCCATTTTTTGAAAATACCAATAAACCCTCCCAAATCTACCAACATGAACAAACTAGGATTGCTCTTATTTTTAGCCCAAATAATACTTTTGCTCCAGCAACAGGTGGGTATTTCCCTAATTCTTACCACCCACCCACCCACCCCTTCTCAGCCTTCTTATCATTTTAGCTCATCCTGAAATGATGAAATATCCCTCCTTATAGAGTCTATGGTGTCACGTGCAACTCAGGGGTTAAGAGACACTATGATGGATTACAGAAGATAACTTGATGAGATCAAGTAGCAACAACTCTAGGAACAACAACAAGAGGAACTTGCTTATCAAGTTCAACTACATCAGCAACAAGAGTTGGAGGCCCACCAACAACATGAGGCCTTCTTTGTAGCAGTTTTCTTCTACTAGAGAGGAAGAGATTAGGAAGTTGGTGGCCGTAGAGGTCAAAATCATGTAGGAAGAGGCCTTTGCTCCTATTCCCTATTATCCCTAAAAGAAGATTTCCAAGTTTTAGACAAGGGAGCCCTCTTAAATCTGTTGAGGAGACTATCCTTGAGCAGATCCACCCTTACACTAATCCTATCGAGGAGAACTGCAACTTTAATGCCCTAGGTTTCATGGGAATGCCATCTATGGATGTGCAGGAGCATATTTTCCAGGCTGGTCAATAGTTTGCCTCTATTGAGATCCACCTTTGCAAGGATGGGTCTGTTGTGTACAAGGCAAATGGTGGCCATCTTCTTCCCAATTTTGATGGGTGGTCTACTCATGAGGAGGATTCCATGGTGGAGCCTGAGGTGTTGGAGGATCAAAAGGAGGACAACTTGCAACATTTGGACACTAAGAAAGAAGAATGCAACAAGGAGGAAACTTTGATCAGTCTTGATCATCTTCCCTCCTTCATTGAGGATGATTGAGCTCTTCCTTCATTTGAGCTAGTGTTGTATTCTCTGCAGGAGAGGCCTAAACTTGAAGAGGTTAGTCTTAGTGACTATGGGATATTGGGAGAAATGAGTTCTGCACCCACTCCCATTTTTCAGTCCCTCAAGAGAGCTGCAATAATGCCCAAGTCAATCCCCTGTGTTTTAAGAGCGAGGAGGAGTTGAAAGAGGACTCTTTTTGGGATGAATTGGAAGGCTTTTGTTTAGGTTTGGACACCTTGCAGCCTTGTCCTGTGCAGGTTCAAGAGAAATCAAATGAGGACTTTCAACTTTTGGAAAGTCAATATGATGAGACTTGCATGAGTTGGTTGTTTAAGGTGAACAAGAACATAAACCAGAGCTAACCGAGAGATAAGATTTTATTTTCTCTAATTTTGATGATGAGGTTGAGGTTGTTGGAATCCAAGAACATTGAGAGGGGGGGTGAATCGGTGTTCTACTGGTAATTAAGAATTTATTTCCTTTAGATACTTATCCAATTAACAACCGATAAGCATATAAACAAGATATAATAAAGAACAAAGCAACCACAAAGATCAACACCATAACACAACAAATTTATATGTGGAAAACCTCAAAGACTAAAAGCAATGGTGGGATTTGTGACCCAAAATATCTATCCATTGGCTAGGTGAATACATATTACATAAAAAGGGGGTCTACACATGCAGGAAGGAACACTGCCTAGACCGCACTACTCCTCACAAAGGAGCCTCACTGACTATAGATAAAATACTAAATTACAAACAAAATTCTGAACTTTGAGTGTGCATCTGATATGCTGGATGAGTTCCGATTTAAGTACTGACTGTATGAGTTAATACTATCTTCTTCCTTATTGGTAACCTTTTTCGCTTCCCAATCCACTTTTCAAATAACAACAGATCATTACATTTGCATTTTTTCGATCAATATCTCGCTCACATAATATCACATAACCTATCACATCTATATTCGAAAAAGACCTATCTGGACTAACATGTACCATTTACAATCATATTATGAAAGATAAATACATGTCATCCTAGAAAAAAGTATTAACATTAATCTTCGTGACCATTGCCGCTAAAAACCTTTTCCGGATCAATCTTCTATGTTGGCCTCCAAATACCGGTTACTAGTTTGCTAGTTTTCCTTGCTTTCTGGTCTCCTTGAATGCTGGATGTTAAATCTTGAATACCAGATAAGTATCCAACCCAAAAAGATGTGTGTTACCATCAATAACAACACCATGATCATGGATGAGTGTCAATTGCCAACAATCTCCCCCTTTGGGATTGTTGGCAACACTCATGTGAAGAATGGATCATTAAAGTTTTGTTCTAGTTCTTGTCCAAAAACTTCCCAAAAATTGATCTCAGAAAGATGCTCTCCTTGAGCTATACATTACTTCTTATGTCCCTTAACATTTTTCACATCCAATCTCTCCCCCTTTGACAACAATGCAAAATTCAGGGCAACTAAATGAAAGAATAAAAAATTGTGTTTACCAGATCTAGATGTACTTGAATATATTAGGGTAAGCACTCTTAAAAAATCCCAAGTAAGTATCCCAATCGGATTTCAATGTTCTCAAAATTGATACAAACACATTAAGAATGTAGGCATGCAATTCTTCTTTTGTTAATGTTACCGGTGTGGTCTTACTCATCTATTCTATACATTCCCTTTTGTGAAGCAACAAAGTGTTAAGTCAGGGACTGACCAAATCTCTCAATTCTTTGGCATGCCAGATTAACCTATCCATATCCTTCTCCAAAGTAGAAATATTTGATTCAAAAAGAAAAATTTGACCATCAACAGAGCTGGTCAATGACTGAGTACCATCAAAATCATTTGTAAGATGCTCCAACTGGACCTTACTCGCCTTTATTTTAACATCCAAGTCTGTTGTTAATTTAGCTATGTTAGTGCAAGACCGATATATACTACTGCATGGATGAAGGGCTTCATCAATCCTTGTCAATTCCTCTGTCAGCTTGGACTTGCTTGATGTGATCATGTTATCACAAGTGACCTTCCTAGCTACATTGTACCTTTCTACCAATTGTCAATTTGACACTTGTTGAAAAGTTTGAAACTCCTTGGCAATGTGCTCAATCAAACCGTTACGCTTGCCGAAAGGGCTAGCTACCTAACTGATCTTATATTCCGGGGCAAGCTATTGTAGGATTGGAATGGCTTTTTCTTTAACATGCTTGTCCTCTGATCCTTCCTTCATAAGCTTCTAAGCTGCAACAAATATTAACTCAAAACTACTCAATGTTCTTCTCAAAATGACTAAAATCTACTTGACTGAATGAGTAAAGTGCCAACAATGAGGGACCAACAATTGGTGATGGTGTCATTACTCTAACTTCAATTTGTTCTTGTTCTTTCTCCTTTACCTTCTGCCCTTTATATTCCTATACCTTCTCCTAAGCACTGGTGGCTTTGCCACTTGGTGCAGTTATTTCTTCATGACACCATTCTCCTGACTCAACTTCTGTCATAGTTCCTTTAAAGCATTCTTCTCTTCATAATCCTGATTTTATAATTGATCACATAGTTATTTCCTTTTGGCTTGTGCAGATGAAAACCTCTCTTATAGAGTTAGGATAAATTCCTTTGCAGATCTTAACTCATCTTTTGTAGAATTCAGCTCATCTTCCAGCTTCATGTTCTTCAATCTTTCAGAATCATAGTCTTCAAGTGCCACTTCAAGTTATTTCCTCAAACTCATCTCCATGGATTCAAGATGCAAGATCTTCCTCAAGTTGTTAGACTTATTTTGAGGCATCAGGCTCCGATACCAATTGTTGGAATCAAAGAGCACTAAGAGAGGGGGGGTTTGAATTAGTGTTCTACCAGTAATTAAGAATTTAATTCCTTTAGATACTTTTCCAATTAACAACCGGTAAGCATATAAAAAGGATATAATAAAGAATAAAGCAACCGCAAAGATCAACACCATAACACCACATATTTATACATGGAAAACCTTAAAGAGGGAAAACCATGGTGGGATTTGTGACCCACAATATCTATCGACTGGCCAGCTGAATAAATATTACATAAAAAGGGGGCCTACACATGCAGGAAGGCACACTACCTAGATCGCACCACTCATCACAAAGGAGCCTCACTGACTATAGATAAAATATTGAAATACAAACAAAATTCTGAACTCTAAGTTTGCATTTGATATGCTAGATGAGTTTTGGTTTAAGTACTAACTATACTAGTTAACACCATCTCCTTCCTTACCAATAAACTTGTTAGCTTACCTATCCACTTGACAAATAACAATAGATTATTACATTTGCATTCTCTTGATCAATATCTCACTCACATAATATCACATAACCTATCATATCTATATTCCAAAAAGACCTAGCTGAACTGACTTATATATCCTTTACATACATAAACATGAATGCCTTATGTTAGCTTATGATCATATTACAAAAGATAAATACATGTTGGCCTAGACAAAAACATAAACATTAATCTTCCTAACCATTGCTGCTAAAAACCTTTGCCAGATCAATCTTCTATGTCAGCCTCCAAATATTGGTTCCTAGTTTGCTAGTTTCCCTTGCTTTCCTGTATCCTTGAATGCCAGATAAGTATCCAACCCAAAATGATGTGTGTTTCCATCAATGACAACACCATGATCTTGGATGAGTGTCAATTGCCAACAGAGGTAGAACATGTGGCAGATGTCAAGTTTGATCTTGACCTTGATCTCCACATGTTCTCAAATACATTTGACACTTCTCATGCCAACCTCAATGAAGTTGAGTTCATCCCCTAGGGGGGGGGAAATCTGGTTAGCATGATCATATTTTGATGGTGGAGGCAGTTGAGCCTGAGCAAGACAATAGTGGAAGCTCAAACTTTGTCAGATCAAGGGGTTGCCCAATCAGCTTCCTCTCTTTGATTGAGGCCAAACAAGAAGTTGTAGAGCCACATACCCAGGTCACAAGTGCATCTCATATCAGAAAAGTGTTTAATCAGCAAATTGGGGTATGCATTTTTTTCTAGGTTGCAGGGTTTCTTGCAAATATTTATGGTTCTGCCTTCACTTTTCCAACTCTGTGTTTTATTTCAGAGCCATGTAAACCACCCTTCCATTTTTAGGGAGGGAAGATATTTTAACTAGTTTGTGAATGGCTTTTTTTAGAACCTTCAAGTTGATTTGTTATAGTAGGGTAGTGTAGGATTTACTTTCCTCCAAGTGCTTTGGCACATTGTATTTCATTTTTCAGTTTTTCTTCCAAGAAGTGCAGAAGCACAATCTTCTCTTTTAGAGTAGTAGAAGTTTTTTTGTAATCCAGGTTGTAGGGGCAAAGATTATCTTTGTTTCAGGACTTGACTATATGCCTAATAGATATATAAAACATCTAGTCTTTCGCTAAGCAAGCTTAGGGCCCCCTCTGAGTCGCTAGAAATGTTGGAAAATTTTGTACCAACCCCTTGCAAAGATCAGTTCATAGAATTTAGTGTGATAACATGTCATGTTATCACACTTTGTAGAGTTAGCTATTTACTTATATTTTTTATAGCACGTAACACGAAGGTTATGTGATGTGTCAATAACATGATATGATATTGACCCAAACCCATAGTTACACCAGCATCGGTATGAACTCTTCAAGTTATTGAATGCCTCGTGTTTGCATAGTGTGTTTTTTTGGCTGCGGTAGGATTAGGTTTTGGCTGCTAAGGTTTCACATAACCTACATGTTATGCATGTTTTTTGCATAGAGGGAGTCCTTTCTTTCTTCACAGGCTCCAAAATTCTATTTGAGAGTTAACCGGCCAGCCGGTCAACTCACTTAAGAGTCACAAGTTGAAGGATTCCCTATCATTGGCAGGTCGGTCTCTATGTTCATCCTACCAGCTAGCGGAAGGTCATTTTCTATCCCGTGAGGCAAAAGAGGTTGATCAAAGGGTCATGTGGGATAAGGCCCAAAGGGCTAGAGGGGCTTCCCTTCTTATCATGTGACTAAGTGAAAGCACAAGGTGGAATCATGCGGGATAAGAAGATCAAGGTGCCAGTGTTCTTTTTGTTATCTCGTAGGGGTAAATTTTAGTGAACGAAGGTTGTGCGGGGTAAGAAAACCATAAGCTTTTTTCTTATCTCGCAAGGTGAAGTGACCAAGGCACAAGGTCATGTGGGGTAAGTTGTTGCAAAGACAAGTATGTGGTCTTCCTCTTATCTTGTGCTAAGAAAAGCACAAGGCTAAGGGCCATACGGGATAAGAGGGTCAAAGGGTAGATGGCTTTCCTCCTTATCTCGGACCAAAGAAAAGCATAAGAGAAGGCTAGTGTGGGATAAGAAAAAATAGTGGGTAGGACTTTCCCCATTATTCCGCAGGGGAAAGTGGATGTCCAGGATGGCCATGCAAGATAAGAGGGTCGAAGGGCAGATGATAGGCCCAATGACTTAGTGGCAACATCAGTGGTGGTGGATGACTTTGTGTGCTTGGTGAACCCAATTTTTATATAGAGTCCTTTTCGCCAAGACTTCTCTTAGAGTTAAAGGGAAATTTTGTTTGGTCAAAAGGCCATGTTACCCTGAAATTGTTGGAGTGGGGCTAGTTGCCTTGTGGCATGGTCTTGGTCATCTATCTCAACTTGAAGCTCGATCCAACAACCATGAATTATTATTTTGTTTCCCCTCTGGCACTCTCTTAGTGAGATCTCATGCATCCATTTGCATGCGAGATCTTCTAATTGAGGACTAGCATTTGAACTTCCTTTGAGCTATTAGCTTTTAAAATTTTGTAGCCAGATTTTTATCGACCAGATGGTTGAGAAACTCTTCCTTCTCAGTCAACACCTCACTCTTGGTCAGATTATCATTCAACCACTGGATTTTCTTGCCTTTACTCTAGATTGGACCCTATAGGCCAATTTTTTATGTCACCATGCCCTCTTCAATGCAAAAGAGAGCCTTTTTATCCCTACAAGTGTGCTCGGCCATGCTTGTTGACAGGGATTACTTTACCGATGGGTTATTTTTCTCTTTCTGATGTAGAGGAAATCTTACAGAGAGGCTATTCCAGCAAACCATCAAATCTTGGATCTGATCTCCTCCTCCCATCTAGATTTTTGTAACCTAACCCTAGGAGGGTAAGGGTTTCCATCGGTAGTTCGATTTTGAGTTATACCTCAACTATAAAGGCAAATTTGGTATCTTTTCCAAGAGATATTCTCCTCTTTTCTCATACAGTAGTCTATCACTTTTGTGAGTGTAAAAATTACCTTGCCTATACATTAATAGAATTTGCTTGCCTTACCTATTTTTCAGTTTATACAAATTTGTGTATTTCTCTTACCTATTTGTATGAATGCATCTTTTTCTTGTTTTCTCATCATCTGTGATGGTTTTGACTCCTCTTAGAGTGGTATTTGAGAACATTGTTTGTTCCTCTACCATTGTTAATAATTCTAACCTTGACTCAATCTAAGAAAGTTAGACTCAAGTAGGAATTAGTACTGTATCTTTTGGGTAGTTTTATTGATGTTCTATGTAGTTACAGGTGGGGGTAGATCAACTTTCAGTCTAGGTGCAAACCTTATTTCCCTTCTTTCATGCAACCCTTCTCTCTCCCCCTTTTCCCTATCAGAACATAGATTAGTTTTACCAGTGTTGGGTTGGTCCAACACCTACACTAAGATTGAAGAGAAAGTCAACCTTTTCCAGAGATTCAACCTCATATTTAGCAAGGTCCCATACTTGAGAGGTTGATTCAATTTTCTATAAGGGTAGTGATGAAGTCTAGTCACTATGGGTGCAAACTTTTGTGACAACAATACAAAATATTTTAAATGAACACATGGATATTGTTGGATCTAATTTACCCAGTGAGTTGCCTCCTATGAGTAGCATGACCTACCATATAGATTTGATCCCAAGGGCTAGTCTTCCAAACAAGGTTGCCTATAGGTTGACACCTATGAAAAATGAAGAGATTAATAAGAAAGTGGAAGATCTTTTTAAAAAGGGTTTGATAAGGGAGAGATTAAGCCCTTGTGTTGTTCCAATAGTACTAGTACTGAAGAAAGGTAGAGGGTGGCGTAGGTGCACAAATTCTAGGACTATCAATTAAATAACCATAAGATATAGATTTCCAATTCCCAGGATTGAGGATTTAATGGATTTCTTAAGTGGCTCAATGTATTTTTCTAAGATAGATTTGAAAAGTGGATACCATAAAATTAGAATCAGATAGGGGGATGAATGGAAATTAGCATTCAAGACTAATGATGGTTTATATGAATGGCTAGTTATGCCTTTTGGGTTGTCTAATGCACCCAACAATTTTATGAGACTCATGAATGAGGTTTTAAAACCATTCCTAGGGAAATTTGTGATTGAATAGCTTGATGACATTTTGGTGCTCAATAGGTCCAAATAGAAGCATATGAAGCATATGAGGAAGGCGATGAGAAGGTTACATGAGGACAAGTTACAGATAAATCTCAAGAAATGTGTTTTTTTGTAGCCCAAACCGATCTACTTGGGTTTTGTGGTGCCTAAGGATGGGATAAAGATGGATACAAAAAAGGTTCATGTCGACATTGTATTGCCATTGATGTCAACCGGTAAGTATAGCATGTCACCAGTATGGATGGTTACCGGTATAAAAGGTGAATGCAAGATGTAAGAAGGAGATGGATTTTAACTAGTAAATAGACTTAGTGGATGAATCAGTGTGTTTGAAGACAAGTCAGGTTGACCCACTGATGGAACAGAGGAAAGCAAGCATGAAGGATAACCGGTAAGTTGACATGTATCAGCAGGGTTAGTGAGTCAGTGAACAAGCACCAGTAGCATGTCTTGGTCGGTGAATGAATCTAAACTGACTCAGTGGACTCATCAGAGGTGGATGATGAAAAGGATGATAGATGGATACTAGGTGGCAAGAATCCAGAGGTCAGTAAAGTGTCCATCGACGTGGTAGGTGATGAGAAGGTTGAATTTAAATAAGAAACTCGTAAATCACAGGTTAATAGCAGGAGATATGCGGCTCGAGGCAGATCAAGATGCACAAGATTTTTGGTGATGTAACCCAAGCAAGACAATCTGATCTTCATGCTCATTGGTCAAAGGAAACAACTGAGGCATTAATGGTGAATGATAGAGAAAGGCTGAAAAAAAGTTGTAGGTTGCTAAATATGTTGGCATATGCACACTCCAATGAGACATTGTATGTGATTGATGGTTTTGTCATTGATGGTAACCTTGCAATCCCATGGCACCGACAAAGACATTATACCAGCATCAGTAGATGACACTCAACACCGGCACTCAGGACACCATTACCAACACTGGCACAGAAGAAAAGAAGTATACCGGCACAAAGGCCGACAAGATTTTTGTTATATAATATTTTGTTTATTATTGTAAGCCGACTTAGGAAATTGTAAAATGACTCTTATATGTAAAGGAGATCATTGTAGACATTTGTAGGAGTGATGTAGAAGTAAGAAGGAAAATATTAGGTAGACCTAATGTGCGAAATATAGGTCAAAGGGTATATGTAAAGAATAGAGCAGGAACTGGTACTGAATCTGGCATTGAAGATGCTATTGTAAAACAATACAAGTTATTGGATTAGTATAATCCTTATTTGTAAGTCAGTGTGACTTCCCATTGAGTAGTGAGCTCTAGGCAGTTAGCCTTCCTGCATGTGCAGGCCCCTATTGTAAGTAATTGTAGATAGGAATTTAAAATTAATCAAAGCAATATAAATTAGACTAGCTCAATCACAAAAAACTAGATTGTAATGATAACAATCCTAAAAACATTCAACAGAGATATGAAAACAAGACATTCAAATCAAATGCAAACCATAACAAACATGAATATCTCCTTCATGATTCTCCATTGTCCTTCTTTCTCCTTCAAATTTCTTTGTTTGTGGATCTCACCTACAAATGCAAAGGCATAGTATGAAAGCAAGATGAAATGGCAGCATAAGGATACTAGAAGCGTGATTGATTCTTTGAAAATGTGATTAGATCGATTCAAAAATGTAATTAATTGGGATCCTTGATTGAATAAATTCATCCAATTTATAGACAAATTGGAGAGATGACAAGATTAGCATGAAGAGATTTGAAAGGAAATTTCAAATCAAGATTGACAAATATGACAAACTATGACAAGATTGACATGCAAAATTGATTGATTGACAAATTATGACAAAATTGACAAGATTGCTATGCAAAAATTGATTGATTGACAAATTATGACAAATTATGACAAGATTGAAATGTCATTCCCATGAAATTAGGGGAAATATTAGAAAAATTGAAGAAAATAGAAAATTAGATGAATTGGAAATTAGGAAATTAGAAATTGATGAAAATTAGGTAAATTAATTAATAATTTTTCATTCATTAATTAATTCACAAAAAGAGGGGGAATTAATTAGCCAATTAAATAAAAATTTAATTGTGACAAGAAGACTTAGGATAAATAAATAAATTATTTAACCTAGAGGGAAAATGACAAACAAGATTAAATGAATAAATCATAAAACCCCAGAAGATGAATTAGAAATGCAAGGACGACAATTAGGTCTTGACAAAAGATAATTGATGCAGGGTTGATTTGATCATGATTCTGCCTGACAAAGGACCAATGCTGATAAACAATTGAGATTGGTTGACAAATTGACCAAGATTGATAAAGAGATCAAATTCATAGGCGCCAATTGATGAGGAAAAATGACTAATTGATCGAAATTGACATGATTGAAAAGGACAACGATCAATGACAAATCGATTGCAAAATGACAAGATTGATCAGGACAAGGATCGATGACGAATCAATTAAAAGATGACAAGATTGACAAGAGGACAAGGATCGATGACAAATCGATCGCAAAATGACAAGATTGACAAGAATGAGGATCGATGATGAATCGATCGCAAGATGACAAGATTGACAAGAGGACAAAACCCTAATTCCATCATCGATTAGGATTGACGATGTCCAAAATGATGATAAATGAGCACACACATTGATGTGACAGGATAAGATCGACCAAAATCATGACTAAAGATTGTTATCAACAAGACCAAATGTGAAAGTGATAAACATGAGGAATGCAAAAGAAGGACTCGATGCTCACAAATGATAAAGACCAAGTGCGCAACATAAAAGAAATGTTAATGTGATGCAAGAACCCGAAAATAAGGCAATGCACAAATGTTAAAGTATGACTCTGCAAGCATTGACCATTTTTAGATGTCTACATTTTGCCCCTCTTTGAGACAATGCGATTCTAAGCTTTGTTTCAAAGAAAAATAATGAAAATGCCCCAGACAATAACAATGACATATGCATGCCCCCTCGAGGAATTGGCTAGAAACATCCAGAAAAGAGGCCAATTGATCGATAAGAATGATAGAAAATGATAGGAGCAAACGGATGAAAGATCGAAGGTTGGATACACAAATGAAAAGCAGTGGAAGGTACAAAAGACTGCGACCAACATAAGATGGAGAGGGTGCATGTCCATCTAGGCACTAACACAGATCTATAAATGAGATAAGGAGAAGGAAAAGAGCTCATTTGCACTAGCCAAAGTGGAGGATTTGTTGCTCTGGAAAGGACCCTTGCATAGAGATGGTGAACATTCCAATGGAAGATCACCTTGGGGAATGTGTATGCACCTACAGATGACCGGACGATGCGAGAGCAGCGGTATGTATCTCAAAAACCTATATTGTCAATTTCATGAATTTTACTGGATTGTGGGACATTGCAGGGCCCATAGGGAAGTCAAAAATGGACATCTGCGCCTGTGTGAGGATGTTCTGCACTTGTGTAGGGTACACAGGTGCAGCTTGATGCTGCACAGGCGCAGGACAGGGTACACAGGCACAGTTGTGCACTTAGGACCCTAATTTGACCGAAAACAACGTACGGATGATCCTGAAAAGAGGGATAAGGGTAGAATAGGTCAAAATAGATAAGAAACACCCTGATTTGTGCATGAAACAAGGAAATGTGGCCCGTAGGAGAAAACCCTAAAACTGACAAAGTGTGCCCCAATTGTAATGCAGATTCGATAGTATCCATTGATTACACAGGAGAATAGACCCGACTGCTTCATGTTGCAACATAGACTCAGGAGCACAGACAGAGATACATTAGCAGGACTTGGATTATACTATATTACATTCATGCTTGAGATTAGGGAAAACACAGGACTGCTTACCGCATTGGCAGAACGATGGCATTCAGAGACTTCATCTTTCCATCTGCCGACTGGAGAGGCGACTGTGACACTAGAGGACGTGTGGCATATCCTCCGCATTTTGATTCATGGGGAGATGATAGAATATGACCCAGTGACAGGGAGAGACATGTTGTGTAGATTATTTGAGTGTGACACAAATGATCTGGATATCATAGAGAGGGAGATTGGCTGGGAGACCATGGCAGCAGAGTACGATCAATGATATGTGGTGATAGCAGTGGTTATAGCATGCCTATTAGTAAGGGACAGATGAGGACATGGATTCCCTATTGGATGGGGAAGAGTGCTAGAGCAGATGGCGATAGAGGGGACTGTGTACACATGGTGACCATGTGTGCTTGCTATGCTATATTTTCAGCTGCATCAGATAACATATCAGGGGGTGCAGACTTTGAGATGTGGAGTCACACTATTATAGGTATGGGCATTTGAGCACATAGCCATATGTCGACTAATTGTAGAGAGACAGGTAGTACCACATCGACCATATGTGTACTGCTATGGGGGTACATTGAGACAGGGTCTGTTTGGATACATAATGTATTGGCGACATGAGCTAGACAGATTGAGAGAGTTCACATGGAGGCCATATCTTGATTGCCTTGGATGGTCAGATGATAGTGAGGAGCTACCGTATTGCAGATAGGAGAGATACCTGATTGGATAACTAGTGAATCACCAAAGAGTGATTGAGATGTACCTTCCAGAGAGAGTCAGATGATAGTTTGGAGAGAGGCAGGATGTACCAAGGGGGACTGCACACTTTGCCTGATCTCACAGAGAGACGAGTTAGTGGGGGAGGATGATTCAGCCACACATAGCATATGCTGACTTCACACAGCTACAACAGAGACAGTGGGATTGGAGATCAGATGTGGTGGACGCCAAGATGATAGAGGAGTATGAGAAATGGTTTGCACGATGACGGCCAGTGCCATTGACAGATCCTGATATTCCAGTACCTAGGAGACAGGAGGACTTCCCACTCGCTGGAGAGAAGGAGGGAGATGATGAGGATGAGGAGGATGGAGGGGATGATGAGGATGGAGGGGATGATGAGGAGAATGATGAGGATGGAGGGGATGATGAGGAGGATGAGCCAGATCTAGCCGATCAGGAAGCATTGCAGGATATACCCATAGAGCCGGAGAAAGCTAGCATAGAGGAGATGGAAATGTGTAAGGCCACCATAGTGAGTCAGCATGGTCACATTGCGACATTAGAGAGACAAAATGCTATCTTGAGGATAGAGCAGGATTAGTTCAGAGCAGAGATAGACAGACTGACAGTGGCTCAAGATACAACAATAGCCCAGGCACAACAAGCAGAGCAGAGAGTGACCAAGTATATTGGGTCGATTAGGGATGCCAATGCACGTGAGATGGCACATATGTTGGTAGAGACCAAAGAGGAGATATGCCATTGGAGGACACTATATGAGAGTGCAGTTCCACCAGAGCAGGCCACGTTCTCGGAGGTCAGTGAGCAGCATGGGGGTGAGTGGCCCTAGAAGACCACCACAGCCGGGACCTAGGGCAGGAGGGACATCATCCTTGAGACATGGCAGGGATGAGGAGGACAGAGGGAGCACCCAGTGACAGTGGCATGTTCTCCTTATGACAGAGACATATATAGTGTGACATTATGTTCTCAGCCTGCGGGCCATACTTAGGACAAACAGTCTAATTTTGTACTCCGATATTGTTTTGATATATGATATGATATGCAGTTATATGATAGGATGCAATGTGTTATGGCTTATGCACTATTTATGTACCATTGTGGAACATGTATGGATATATTTTTATGTGTTTTTGATGCATTTATAATATGAAATGGATTAAATGCTTGATATAATGCAAATGTACTAATCAATGAATGCAAGATGTCGCTTATGTTTTTGGAGATCGGAGCACTAGACTGAACTGACTGCCCAAACTGACGGAAGAAATGTTAGTAGGAAGAAATTAGATAGAGGACAGTTAGAGATGAAGAAAAACTTGCTTTCACCAATGCACAGAAGTAGGTGAGAACCTTTATTTAATGTGGCAAAATGGATGCGGTGCAACATGGCAATGAAGGCCAGAGTGATAATGCAATCCCTTTGCGTAAGATAGACACATTGCAAACAAGGAATGAGTGAATCATCCTAGGGTGTATACATCAAGGGTCAAGGTATGTGCGGTGTTCATAGAGTGAATGTACTTATCACAGACACCCAATGATATAGTTGCCCCAGTTTGTGACAAACATTCCACAAACAGCAAACACAACAAAAAACAAAAGGGACCATGAACCATCCCGGTCACTCTAAATCACTCAGTGACATCCTCGAGCAACATAGGAACATGATCGAAGCCAAAGATAAATCAATAAAAAGATAAGACTCACAAATTCGACCAAGTCAAACAAACACTCTGATTGTCATTGTCAAAAGTGGAAAATAGGAATGATCATGCTGTCTGGTTTCAGGGAATGCGGTACCCTATCTAAGACAGGACACAGTCTAGTTTCGAGTATACCACACCCTGTATAAGACCCATGATAGTAGCAACAAGGACAAATGATACTGATGTTGATTGATTGATATGACAATTTTAATCAGTTTGAGTGTCTAGTTTGATTGAAAAGTTCATCTGTTAATGCGTGATTTTTAGTAAAGCGCAGTGTGTGATTGATTTTCGTTGGATGTATGCTCAGCGATCGGTCTATGCACAAAGGGGATATTTTTGTTTTGTTTTTTCGAGTTTTTGCCCTTTTTTTGTTCATTTTTTCAGGACTTTATTTGATTTTTTAGGGATTTTTTTTTTTAGGACATTATTTGGTTTTTAAGGGATTTTTTCAAGACATTTTTTTGATTTTTAGGGATTATTTGAAGACATTAATTGATTTTTAGGGATTTTTTCCGGACATTATATGATTTTTAGGGATTTTTTCAGGACATTTTTTGATGTTTTTGGATTATTTCAGGACATTTTTCAATTTTTATGATTTTTTCAGGATATTTTGCAATTTGAAAGCTCCAGTAATTGATCATGACAAGGGGTGCGCACCCAATGAAATTTTTAAAGACATATACAATGACCAAGACCAAAACATATATACAAGGACTGGAAACCTGAGTATGCAAGACAATGATGTTGACCAATCATAGGCTTGGAACAGAACATTGGGTCAAGACAAGGATAAACGTGATAAAGCTACAGGGTCATGATAGATGACGGAGCAATAATCTTTTACACATGGCACCTGTTTGCCAGGTTTTCACCATGGTACTTTCCCAAAGCGCCTATTTGCCAGGTTTTCACTAGAGGGCGAATGATTTTTCTTTACTTTTGTTCTTTTCAATTTTTTTCACTCTTTTTGTATTTTTCAATTTTTCACTTTTTTCGTATTTTTTTGAGCTTTTTTGATTTTTTTTGTACTTTTTCAGGATCATATTTGAAGAACTACTGATAGAAAACTATGCCCAGTACTTGCGAAGGTGCATGCTATTTATAGGATCAGACAAAGGTTCACCTTCTGGGGTTGCAAGCTGATATGCCCCCGAGCCATAGGCTGCAGTAACTATGAAAGGCCCAACCCAATTAGGTTCAAACTTTCCTTTGATGATGTCGGTAGATTGTGCATTCTTCGGGTTCACATTTAAGACCAAATCTCCCACTTCGAAGTGTCACCCTTTGACCTTCTTATTATAAGAGCAACGGAGATGGTTTTGATATGCTTGCAAATGTGTTAGGCCTGTCTGACATTTCTCATCTAACATCTCAAGCTGATGCAACCGAGAGACTATGTGCATCTCATCATCAATCAAACTTTGTAGGGAAACACGCAAAGAGGGAATTTCCACTTCCAAGGGTAAAATGGCTTCCGCACCATACACCAAGGAATAAGGTGTTGCACTAGTAGGTGTGCGGATGGAAGTACGATAAGCCCATAGTGTTGGATTCAACTGTACATGCCAATTTTGACCAGCGTCATTGACGACCTTTTTCAGGATCTTAATGATGGTTTTATTTGATGCTTCGGCTTGACCATTACCCTGTGGATAGTAAGGACTGGAGAAACGGTGTTGAATGTGAAACTTTTCACAAAGTTCCTTGACATCTTTGTTCTTGAATGGTCGGCCATTATCTGTAACAATTGCAAAGGGAACCCCATATCTGGATATGATATAACTCAGTAGAAACTTTGAAATTTGGACACCAGTGATATAGGTCATGGGAATAGCCTCAATCCATTTTGTAAAGTATTTTGTGGCCGTGATGATGAATTTGTGTCCATTTGCAAATGTCGGGTGAATCTTGCCAATAAAATCCAATCCCCATTGAGAAAAGGGCCACGAAGATATGCCAGAGTGAAGTTCTTGGGCTGGCGCATGAATGTAATTTCCATGGATTTGGCATTTGTAGCATTTCTTGACAAAATCATGAGCATCCTTTTCCATAGTGGGCCAATAATACCCAACATGAACCAACTTTTTAGCTAGACTCAGACCATTGAAATGGCCCCCACATATACCATCATGAACCTCATGTAAAGTTGTCTATGCCTCGTCAGAATCCAAACACCTAAGGAGTGTGGTCAAAGGAACGACGGTAAAGAGTGTCGGTGATGATGACATATTTGGCTGCTGGCGAATGAAGGCTCGACGTTGGTTAGAGGAAAGGTTAGGTGGTAAGGTTTGGGATTTTAAATATTGATAGATGTCATTGTACCACAGAGAATTAGGACCAACAAGAACACACATCACATCTGCTGTCAGAATTTCAAAAGAAGGGATAAGCAACTGTTCGACCAAAAATTCACATCTGTCCATATTGTGGGGCATATTTAACATAGAAGCAATAGTTGCCATAGCATCTGCTGACTTGTTTTGAATTCTTGGAACTTGATTGAAATGGATAGCCATAAATTTTGTCTTGAAGAAATCCACCATATGCTTGTAGGGAATAAGCTTTTCATCCTTCATTTCATAGTCATCATTCACTTGATGGATGACTAACTGGGAATCTCCATAGACTTGCAAATGTGTGATGTTCTAGTGGATCGCTACTCGGAGTCTTGTGACCAGAGCTTCATATTCTGCAATGTTATTGGTGCAATGGAAAGTCATTCTATAGGATTTGGGAATACCATCACCTTGAGGGGTGACAAACAATATACCTGCTCCGGACCCGAATTTGGTATGGGATCCATCAAAATATAACTTCCATTCATTAGAAGATGTGAAAGCAAAGACTGATTCATCTAGAAAATCCATCAACATTGGATGATCATCATGAATCGGTGCCTCTGCAAGTTGATCTGCTATGATTTGTCCTTTTATTGCCTTTCTCTCAATGTACTCAATATCAAACTCACTGAGGATCATAACCCACTTTACTAAGCGAGCTGTCAAAGCTACCCTACTAAGAAAGTATTTCAAGGGATCAATTTTTGCAACTAGCAATGTTTGATGATTTAACATATAGTGTTGAAGCTTCTGTGTTGCAAAGACCACTGCTAAACATGCCTGTTCAATAGTTGAATAATTCAGCTCATAGCCCACTAGTGTCTGACTGATATAATAAATAGCCCATTCTTTGCCTTTCTCATCCTGTTGGGCTAAGAGAACTCCCAGTGTCATTTCAATTGCAGAAATATACAATATGAATGGCTTCCCTTCTATAGGAGGCATTAGAATAGGTGGCAACAACAGATAATCCTTGAGAGTTTGAAATGTTGATTGACATTGCTTAGTCCATTTAAAAGCGACACCTTTATGCAATAAATGCTGGAAGGGATGACATTTGTCTGCCAATTGAGCTATAAACCGGCAGATTGACTGTAACTTTCCTTGCAAACTTCTTAGTTGACGTAGATTTGAAGGAGGAGGCATATCCATTATTGCTTTAACCTTTTCAGGATCTACTTCAATGCCTCTGTGAGAAACAATGTACCCTAATAATTTGCTGGCTGTGACACCAAAGACACATTTCTTTGGGTTGAGTTTGAGCTTGTAGGTTTCCATCCGATCAAAGATGGGGCCAAGGATGGCTAGATGACTATCTCTTGTGATAGATTTGTATAATAGGTCATCAACATAGTCTTCCATCAAAGTATGCATAAAATCATGGAAAATTGTCATCATAGCTCTTTGATATGTTGCTCCAGCATTTTTAAGACCAAAGGGCATCACATTCCAGCAGTAGGTACCCCAAGCACATGTGAATGCAGTCTTATGTTGATCTTCAGGAGCAATACGAATTTGATTATATCTGAAAAAACCATCCATCAATGATAACATCTCATATCTGACAATCATGTCAACTATGATGTCTATATTTGGCAGTGGAAAATCATCCTTAGGGCATGCTTTATTAAGATCTCTAAAATCCATACATATTCTGATGCTCCCAGTTACTTTTCTAATAGGTACCAAATTTGAAATCCAGTCTGCATAATCAATGGGTCTGATAAAGCCCACATCTATTAATTTTTTTAGTTCTGCCTTGACCAAAAGAGCCACCTAGGGATGCATCTTTCTGAGTTTTTGTTTGATGGGCTTGGCACCTGATTTTAATGGCAAGTGATGAAGGACTAATTCTAGATCAAGGCTGAGCATATCTGCATAGGACCATGCAAAACTAATCTTCTTCTCAAGAAAGAAATTGACAAAATCTATCTTTTCCTATTTTGATAGAGAAGCAGCGAAATGAATGACCTTAGGGTTGTCAGGTGTACCCAAATTTATCTCTTCGGTCATTTCCACAAGCAATGTTGATTTATCCTGACTTGATAGGGGTATGTCCAATCTTCCACCTTTGGGCGCCTCAGAGAGGTTTTCACCCGCAGGTATGTCTTTTATTTTTACTTTTTCATGATCAAAGAGTGCCTTATGGTTTTCACTCAAAGACCCATTCTTTTGATTTTTTACTTTTTCTTTTTCTTTTTCATTTTTATGACTAGAAGATGGAGTTGACTCCCCAAAATACGTTGTAGAATATAAATCAATAGTAAATCCTACCTTATGATCACCTTGTGGTATGCCTTCTCATAGTCCAAGAAATTCGGCAATTGCTTTGTCATTTTGAAAACAATCTAATGTGAGTGGTTCTTGTTGGTCATGTTGGATAAGCTGTGGATAGACGAGAGGCATGTCATCATCGGTTGTAAGGAGAGAGAGGGCTGAGATGGTAAAAATGTAAATGTTTGTGGTATCACTGTCTAAACTACTAGTATCTGATTCGGAGCTTGGGTCCCAGAATGATTCTATCCAAGCATTAGGACATGTTTTAGGAGGGGGAGTTATTTCATGTTTGTCTTCCATGGGCAAATCATTAGGGTCAAGGAAAACATTATCAAGGGCATAGGAGCTAGAAGAAAAGGAACTCCACTCCCATTCATTGGAATTAGTTTTAGGTCGGGTATCCTCAGGTGTCATTTCATCATCAGAGTCATGCCCCTTTCTACATGTGGTCAGTTTGGTAGATGAGGGTCCAATTCGCAATGGTACAAAACCTAACCCTAAAGTTGGAGGTTGCATCTTGGGTATAATAGGTTCTAGTCTTCCTTTCTTGTCAGGGCCCAAGCCATTGCAGCCATCATATCCCTTTTTCTGCAGCATAGTAAACCCTTTTCCATAGCGCTCCACTAGCAACCTGACAGGTGGTGTCTCAGTGGGATCCTTATAAAGCCAGTCTATGACATCATCATCCAAAGTTTCCTTGTCAAGTTCACCCTATCTTGTGAATGTAGTGGGGGGCTGATATTGAATGACTATCTTGGGTTCCTTTTGCAACAAATGTGGTTTGCCATGTGATTTTGGAGATATTAGTAAATTCCCAATGAGGAATGTTTGAGCCATTCAATACTCTCCGCATCCTTGGTCCTGTATCTTCAATTTTCCTTTGACAACATCTAACAATTCATTAGGATCCACATAATTATGTGAGTGGGCCTCCCTATTGACTAGGACTTGTTGCTTTGGGGAATCCTTTAGATTAGCACAAAATTGAAATGGATTACGATCTCCTGGAATTGTTATCTCAGTCCCATTGTAAGGATATTTTAAACACTGATGATAAGTAGATGGAACTACTTTCATTGCGTGAATCCATGGACGACCAAGAATCATATTGTAAGGGAGATCAAGGTCTAGGACTTGCAGGAAAGTGTTTTCTGTCACTGGACCAACTCTGATAGGTAAGGAAATTACCCCTTTAGATGGACGCTCAGCATCATCATATGCTTTGATTGTTATTCTTTTGGAAGAATCAATGTCATTTTTTGTATAACCAAGACCAATGACCACTCTCAAGGTACAGATGTTAAGACTTGCTCCACCATCTATCAACACTCGTCTGATCTTGCAATTATGAACAAAGACTTCAAGATGTAAAGGATCATTATGAGGGAGCTTATCAGGAGAAATATCATTATCAGAAAAGGCAACATGTTGGGAAATAGCTAGATGTCCAATTCAAGCTTGAAACTGGTCAACATCAATGTCTGTCGGGATAGTGGACTCAATTAAAGCTTTATCTAGGACTACGCGATGCATAGGGGACATTTTCAACAACTCAAGAATTGATATTTGTGCAGGTGTCTTCCCCAGATGATCTAGGAGATTATACTGACTCGTAGGAGTTGATTTGGGAGGAACTGCAGGAGCTCCTTTCAGAACTATTTTGGATTGACGAGTGGTGATTGTGCACTAAGGATCTTGTCCCTTTATTCTTATGGTGGAAACATACTCATTTGATGCTCAAAAACAATTGATGACATTGTTATAACCATTATTTGCATAATTAAGATTCGCTGTTTGGTTAGAGTTTGAAGAAGATGCTTTACCCTTGTCATGATCAAGCAAAGGAGTTTTGAAAATTGTATGATCAGTGTTAGAGGTCGCGTTGGGCAGGTCTACCTCAATTACTCCTTGATCTAACAAGTCTTGAATCATATGTTTCAATTGAAACACGATGCAGTTTTATGTCCTTTTGATCGATGGTATTCACAATATGCATTATCATTCCACCAATGCGGCTTTACCAATGGTTCTTCCTTGATATCTGGTAACTTGATAAACTTTGCTTGTATTAATGATTTCATTACTGACTCAATAGGCTCTCCCAATGGCGTAAACTATCGAGGAGGCCCATCCCTTGATCGAAAAGGTTTTCGTTGCTAGTTTTATTGCTGACCTTATTGTTGATTATATTGTTGAGTGTATTGTTGGTATTGCGGCTGTTGAGTAACATTGCTTGCTGGTGTTTGATTTTGTTCCATAGCCGACATATTAGGAGCACTCAATTTCTTTATTGTGAATGTGGGTTGATTTGCATTCACTGCTCTTGTGTCGACAACTCCATCATTAGTGACATTCTTGTTTTTGTACCAAAATCTATTTCTGTCCCCTGAATTGTTTGTGTTGTCACTGTCTTTGTTGAGCTTAATGATTCCCTTAGCTACAAGAGTAGTTTCAATGTTCATCCCTTTCTTAATGAGTTTCTCAATGGTACTGGGACTTTTCAATTTGAGTTCATACATCATTTCTGGGACCAAATTTTGAATAAATAAGTTCACTTGTTGTTCTTCAGGTATATCTAGGGAAGAACGACTATACAAGCTTCGGCATTGTTGCAAGAAAGTCACTAATGGTTCACCTTGCTTTTGCTTGGTGTTGCATAAATCTGACATAGTCACTTCACTATCAATGTTGAATGCGAAGTGAGATATAAACTTTTGAGCTAATTCCGACCAAGTCTTTATATTCCCTGGCAAATGCGAATACCAATCCATGGCTTGTCCTGTGAGACTTCATGCAAACAAGCACATTAAATATGTTTCCTCATAGCTCACTTCAGTACATGCTGCGAAAAATGCTCGAATGTGGTCTTTTGGATTGCCATTCCCTTTATATTTCTCAAAATTAGGTGCCTCAAAATGCTTAGGGAAGGGAGGCATGTACAAGCTCTTGTCAAATGGATTAGGACATAAATCTTGATCTGTGTACAATTTCTTTGTTCCTTTGGTTTCCAATGCGTCGACTTGTCGTTGCAACTTCTCAAGCTGTTGCGCAATTGTGTCAAAATTTGGAGGTTCATCATTGATCCTAGTGGGTACTCTTTGTCGATACATCGTGTTTCCCTTCGGCTATTGATGCTTGGATATTGCTATCTTTGGTGTCTCTGACCTATAATGTTCTTGGTATAGTTCTTGTTGCGGTGGTTGTGCCATGCCTTTATATTGACCTTGTTGTTGTGCTTCTTGTGGTGGAATCATTGTTTGTAGCCTAGGTTGATATTGCAATTGAGGATGTTGTTGATATTGCACAGACATCATTTGTGGTTGTGAAGTATGATAGCTTGTTTGTCTTGGCACATATGGAGGCACATATTGTTGTTGTTGTTGACGAATCAGAATTTGCTGACTTTGTGCCAATTGTTGTTGTCTTGATGTAAATCCCATCATTTGCAAAAAACTTTGTTTGGGAGGTTTTTGTTGTTTCTCCTTGAGATGGGGTATGGCACTCACATTTGTTTGCTGTGTTGTTTGTCCAATAGACTATGGTGGTTGCAAGTTTGAATTAACTTGTAATGGTGCAAAAGACACCACAACATGTTGTTGAATGCGATATTGTTGTTGTTGTGCATTGCTTGTTTGCGCATTCGATTGTGCCTTTTGTGTATTACTCAATTGTTATAACATTTGTTGTTGGTGCAAACCACTATTTGTAGCTCTTTGTGTTGCCATTATCGAAGGATCTGTCACAATATTTTGCATAATAGGTACTTGAGTATTTGGAAAATATATTGAACTTAATGGGACATAGGAACTTTGTTGCATTGTGGAATTGTTTTGGACATTGGTAAGATCAGGCATTCCAATCGTAAACCTTTCTTGCATCTTAGATTTTGATCCACTTGTAATTATTCGAGGAATCATTTCCTGTTGAGGGACAATTGTCAATATTTATGTGGCCTTCATTTGATCTTGTGTAAGAGGTGTTGTAATAAATAACGGATTATTTATTGTTTCAAATGGTGAATTTTGTGGAATAGTCACTGTCAACGTTTTTGAAGAACATTTACTCATCAAGGTGTGTTGAGTTTCTTGTTGCACATTTTCTTCGTTTGGATGTGGAGAGAAACTTAACAGCTCACCGCCTTGTTGTTTTTGCACATTGATTTGCTCACTTGAGGAGGTCACATTACTCATCATGTCAAGATATTTTTGTGGGAACATCTTAAAGATCTTGTTCAAGAATTTATCCATCTTTTTTGTCAACTTTGGATCTTTAAGGAACATATCAACATCATCGGAAGCATCGGAATCAGATGAAGAATCTAGCAAAATATTTGGATCTATTTCTTGTTGAATTCCTTGATCTGAACCAAATCCTTGTGAAAGAGTTTGTTCCTCATGTAATGTTTGAATTTCATGTTGCAGGTTCGGTTGATTCCAATCAAAAGGTGCATTTCCTCTTGGTGTTGGTGGAACACTCCCATATCCCGGTTTCATGGGTACAAACACTGGCTCATATAATTGAGGTGGTCCAAGTTGAACCATTCCATATGGTGGTAATGATGTGCTCGATGAACCTTGAATTTGTAATGATTGACTAGGTTGCAACTGTGAGTTTGATATGTCATCAATGGGTTGATATGTTGGTTCGCCCATCTTCTTAGATTTTGACCTTGTTTCAACAGGCATGTCACTATGCAAATGGAATTTTTAAAGGATGATGTATGATATGCAACTAAATGCAAACTAAATAGATGAAAATGCAATCTATGGCAAGAATGCAACCTATGTTTTTGGTTGTTTTTCAAGATTTTGACAAACTTATGAATGCAATTCTAAAAATGAGACCCTCAGGAAATTGAAATGATGTCTAGACCTCAAAGGACAAAAGGACCAAGTGAAAAAAGGACAAAATGACAATGTCTCCCCTATATGCTTGGATACTAAGCTAGGTTTGACAAAAATGACATTGATGACAAAAAGGCAAAAGTTTGATAAGGTCTAGACTTCCTAACAATGACTTAGGGTTTATTCAAAGATTTGGATTACTCAAGTATGACAAAACCTAGTTTTTGAGACTACACGCAAAAAAGCAATGATTATGACAATGACTTAGGATATGATATGGAAATGATCTAAGGATATGATATGACAATGCAATGACAAGGAAATGCGAAGACCAATGACTTGGAATATGCGAAATGCAACTTATGCAACCTAAATGGAAACCTGTCTTGGATATGACAATGAAATGCAAACTTAGGGAAAATGATCTTGGACCTAAGTGCAAAATGAGGACGCTTGCAATGAAAAGGACTAAAATGAAAGGAGATGACAATATGCCTTAGGACCTAAGTGGGACTATGCAAAACCTAGCCTAAAGTGACATGAATTTTGAAACAAAGACATTTAATGTGTTGACGACCATGTTCAAATGTTGGATGAATACTTGGACAAATTTGGACCTTTGTTCAGATTGTGTTTTGAGTTGAATGTTGTTGATTTTGAGAATCCAAGTTGATTATGAGCACTTTTTTAAAAGCTTATTTTTAATTTAACCTTTGACAATCACGGAAAATAGAATGTTTGTTTGACTTTGACTCAAGACAATCAAGCATATTTACAACAAATCCTACGGATGGCAAGGGCAATATCTGTTGAATCCTCTAAACATAAAATACAACACTTAGCTGGATAGCTAGACGCTTGGTAGCATTGGCTCCCCCTTACAGTGCACTCACTTCTTAGGCCTACCAAGCTTCAAGTTCAAGGGGCATCACTTCCCAAGAACTTGCTATCTCTAACTAAGGAGTACACGAGAGGTGTCTTCGGCATGTGCGTATCACAATGCCTGAACCAATAGATAGAAGGATTTTGGCCTCTACAAACAAAAGGTTCTAGTAAGGGCATTCGTTCAGGTGGGTATTGATCCAGCAAATAAATCATTGCAATACCATTCCAGCACCCGTTGTCTACAACTTTCGTTGCATCCACAGTTATTTAGAGTGGTTCGGAAGAGCTTGGCTTCAGCCCATCACCACTTAGGGTCGTTCCCTCTCACCAATGCCTGTGTGAAGTGCCAGGCAAATCAGGAGGTAGGCCCAATTCTAATGGTTAAAACATGCAATCAAACTAAAAGCAAACAAAGCATGCATGGTGTCCATTAACCTTTAAGAAACTAAATGTGCAACTACTCTAAAAATCACATGCAAGATGTTTTAATTGAAGTCTTTGACCGCATCCTGCATAAGATTTGTTAGTAGTTTCATTCTTAGTCTTCGTCACACGTAATGCCAAGGTGCTGCATAGAGAATCAGTACCAAAGAAAACTAGAATATGAAAACAAAGTAATTTGCAAGTAAAAACACTGGTTTCACCTCTGTTTCTGGCCTTACACAGGCGTAGAATGTCTCAACACAGGCGCATAATGCCTTGACATAGGCGCAGAATGCCTTGACACAAGCGCAGATCCCTTTGACACATGCGCAGGTCTCCTTAACATAGGCACAAATCCCTCCTACACAGGCACATAAGTGCCCAGAAAGCCTTGAAATGCTCTGTTTATTGGGTTTTTCACCTGCAAATCAGCTGAAAAGCAGTCAAAAACATAGTTAAGGGGTTAGTTCATGTCAGGTTCACCAAAAAATGTAGATAGGAATTTGAAATTCATCAAAGCAATAGAAATTAGACTAGCTCAATCACAAAAAACTAGATTGCAATGATAACAATCCTAAAAACATTCAACAGAGATATGAAAACAAGACATTCAAATCAAATGCAAACCATAACAAACGTGAATATCTCCTTCATGATTCTCTATTGTCCTTCTTTCTCCTTCAAATTGCTTTGTTTGTGGATCTCACCTACAAATGCAAAGGCATAGTATGAAAGCAAGATGAAATGGTAGCGTAAGGATACTAGAAGTGTGATTGATTCTCTAAAAATGTGATTAGATCGATTCGAAAATGTAATTAATTAGGATCCTTGATTGAAGAAATTCATCCAATTTATAGACAAATTGGAGAGATGACAAGATTAGCATGAAGAGATTTGAAATGAAATTTCAAATCAAGAATGACAAATATGACAAACTATGACAAGATTGACATGCAAAATTGATTGATTGACAAATTATGACAAAATTGACAAGATTGCTATGCAAAAATTGATTGATTGACAAATTATGACAAATTATGACAAGATTGAAATGCCATTCCCATGAAATTAGGGGAAATATTAGAAAAATTGAAGAAAATAGAAAATTAGATGAATTGGAAATTAGGAAATTAGAAATTGATGAAAATTAGGTAAATTAATTGATAATTTTTCATTCATTAATTAATTCACAAAAAGAGGGGGAATTAATTAGCCAATTAAATAGAAATTTAATTGTGACAAGAAGACTTAGGATAAATAAATAAATTATTTAACCTAGAGGGAAAATGACAAACAAGATTAAATGAATAAATCATAAAACCCTAGAAGATGAATTAGAAATGCAAGGACGACAATTAGGTCTTGACAAAAGATAATTGATGCAGGGTTGATTTGATCATGATTCTGACTGACAAAGGACCAATGTTGATAAACGATTGAGATTGGTTGACAAATTGACCAAGATTGATAAAGAGATTAAATTGATAGGCACCAATTGATGAGGAACAATGACTAATTGATCGAAATTGACATGATTGAAAAGGAAAACGATCAATGACAAATCGATCGCAAAATGACAAGATTGATCAGGACAAGGATCGATGACGAATCGATTGCAAGATGACAAGATTGACAAGAGGACAAGGATCGATGACAAATCAATAGCAAAATGACAAGATTGACAAGAATGAGGATAGATGATGAATCGATCACAAGATGACAAGATTTACAAGAGGACAAAACCCTAATTCCATCATCGATTAGGATTGATGATGTCCAAAATGATGATAAATGAGCACACACATTGATACGACAGGATAAGATCGACCAAAATCATGACTGAAGATTGTTATCAATAAGACCAAATGTGAAAGTGATAAACATGAGGAATGCAAAAGGAGGACTCGATGCTTGCAAATGATAAAGACCAAGTGTGCAACATAGAAGAAATGTTAATGCGATGCAAGAACCCTAAAATAAGGCAATGTGTGAATGTTAAAGTATGACTCCGCAAGCGTTGACCATTTTTAGACGTCTACAGTAATATTCTCTTATTGGCTAGTGAGTGAATATTGTGGGTCACAAATCCCATTGAGGTTTTTCCCACACTGGGTTTCCTCGTTAAAATCCTATGTTATGGTGTACTTTTCATGTGGATGTTCTTGATTCTATTTATTGCATTATTTCTTGCATATCGGTACACTGTTATATTATGTTCTGTATGTTTTAAGTTAAGAAATTCTAATTACCAGTTAGATACTGATTCACCCCCCCCCCTCTTAGTATCTGTGGGACCCCTAACAATTGGTATCAGAGCCTGGTCCTCTATTTTTAGAAGCCTAACAGCTTGAGGAAGATCTTGACACCGGTAAAGATGGAAAATCTGATGAAGCAACTTGAAGGAGCTCTTACAGACTATGATGTAGAAAAATTGAAAAATATTGAATTAGAAGATGATTTAAGGGCAGCTCAGGATATCATTCAGGCACTTCAATAAAATTTCACTGTTGCAAGAAATAAGAGAAGAGGACTTTGTGAAAAATTGCAAAATGAGAATGATGAAACGGAATCACTTAATGATATGATAAGGAAGTTGAAACAAGAGATCATGACAACAAAAAATGAAATGCAGGATATGACTATGAGATTTTGCAAAGAGATTGAGGATAGGAAGAAGAATGAAGAAGAATTGACCAGAAGACTAAGTGATGTAGCAAATGAGAACACAAGACTTAGCTATGAAAATGACATGTTGAAGATAGATCTGATGCATACTCAGAATGACTCAAATGAACTGATGAGACAAAAGAAATCTTAGAAAGAGAACTAGAAACTACAAATTAACACAAAGAAAAATTCAAGAAAAGCTCAAAGGAACTGGGCACCTTGCTGAAGAATAAAAAACCTAAAGGTGACACTTCTGGAATTGGCTTTGAAGTTGGTGAAAGCTTCTGTACTACAAATACTTAGGATCACAGCAAACCGGTAAGACAACCCAATGCTTATAATTTCAATGGTAAATGCTTTAACAGTAATAAGTATGGTCATAGAGCAAATGAATGTAGATCTAGAAATTATCAGAATATCAACACACCCACCGGTCAATGTTCTAAATGCAACAAAGTTGGTCACAACTCGGAAAACTACAGAATGAATGTGAGATGCTATGTTTGTGGAAGATTTAGATATTTATCAAATCAATGTAGAACACAAACCGACATAGGTTATGGGAAAGCTATTCAGAAGAATAATGTAACTTGTTATGCATGTAACAAGATTGGGCATATTGCTAAATTCTGTATAATTAAAGGAACACCGGTAGACAACAAAAGTGCTAGCTTGAAAGGTAAAGAAAAAGTTGAAGAGGTTAAGCAAGAATTCTCAAAACAATGGATTAGAAAATCTGATCTAAATATTGGGAATACTCCTCCATTAGTAGAACCAATCAATGCTTCACTGACAGGACAGAGTGATGCTTCACCAGAAGGACAGAGAAGTGCTCCACCGGCAGGAAGTTCTTCATCAAATTGAAGAAAATTTCCTTTAGAGTTTGACAATCTATTGATACATGTGCTAATTATTCCCTCGGTTCGAAATAAGAAGTTGAAAATTACATACTACTGGCAAACAATGTTAAGTGAATACTTAACCGGCATGCAATTAATGTGGTAGATGGTGAAAAGACACTATAAAGTTAAGGTTTTGGCTCCATTTCATTTCATTGAGATTTCAAATTTTTAGAGAGTGCAAAGACTCCGAGCTAAGGCATTTCAAGCAAGAAGCAAGCACACTCCAAGCAATCATCCATCCAAGGCAGTAAAAGGTATTTAATCATGGCATCCACCTCTACAATTGAATACATAGCAAACCCTACTATTGTTGAAGTAATAAAAAGACCTAGGCCCATATTTCAGTTAGTTCCTGAGATAGCAAAGAAGGATGATACCTTAGGTGCTTTTTCTCAAATTCCTAAGGGAGTTGTATATGTTGAAGACCCCAGAATGTACATCCACTGCAACATTGAAGAATTAGGAGATGAGGAAATTAAAACCATGTATAAAACCGTGATATGCAATAATACTGACAATGTAAAGGATGAACACAAAATCATTGAGACCCTAGGATTTACAGAGATCCTTAGCATTCCTGAATTTCCAAAGGATGTGATTGGGATAGTTTTAAGCAGGGTACATGGAGATTTTTTTTGGTTAGATACAATCCATAAGATCACCAAGGAAGTTGTGAAAGTTGTCACAGGGTTATTGACCACCGGTAAGAGACCAGATAAAACTAAGAAGGTTTCCGATGACCTAGTTATAAACCTAACTGGTGCAACATTTGACAAAAGGTCTTTAAGGGTTAATGATGTAATAGATATCAATGTGAGATTCATCAGTATGATATTAGTTTATAAAGCTACTCATGCTAATAGACTTAATTCAGTTTCAAGTTTATGCATTAAGAGTGTTTATGATATGGTCACAGATAATGCAAAAATTGACATATGTGAATGGTTAAAGGATGAACTAATTGACAACCTTGGAAAGATCAAGAAGGACAAGAAAGGAACTTTTAGATTTGGAAATCTGTTAGTATGCCTAATGCTACACATAACAAAATAGGTTCTTGGTATAGGTTACAAATAACTTGGATATGACATACTAGTAGGAAAAAAATTGACTGAACTATTCAATAACATGGGTGAGAACAAGGAAAACAATATTCATGACTTTTTCCAAGCATTAAAGACCAAAATAAAGGAAAGAGTAAGGTTATCTAAAAAAATTGTGGACAAATACAAAAATGATATATGCTTTATCATCAAGAAAGATGAAATATGGATGGAAGCAATCATCCCAAGGAGAGTTTGGGTAACCGAGATGGGATATGAAACAGATGATCACATAGTTGAAACATATGCCAAAGCACTTCTGGAAGCCCCCAGACAGCCAAAGGAAGAAATATTTGGTAGTGTTGAGAATATTGAAAGACAAATTCAATCAAAAAAAAGGGTGAAAAAGATTGAGGTAGTTGTAAGGAAAGGGTCTAGACAAGCAAAAGCCATTAAAGAAGATGTATTGAAGAAAACCGGCATAATAGAGGATGTGTTAGCAGCTCCATAGCCTGAAACTCACCTATCACTGGTAGGTACTTCTTTAGGAAGTGACATGCCTACAACTTTTAAAAGAGTTGTAAGAGAAAGAGATCCCTCATCGGCAACCACACCTTCACCTAGGAGGACAAGGCAAAAGCAACAAGCTATGAGATCTCCGGTAAGAAAGGCCACACCAAAGAAGAAACTGACACCCAAGAAGAAGAAGAGGAGGACAAATAGTGACTTGGCCCCTCTTGATATATTATTGAATGAAATCACAGAGGAAGGTAAACTGAAGAACATAGAGAAAATATATGACACTCTAACAGCTGATGAAAAAGAACAAGTTGAAAATAGTGTTATATTGCACATGGATATGTACAAGAAATTTTTTATGGAAGTAGTCAATGAAATTCATGATGAATTATTCAAAAGACTTGATGCAAGAAGACAAGCAGTGATAGAATTGGATAAGAAAATAAAAATTGAGAAGTGACTTGCTGTATATCTGGTAAACTCTCCACAAGAAATTGATGATTTAATTGCTCAAGCAAACCGGTCAGTATTCTCTAATGCACACCAACATATTTCACTAATGGCGGGAAGAGTTAATGAGGTGACAGAGGAAACAAAAGATGGATGGGATATATTCCTGGTTGAGAAAGAAAAACAAGAAGAGTACAGGAATCCCAAACCTATAAAGGTTTATCAGAAAGATAGAGACAAAGGGAAAGGAAAAGTTGGTGGACCACCAACCATCAAAGTTAAAGACAACTTACCCCCACCTTCTTTAAATACTCCACTGGTGAAAACAACAACTACTGAAGATCAACCAGCAACTGAGAGTATGGATGTAGAGGATAATAATCCTAATTCTGAAGTCCTATACACTGTGGATGTTGATACTCAAAAGATCAACATAGTAGGAGACAAAGATACAACTGATAAGTCAGATATGACTAATGAGCCTCCGGTAGCAGGGGAAATAGAGAAACCGGCAGAAGATAAAGAGAAAAAGGTAGAGACTGAGTCACAGACTGAGGCAATACAATATACAGAGAAACAAACAGAGCTAAAGGCTCTGGAGCAACATCAACTGGAACAGGTACATAAGGAAACAGTGCCACCGGTAACTAGTGAAGTAGGAAAACCAGTGCTTAAAGAAATGCAGACACAAACTAACCTACCAGAGGTTAATAGAAGCTTGGTTACTTCCCCCAGTACTCAGATTGTTGGATCATCATCAGCATACAAATTAACAAATGTGACTGAGGTGCTACTAGATTCTATCAAGAAAATAACAGACTGCAACTCACAAGCTTACAAAGCAATTGATGATTCCATACCAATTTTGAAGGTAATAGCTGCCAACTGTAATATAGATAACAAAGATTCTTTAGGACAATTGGATACATTGTGTAAATATATCTTAGAAAACATTGAGAAAATAAAGGAAGAGTCAGTGAAGGATAAGGTAGAAATTGAAAAACAGAAATTCTTTGATGAGGAAATAAAGAAGTGTAATAGAGATTTTGACACACTTCTACCGGAACTATGTAATTTATTGAAAGAGTACAAAAATTTGTACAAAGATACCTGTAAAACAAAATTTTTGACTATAGATATTGACAAGAAAATAAGCAAGGTACAGGATGAGATCAATAAACTTGCAGATAGTTTTGTCAACTCACCTGATAAACTATAAGTTTTTGAAGAGAAAATAGAAAATTTTGAGGAAGAACTACTCAAATTTGAAAAAGAGAAAGAAAGAATAATAAATAAGGAAAAACATTTGAGATCTAAACTAAGTCCAAGATTGGACTATCTAGCATCTCTGCAGAAGGAAATTTCTGAGGCATTAACATAGGGAAGCAAAACATCGGCAGAGCATTTGCAGCATCTCACCAGTACAATGAAGAGAACTGAGACAACAATAAAGGATAGTAAGAAGTTTATGGATAGTATAAACTTGATTTTGGGAGATCTTTTTCAGATTATAACTACCCAGGAGGTTATGGATAGTTGAAACTACAAACTCTACTGACATCTTGACAACCTTTGTCAACGATGCCAAAGGGGGAGTAGTGGGATGAGAAAATTCAAAACACAGGAATCATATGCTCAGGGGGAGCACACACATTTTTGGTAACATTTTTGGATACTTTTTGAAATTTCTCATGAGTGTTGCCATCAATGCCAAAGGGGGAGATTGTTGGCATATGCACACTCTAATGAGACATTGTATGTGATTGAAGGTTTTGTCATTGATGGAAACCTTGCAATCCCATGGCACTAGGAAAGACATTATACTGGCATCAGTAGATCGTACTCAACACCAGCACTTAGGACACCGACACCGGCACTGGCACAAAAGAAAAGAAGTATACCAGCACAAAGGCCAACAGGATTTTTGTTATATAATATTTTGTTTACTATTGTAAGCCGACTTGGAAAATTGTAAAATGACTATTAAATATAAAGGAGATCATTGTAGACATTTGTAGGAGTGATGTAGAAGTAAGAAGGAAAATATTAGGTAGACCTAATGTGTGAAATATAGGTCAAAGGGTATATGTAAAGAACAGAGCAGGAACCGGTACTGAATTTGGCATTGAAGATGCTATTGTAAAGCAGTACAAGTTATTGGATTAGTATAATCCTTATTTGTAAGTCAGTGTGACTTCCCATTGAGCAGTGAGCTCTAGGCAGTTGGCCTTCCTGCATTTGCAGGCCCCTATTGTAAGTAATATTCTCTTATTGGCCAGTGAGTGAATATTGTGGGTCACAAATCCCACCAAGGTTTTTCCCACACCAGGTTTCCTCGTTAAAATCTTGTGTTATGGTGTACTTTTCATGTGGATGTTCTTGATTCTATTTATTGCATTATTTCTTGCATACCGGTACACTGGTATATTATGTTTTGTATGTTTTAAGTTAAGAAATTCTAATTACCGGTTAGATACTGATTCACCCCCCCTTCTCAGTATCTATGGGACCCCTAACAAAATATAAAAAGTGTGTACAGATATCATAAGAAATGGCGGTGATATTTGATCTATTGCAAATCATCAATCAAGGCGGGGAGATCCAATCAGATTTGATAGAAATTGAGTTGGTGGAAAAAATCCCTAGCGTACCACCATTTGAACTCTGGTCTTGGTAGAAAAGCCAAGTATAAATATGCAGATCAAAAGTGAAACTGTAGTGTCATAAATTGTACACCCTTGCTAGGGTGGGACAATTTCACACTTAGTTAGCACCTGCCTTAGTGTGTCTTGCATCTTGTATTTCTCATTTCGCGTTAAGTATTTAATTAATTAATTTAATTAAATCCAAGGTCACATCTCACCACTTTACACATTGTAAATTTGGGCCATTTACCCTAAGCATGCCCCTTTTCATTTTATTCCTCCAATGAATCTTTTAATCATAAACCCTAATTATGTCTTATTTTGACTGTTTAGGCCCAATTTCGCATATCAAAACATCTCAAAATCAGTTGTAACTTTGGGATGTGCTCTAATATCATCATATCTAACATCCCTCAAAATTTGGTAAAAAATTGGGCAGACCGTGGTGGGAATGCACATGGTTCGTGACTTTTTCCCTGAAATTTTGGGAGCACAATCCTATGATATAATAATGCTTAACCCCAAAATATCAGAGGGAAATTCAAATCCTAGGTCAGCCTAAACATGAAATTAAGATCTAGGATTTCATACTTAAGAGCACTCTTTCTTCATTTGAAAGGGTCTTCTTCTAAGAATCTAAGAACACGTTTTTGGAGTATTAGAGCCTTCTTTGCAGCGAAAGAGTAGATCTTTGAAGTCTTCAACAATATTTAACATTCATCCATCAAACATTCATCAAGCATCATTTTTATCAATTGGGGGCTTTTGAAGATGTAGAAGAACAATAGGAGATCACCGACTGACAATTGGCTTGTACCTCTACCTTGGGGTTGGGTATGGTTTCATGTTGTTTTCATGTCTTTTCATATGCTTCATTTTGATTTATATTCATGCTTTAGATCACTTTTAATTGTGGATTTAGAGAATTTACTTTGTCAATTATAAGCAATTAGGGTTTACTCTTTAGGGTTGCTCTAGGTTGTTTACTTTCATTCTTAGGATCTTGCACATACACAAGGTTCTTGCACATACACAAGGTTCTTGCACACACATTTTCAGTTGATTATCATCTATTCCTAGAGGTGTAAATCATGGGGGTTTGACTAAGGCAAAACCCTATATAGCCACCCCAAACCCTCTTTTTCATCTATAGGTATAGGTTTGGATCCGAGCATCGCTGGAAGTTTCAGGACTAGAAGATCACACAAGGAAAATTGTGGGTTGCAGATCTTAGAAAAAACCCCAAGGACAAGGGCGTGGCACTCTGGTCCTACCTAGGATAGTGGAATGGCACCATGGTGTGAGGCCTCACCTCGACTCAGTCTGACATTCAGTGGATTTTATATTTAGACTATGATGAATACTTTATTTTGATGCTTTTTGAGACTTAGAACTTACATGATTTCAGGATTTGGATAACATTGCTATGATTTGATGATTTTACTTATATGCTTTATGAGGTAGAACACTACATGATTGTTAGATAGGATGATATTGCAATGATAGATGTTGTTATTGAATTTGCAAGACTTTACTCTGAATATAGAACTATGATGTATGTTTAGTTTATGTGAATTGGGATGAAATTGCTTATGTGAATTTGCTTGATAAAAGATGTATTCAATCTGTGCAGATGAAAATTGTATGCAAGTAATGATTTGTATTGTTATATTATTGAATTATATTATATATGGATATTTGGAAGTACTAATGTGTAAATTGAGATGCGCAGGAAATTTACCATGTGACCATGGAAATTACGAAGAACCAAACCTAGACTTATGTATGTTTGTAAGCCAGGGTTTGTCTATTTGGAGAGACAACACCCCGTTTGTGTTGTATTTTATTCGTAACAGTATATGCTGCACGAGTGTTAAGTGTTATTTAAATTTATTGTGTAAAAACCACAAGAGACAATTTCATGTTTTATTTTTGTAAAAGTGTTTTATTTGTGTCACTTGACACGTGTGGATTTAAATTTAAATGTTTTATTTTGTCTCTTGGTGGGAAAGTGTTTAAATTATAGTTCTTCTTAAATAAAATAATGTGTTGTCATAAATACTTTGGGAATATAATATTTGGGGTGGTCAACTTATGTTTGACCCGAAAATAAACTTCAGAGGGGTTTAAAATGGGTTAAATGAACACCTAGTGGTAGTTTAATAGGGTTTCCTAAAGCCCATAAGGTATACTTAGGGGTTAGGGGTAATTTTAGGCAAGTTTCTACTTTATAATGATCTTTTTAACGCTTTAAAAATTGGCTTTTTTGAGTTGTGCGAAAATTAAAAATTAGAAGTTTAAATCTAATTTAGATTTTTCTTATTCGAATGGGAGTCTTTTTGCATTTTTGCTTTCTTTCCCTTTTGGTTTGTAGAAACTTGTGAGAACTCAGAGAGTGAGCTTCTTAAGCAAGATTTTTGGGAATTGAAGGGTAATCACCCACTCTCCATTTTTGGAGACAAGAGAAATTTTGAAAAGAAAATAATGTTATGGAATAGAAAAATTGATTAAGGGTAGAAGGAAAAAGATTCGTGGATTGGGCAGCTCTTCATCAAATATCATAATACCTTTGGGAAGATTAAGGTTGGTTTCAGTTATTCATTATAATGTCTTCTTCTTGCTTATGTCTGGAAGTTTGTTGGTGTAAGAAATCTGTGTTTCTTGAATGTATTTGTTGAAAAATCTTTTGGTATTTTTGCATTATGATTTGTGTTGTGTTTTGGGAGTTTCCTCAAAACCTCTTTCTCTTGGGAGAGAAGAGGATCTTGTGGGTGGTAGCAATGACAACCCTCGAGTGAGAGACTCTCTTTGAGAGCGATCACAAGGGATCTTTGTGTGACCCTTGCTGCATGGCCTGTTTGTGCAATGGGGGTCATAAGGAGGGATATAAGGCTAGAATGCCTTTGGGGGGCATAAGGAATAAGGGGTTGAGATTCTTGATATATTTATTGTGCCATGAGGTGGCTTCTTGTTTATTTCATACTTGCAGTTCTCCTCAGGGTATTGGTCCACTACCACCCTTTGAAAAGATCATCACCAAAGTGTGGTGCTGTGAAGCCAAGTTGGGAGTGTGTCTGATTATCTATATGCATTGCCTTCTATGTGTTTGCCTGTATGTTACCCATCTAGGAATTGGTTCTTCGAGCTCGGGGGTGGCTACCAGTTAGCCTAGGCTGGTAGGTGAGCACTCCGTGGTCATATTTGTGTTTTCTATTATGCAGGAAAGTCAGGAGAAAGAGAATAGGAACCATGAAAAGACACAGAAGATTATTGTTGAAGATACTTAAATCCAGTTGCAAATATTTGTTTTAATTTGATTCAGAAGCATGCCCTCATTCATAGAAATGAGAGGCAAGTTGTAATTCTTGAAAATAGACTTGAGTTTTATTGTTGTAGCTAAGCAAGGAAACATCCTGTAAATATGCAGAATATCTTAGAGTTGTAAAAGCTTGTTTTATTTCTACTTCTGTTTGGGTTTCAGAAAAAGAAAAGCCTCTTTGAGTTGCATGTAAAAGCTTCTTTTGTATTATGGAAAAATTAGTTTCAAATAAATTTTATCTATATTCTACTTGTTGAAAAGTATGAGTTATTTTGCTGAAGAATTCTAAGTATTAAAAAAAAATAAGAGTGTTTTAAGTATTTGTTTTATTAGTGGAAAAATCAATGAATGTGTTTTATTCAGAATAGTATGATGTATTTAAAAAAAAAAAAAGTGTTAGAATAAAAGTTTAGCAAAAGATCTACTTCTATTTCTTTTATCAGCAATTAGAATAAATAAATAAAAGAGCCTAAGTTATATATCAATTATATATATATATATATATATATATATATATATATATATATATATATATATATATATATATATATATATATATATATATATATATATATATATATATATATATATATATAAGTGTTTATTTGTGCACATGTAATTTTGGATTTACATAATGTGTTTCCCATTGTTATTCTGTTTAAAATTTTGTATGTAAATCTTATTAAAAAAATATATATATTTTTATATATATTCACCCTTAAAACTTTAATATATATAAATTTATATATATATATATATATATATATAAATATATATATATATATAAATATATATATACATATATATATATATATTTATATATAATATATTTTAAAAAAAATATATAAATTAAAAAAAAAAGGAGATTTGGGTTCCACGCGGGCCGCACTGTGTGTACGCACAGTGAGGGCCGCGCGGCGCCCACTGTGTGAACACACAGTGCGGGCCACTCGGCTCCCACTGTGTGGACACACAGTGGACGGCCGCGGCCGCCACTGTGTGGCCACACAGTGGTGTGAGCCACTAGCGGCGCCCACTATGTGGACACACAGTGGTGCCACGGCGCCCACTGTGCGCCCACACAGTGGCGCCTCGGCCCTCCCTGTCGCCTTCTTCAAACCTACAATGAAAATGGCCGCCGCCTTGGGGTTTCGGCCCTGTCAAAAACACTCAGTGGTAAGCAAAAAAAAAATGGATTAAGCCCTAGCCCGGGTAGGGCTAGGGTAAATGAATTAAATTTTACATGATAGTTTAGAGTTGATAATATATTATAAAAAAAATAGAACCCTAATTAGGGTTGGGAAAATATTGTTTATTATTTTGGAAAGTTATTTTAGAAGAATTAAGATATATAAATATATGTAAATATATCTATCTATATATATATATATATGAATATATATATATATATATATATAATTCTGGTTATATTTGGAGTAAGTAATTAATAGAGATTTAAATATTTAAATACCTCTGAATTGGTTTCTAATAGGTAGTAAAAGAAAAGAAAAAAAAAGAATATACAAATTTATGAATAAAGCCTGGTCTTATAAAATTCAAATGTATTTAGCGAGTTAAATGCTTAATATTGCCCTAGTTAATTCAATTAGAGCATTAAAATTTTAAAATGGTTGTTTAGACTATATGGTCATATTGGAGATTGAATTAATTTTCCTCTCCTATTTCTTTAGCATGAGTGTTTTAATAAACTTAATGACTAGGTATCTCATGGAGATAAATTTAAACCAGTTAGTTTTCCGCAATTAGAATTAAACAAATTATTGATGCTTGGTTCATTTCAGAATTAGCTCGAATATAATTATGGGAATTTCATTAACGCTTGTCGTGTGAGCGAACTTATTAATTAATTAGTATTTTATAAAAAAAAATCATTCTGTTTTTGCCCTAAATTTTGGGCATGACACATGGTCCTTCCCTCTATCAGTAGGACTTGGCAGGACAACACTTTGTAGGCTCTAGAATCCCTCTTGTTAGTTGCAGTTCCAAAATTGCAGAATCGGGATAGTAGCATGCCACCCTAGTCCTAGACATTTCTTCTTAGATTTGAAACATAGGTGCACCTCTTATTTTTCCTTCTGGCCTATACTTTTCAGCAAAGCATCAGTTGTTCTTTGATATGCATTCTCAAATTAGGGTTTGTTTGCTTACTTTCTCTCTAGGTTAGATTGCATTTTGCATCATTCCTTTCTTTCATTTACAAAAAAGGAATAGAAAACCTAAGAGTTAATCCATGACTCTCTCTTTATCATAAGAATTAGTTGACGTGTGTTACCTCCCTAGGCTCTTTCATATTCCATGTGTGTCTATGAGAGTAGGATTAGGGTTTCTATACTTAGTCTCACTTTTTCCCCTACCCATCTTTGGTGAACCTAACATGAATCCAATTTCATTTGCATTGCATTGCATTTTTAGATCTAGATCTATTTTATTTCATTTACTTTCAAAATATAAATAAAGAGAGATAGGTTTCTTTCATTTTCCTTGCATTGTGTGTTTAAGTTTCATGCAATTTTCATTTTAAAATATCAGATTTCTATTTGCAAGAAGTTCATGCTTTTGATAATGTATGAAATTTTGTTGATTATGAGTTTAGTAGGGATAAATTAGATGAAGCTCGAGATGATTTTTTGAACCCTAAGCCTTCTGAACCCTCATTTTGCCAAAATTTAATCAACCTTGTTACTATGTCATTTTGTGGTGATGAGAAAGATAAGTTGAATGATCCCTCTCATGGTTACATTCCTATCAACTCCTCCACTAGATATAGCAACATAGTTGATTCCCATGATTCCCTCTATGATGTTATGTCTCCTTTTGAGTCCAAAGATAAGCCTTTCAATCACTATGACCATGCTTTATTGGATGATGCTCTTGATGACTTTATGTCTTTGCCTAAACTTTCAAACAAGAATAATGCATCTAAAAGGTTAATCAATATGATCAATGTGAATGAACATAGAAAAGCTCTTTTTGTTGTCCAAGGTGATTGTCCTTCTCCAACTTCACCTCTTCCTAATCAAACTCTATTCATGGTTCAAGGTGGATATAGTCATTCCTTTAGCACTCCAAACAAGCCTATCATTACAGTTCAAGGAAGGAATCCCACTAAGAGTCCTTATAGCTATGCTAGACAACTTACTAAGGAGAGTTATAATACAGTTTCCCATACCTATAACATGAGAAACAATAGGCAACCTAACCCTCCTCTAGTTGTTATGACTCCTCTACCTAATTCTCAACTCATTCTTCCTCAAGAACCTCGCATTTCACAAACCCTTGGTAAGGAATATGATCTTGTCGAACAACTTAAAGATACTCCTACCAAAATATTCCTTTGGTATTTGCTTCAAACTTCCTCAACTCATCATGAAATGCTACAAGATTCCTTGAAAACATTGAATGTCCCACCTGGAGTGACATCCAATAATATGGCTTCCTTGATTCAATCTATTACATCATCTAAGGCTCAGATTGTGTTTACACATGATGAGCTGCCCTCTAGTGAAATTCAACAACAATATGATCCCTTAATGATTATGGTTATCATAAATGATAGTGTGATAAGATGAACATTAGTGGACAATGTTTGTGGCCTTAATGTTTGTAGCATTAACTTGTTGCATAAGATCAATGTTGATAAATCTCTTATTAAGCCTGATTCTCTCACCATCCATGGCTTTGATAATGTTGCTAAATCTTCACTAGGCATCATCACCTTGCCTGTTAAGGTAGGCTCTGTTACTTTACCCACTCCTATCAATGTCATGTCTGGAGAGTTGATATACAATTTTCTTCTAGGGAGACCTTGGATTCATAGCATGCAAGTCGTTCCCTCTACATTTCATAGGAAAATCAAGTTAATTCACAACAATATAACATACACCTTGTTAGGTGACACAAGATTTCAGGCTTGTTTACGAACATCAAGTTCTAAATATTCTTCAATCAATTCTTCCCCAACTATCTCAGATAATTCCTCTAAAGCTTCTACTCCAATTAGTGTGACTAGTTCATCAAACATGTCTCCTATATCTGGATCGATCCCCGATACTTCCTCAAGTGGACCTAAGGTTCTTGAGGAATAATCTTCTCAACCTGACTATACAATTGAGAATACTTTCTCTCCTAAATAGATTCTTGCAAAAGATGATTGGGGATCCCTTGATTTTAATCCTACTTTTGTAGGGGAATACAAAATCCCCCCTAGAGAACCTAAGGTCAAATAGAAGAAAGAAGAAGAAGAACCTAAAAATAAATCTACTTTGTTTGGGTCATTGAGTAATAACTTTGTGGTGGCCTCTCAGATTTCATCTCCCTTAGTTTCTGGTCTAGAGGAATTTGATACTTCACTGTTTGAAAATCCTCCTTCAAAAATGACTAACCTTTATGGTCCTGGTTTTCACATCCTTGGTAGGTGTGGATATAATAGAAATTGATGTGGTGCTCAAGAACAAGGGAATCCCTTGGAAAACAACTTTTGTGATATGACATTTGGGCTTGGTTATGATCCTTTCAAGCATACTAAAGCCTCTAAGAGACCATCTATTAGTGTTAATGTCATTTTTGATTCTCTCTCACTAAAATATCCATAATATATTGACTATGACCCTTCTTGTGTCTTTGCTTTGGATTTTTTTTCTACCGATGATTCCTTAGCTGAATTCTTGGGAGCTTATGACAACCTTCCTCGTTATCACCATAATCATAGTTTTCCATATTGTCTAAATGCGGAAGCTTACTTTGGGAAAGAAAGAAATAACAATGAGATAGTTAAAGAATTTCCTCAATTGAAAGATGATCCTCAACAAAGCAATCTCATAATAATGACACCATTGATATCAATATGGATCCTTGTGTTAAAGATAAAATCATCAAGATAAGGAAATGTATTGACGAAGAAGAGAAAAAACAATATGCTGAGTTGTTACATGAATTCCCTGAGATCTTTTTTTGGATATATTCTGACATGCTTGGCATAGATCCTAAGATTGTCACTCATAACATTGTCCTAAATCATAATGCTAAACTTTTGAAGAAGAAGATTTAGAAGATTCACCCTAAAGCAGCTTTACTTGTAAAAGATGAGATTGAAAAATTATTGGATGCTGGATCATCTATCCTATTGATTATTCCCCATGGATTTCGAGCATTGTGGTTGTGGCTAAAGATGAAAACAAGATTAGGATGTGTACTATTTTTTTTAATTTGCACAAGCCCTCTTTAAAGGATGATTTTCCCCTCCCAAATATTTATATGATAGTAGATTCAGTAGGAGGGCATGCTTTACTATCCTTTATGGATAGTTTCTTGGGATATAATCAAATTTTCATCAATCTCCAAGATCAATATAAAATTTCTTTCACCACTCCTTGGGGTACGTTTTTTTGGATTGTGATGCTTTTTGGATTAAAAAATGCGGGTGCAACCTATCAATGTGGTATGACTCTCATTTTCCATGATTATATTCATAAGACCTTAGAAGATTATGTTGATGATATCTTAGTCAAATCCGTCCTTACAGATCATGTTAAGATCCTTCGTCAAATCTTTGAGAGAATTCGTAAGTATAACATGCGTTTGAATCCCCAAAAATGTGTATTTGGTATGGTTAGTGGAAAACTATTAGGATTCATAGTTTCGCATCATGGTGTTGAGGTGGATACCAAGAAGATAGATGCTATTGTTAACATGCCACCTCCTAATAATGTTTCCCAACTCCAAAGTTTGCAAGGAAATATCCAAGCTATTCGTAGGTTCATCTCTCAACTTGCGAATCGTACCTTTCCCTTCACACAATTGCTTAGAAATAATATCACTTTCCAATGGAATGAGGATTATCGTCAAGCATTTGAAGACCTAAAAACCTATTTGGCCAATCCTCCCACTCTTCAACTTGCTGATCCTACTGAGCCTTTTCTTCTATACACTGTTGCTTCCCCTCAAGCTCTTGTGGCCTTATTGGCACAATGTGATAAGGATGGTAGAGAATGCATGGTTTATTACATAAGCTGCACTCTACTCGATTACAAAGTCTGATATTCTGTAATAGAATGACAGTCCCTTGCTTTAGTCTTTGTGACCCAAAAGTTGAGGCATTATCTCTTGAATGTTGAGATCCATGTTACCATTAAATTTCATCTTATTAAACATCTTCTCTCCAAAACTAATCTTTCTGGATGCATAGCTAAGTGGAATATGATGTTGACTAAGTTTGACCTTAAGTTTGTCTCACAAAAGGCAATAAAGGGTCAAGCGTTGACTGAACATTTAGTTGATGTGCCTTCACCCTTCTCCCTACCTAATATAGAGTCTTTTCCTAATGAATACATTGTTTCCATTGAGGTTGATGAGACTTGGGAACTGTACTTTGATGGCTCTAAGTGTCATACAGGATCGGGGGCAGGGGTGGTCTTAATCTATCCTAAAACGAAGCTTATTCCTTTATTATATCATCTCAATTTATTATGTACCAACAACATTGTTGAATATGAAGCTCTTATAGCTGGGATTAAAGCAGCCTTGGCGCTGAATGTGAAACATCTGCATATTTATGGAGATTCTCAATTAATCATAAGACAAGTGACATGAGTTTATCAAGCTAAGCAAGACAAACTATCATAATATAAAGATCTAGCTTTATCTTTTTTACAAAAAATTGATGCCTATACCATGGAGTCGGTTCCTTGAAAAGATAATCGACATGCTGATGTGATGGCATATGTTTCCTCTCTTGTGTCTCTAGAGGACCCCTTGTTAGATCTTCAATTCACTATTCACAGCCTCACTTCCCCAGCTATTGCTGGTAATCCTAGTGATTTGGCATATTTTTACATTATAGATTTTGATGAATAGTACTCGCATATCATGAGATATTTGAGTGATGGTACCTTTCCTGACTCTGCGAAGAAGAATACTAGAGCTAGGGTTCACAAATTGGCTGCTAGATACATTATCCTTTCTAATGTTCTTTATAGGAGGGGTTATAATGGTCTTCTCCTTCGATTCTTAAACAAGGCTGAAGTCCTTATTGCTCTTGAAGAAGCGCATTTAGGGGGCAGGTCTTTAGTTCAAAGATTTCTCTTAATGGGATATTATTGGCAAACCATGGAGAAGGATTCATTTGCGTTTGTTAAAAGATGTCATTAGTGTCAGCAACATAGCAATTTGATCCATGCCCCTGCCCAAGAGCTTCGATCACAGGTAGCATCTTGGCCCTTTTCTACATGGGGTTTGGATCTTGTTGGTAAAATATCTCCTCCTTCATCTCAAGGACATACTTTCATGATAATCACCACTGATTACTTTATGAAGTGGGTGGAAGTCGTTCCTCTTCGATCCACTACAGATGAAGTAATTTGTCAATTCATTTTGGAAAACATCATTTCTCAATTTGGGATACCTTCCACCTTAGTTTCATATAATGGAACATCATTCAAAAATAAGGATGTGAAGAATTTTCTCTATAAATATCATATTAAACATAAATTTTCTACACCTTATTATCCTCAATCAAATGGTCAAGTTGAGTCTTCTAATAGGATAATTAAACAAATTATTTGAAAGACTGTAAACAAGCATGGTAAGGATTGGCACACTCAATTAACCTATGATTTTTGGGCCTATCGCATGAGTGTATGTGTTGCTATGGTTTGTACCCCTTATAATCTTGTTTATGGGGTTGATGCTATTATGCCTTTGGAGTTAGAAATTCCTTCTTTGAGAGTTTCTCTTAGAGGCATAGTGGATGAAGATTCCTATAGAGAGAAAAGACTTCAACAAATTGAGATGCTCGATGAACATCGTATAAATTCCCTCAACCATATTCAAGTGTATCATAAAACTTTGCAACAAAGCTAAAATGATAAGGTTATTCAACGTTCCTTCTCGGTAGGGGATTTAGTCCTTTATGAGAATCAACGCAACGTGAATGCCTTACCTGAGGAGAAAGGAAAGTTCAGTCCTAATTGGTTGGGACCATACATCATTGTGGAGGTCTATGGATTAGGTGCTTACAGGATAGCAGATGTGGAAGGTACGCCTCTGAAGGAACCCATAAGTGCTATGCACTTTCGTAGATACCATACCTAGTTTTTAATTTCTCTCTCTCTCTCTTTAATCCTCTTTTTATTCTCTCTCTATGTTTTTTGCTTCAAAATTGGATAATATGTTAGCATGTCTTCAGTAAAGTATGTAAGATTAAATGATGTTATATTGTTTGGTCTACATTACTTCATTCTTGACAAGCATGTTTCATTACTATATTGTTTGTCTTGGATTCCTTCTATGTAAATTGTAATGGATTTACATTTCATATGTGCTAGCATGTTATACAATTTCTTATGTGTTAAGTAGACTTATATCATGTTATGTTTAATTAGAGTTAATTAAATCACATTAGTCCTATAGTTCTTAGGCTTAATACATTCTTATTTTACATCATCAAAGTAGCATTTGATTAAATACTTAGGCTATTTAATTAAATTACACATGTATCAATTTAATCATGAAGTATTGATAAATCAATCACATGGAAATTAAACTAGACATATATGCTCATTACTCAATATGTTACTTCTAATATAAGCAATGTGTACATTAGTCAAGCATTAAAAGTAACATAATCATGAGTGTCATCATATATACATCAATACATCAAAATCATCTCCTAGGACTAGTAGCTGGAGGATGGTGGCTAGATGCCCTCTCCTGATCTGGCCATGGGAGTGGCCCAATAGGGGTGTATCATGACAAAGACTATGAGTGACTCCACGAGGAGCTCCTACGATCCCTCTCCATCATGATCCCTTGGTATGTGGCTGCATCTATCTATGACACTACCAAGTCACACTCTATTTGTCGTAATCTCTCTCATAGGACCTCCACTTCCATTCAAATAGGGGAGAAAGGGTCCTCATGTCATCCTACATTCCTCTAGGATCTGTGTGCTATCTATGAGGAACTAAGAATGTGGGCAGTCACAATAAGGTTTGTCACTGCATTCTAAATCAGGGAATGCCACTCCTAGATGGTAGCTGCAAGATAGAGAAATTTTTCATCAGTAACATTCTATATCATCAAATATAAAATAGGTAAGATACATAAGTTAATGAGAAACAGGATACCTTACCTAGATCTCCCTCTCGCTAGTAGGGACTGTGGAGAACGACTGCGTGAAACTGGGAACTGCTAGGCTCTCCGCACTTGTATTGTCTCTATATAGTCAGTGTGGGCCAATGGGGATTAGGATTAGGACCCCTTATGGGGTCCCTCTTTTCTTGCAATGGGAGACTCAGTGGATCTAGGGCTTTGGTATCCTCCTTGGAGTGATGAGGAACTATACTTGACTCCTCCTCCTCGTTATCATCTCCATCCTGATCTCCCTCTCTATTATCAGGATCACCTCCTTCTCTACCTGCCTCTTGTTCCTCTGTGTTGTTAGCCTGATCATCCAAATCCTCCTTGGATGCATCTAATCCCTCTTCATGGTATAACTATCTCCATGGTTTGGGGTTCCCTCTAGGGAATTCTACTGGGAAAATGGCTCCAGGGTATGTCCTCCCCCACCATGTGATGTATCATCAATGCATGCCTAAATCATCTCTATAATCTATCGCTATGTCCTGATCTAACCCATCTAAATCTATGATGTTGATCTCATCACTAGTAGTCCTAGGAATATCTCCTAGCCTCGACATCACTCATGAGTTTCAGATGTATACAGGCACATCAATAGGAACACACTTCTCAAACCCAAACTACCACCAAACTCGGTCAAAGTAGAAGGGAATGACTATGTGGCTATACCATCCCTTTGCATGTTGAACATTTGTCTATGTATCCCTACCCACATGGACATCCTGAGGTAGGGTCTCCATATGATCCTACATGCTGTCAATCTATCCAAACTCAACCTCCAATATAGGATATCATCGAATCGCCACTCACGAGTAAGAGGATAAACATATACCCTAGATTGCTCTGGGACTAGCTCTATGGGGGCTCCACCAGGCCTAGTGCAGGTAATATGCTCAAACATCCACACCTATAGTAGCGTGCATGTCATCAGGATGCATCCTTGTCTGAACACATACTCCCCAAGGTTGTGATAGAGATGCGCAAGCATACTCCAACGCAAAGAGCATACTCTCCTATGTCTCTCCATAGCTCATATGGCATAAATGAGTCCTCCATGCATGTGTGTTCTGCACCCATTAGGGCACATGGCTAATACAAGGGTTGCAATCATGAGTTTCCTCACCAATGAAACCTCGCTAGTAAGGTATAGGAGCCAACTGACCATAATGCAACCCCTCATCTCATTGTGTATCACTCTCCCCACAACATATACCTGCTCTCTCCTGTAATCCTCCTCTGTCCAGTCGGATCGGTATCTCATAGTCTCTCCTATAATGGGAAGGCACAGAATGCAGTATACATCACCATCATCTCCCCCACAGGTAGTGAGAACGTCAAGGTGTCTGCATCACATAATGGAATTGGATGGTCGGCATGGTCATCGATGATGAATAATGATGAACAACAAATACCCTAACTGGTACTGAGAGGGGGGGGGTGAATAAGTACATACAAAAAATTCTCTGCAACTTATCAAGTTAAAAAAATGCTAACTGGTTGTCTTCATTACTGAACTTAACCATGGCAATACCGGTTAAACACAGTAAGACTTCAGACAACATAAACCGGTAAAACTGAACCCTTCAAATATATTCAATACTTAATAACTACTTCACCCATAAACATATGCATATGGTATATCAGTAATACCATAACCATTAGCTCTTCATGCATAATCACTCAAACAAAGAATACTTAATCATCACATGAAAAATGCATAACTCATGACACAGATTTTTCACGTGGAAACCCAAATGGCAAAAACTTTGGTGGGGATGAATACCCAAAGGCTTGTTTTGAACTCTTTTGAATCTTGCTTTGTTAGGAGCCTAGTCTAGTTAAAGACTTTACAATAAGGTTCTGCTAGAAACCGATCCTATTAAATATCACCCGGTTAAGGGATGGCTATATACCCTGTTAAAGGTTGAAACCCTGTTAAAGGCTACCGTTCTAGAGGATTTAAAGAACTCAATGAACTTGAGTCACCTAGTTAGAGGTTTTACAATAAGCCTGTTAAAGCTACCCGACAAAGGGATTTTCCTTCTGTTGAAATGGTTAGAAGACAACAAGTAAAACTTTGATCTGATAACAACACTATATGCTAAGGTGGATCCTTTTCAATTCCTCTACTCTGCAATCACACTCTATAGTTTTCACTCGCTGGTCTGGAAAGTATCTCATCACTTAGATACACACATTCTTTTGCCAACAACTTACAATAACAAACATCATCGACCTTATAGACAACAATCAGATCGGTAACATAAACCCTAAACCCTAAGCATCTTAGGTTTAGAATTACAAGAGATCCAATCCTGACCATTCAAACACTTTACAAAGAATGAAACAATCTTAAACAGATCACAAGTCATTCTGCATCGTCCATTCTTCACCACACATAGAAATTAGTAACCCATCACGCTTTCTTCTCATACCACTAAGAAGAATGTTCATTCCTGAGGTAGACATTTAATGTAGTCGATCTTCATATGCAAGATCCTCAACGAAATCCTTCACGTGCACAAAACCGATGTGGCATCTCAATCTCATCCTTATTTCTTAGCTAACTCATCATAGGATACCATCTATTGCATTGCACAAGCTAGATTTCCAAACCAAAAACCCTAGAGCTGAGACTACCAACTGGTAGTCACACTTAGTGAAACTCTGACATCGGTTCACTACATCTCTTCATACCGGTTCTCCAACTTGATCAACAATAATAATTTCTTCCAATCTTCATACCGGTTGACCTATACTTATTGACATCAATGACAACATATATTATTATCATATTATCATACTGGTTCATCATATGCCAACAATCGCATCCCACAAGCCCACTACGTGTAGCAAATCCCTCTCTTCTATTGTTAGCCTTGAGATCTGCTCTTGAAGGCTCTGAAAGGTGAGATCGATAGTATGCTCATGGATGTACAGTAGTGTCTACAAAATGGAAAGTAACCTATCATTAGTAATCAATCAATCATCTATTATCATCTAATCAAAGCAATAATTCTATCAGTTCTATCACTCATCGCCTGATCCCATGTCATCGTTGGTCACCTTGCACAAGGACCAGGGTGCCTTGAGTGGACCAAGGCACCCTGTTGGGACCATGGCACCCTACTGGGCCCATGGTGCCTAGAAGGGACCATGGCGCCTAGAGGGGACCATGGCATCCCCTTGGGAATATGGTGCCCTAGGAGGACCAGGGCACCCTAGGACCCCTAGGTGTCCAAAGGGAGGGCCCCCTGACCTAGACTAGGCAATGACATCATCACTTCTAAAAACTATGAAAACATGAAAAAAGTCAAATGCAATCAACGGAAGATAAACTCACCTCGTCGAGCAGTCGGCCAACGAGTACGGACTAGCGCAGGATCTCCATCCACGTAGGTCACTTAGGTCAGCATCGAGGCATGATGGCTTGTATGTGGGCTCCTCTATAGTGAATAATGCCAAAAAGTTAGAAAGTGACAAATGAAAGTGTCACTTTCATATTTATGTGTTATGCACTTTTTCTTCAATCTATCATATCTTGAGCTAGGAAGCTTCGATTCTCACACCATCAGTGGTGTTGGAATCTTGTGTTCACCCTCTCGATCCACATTAGTTCCATAATGTTCTTGGATGAACAATCAAGGCTTGCTGTGAAATTCCTTCATCAAAATATTTATCACAATTCGTTGTGGAAAACATGATACCCTATTTCACCTCACTAATAAGCAAGTCAAAATAGGAGGGGGCATATAGCTACCCACAAATTTCATCACTTTCCATAGTAAGCATTAGGTGATTTTGTAATCTAACATGTGGTTCCTAACTGTGTACTGCAGATACTATTGGGGGCTACGTTCGACAACTTATGGATATATCCTTTTTCAAATGATGTTTACTTTTTTGTACTTTAGCTTGCATATGCACGTAGTGTCATATGATCGCTAAAGTGGGGGCTAAATGTAGTGTCATAAATTATACAACTTTTCTAGGGTGGTACAATTTCACAGTTAGGTTAGCACCCACCTTAGTGTGTCTTGCATCTTGTATTTCTCATTCCTCTTTAAGTATTTAATTAAATCTAAGGTCACATCTCATCACTTTACACATTATAAAGTTGGGACCTTTACCCTAAGCGTGCCACTTTTCATTTTATTCCTCCAATGAATCATTTAATCATAAACCCTAATTATGTCTTATTTTGACCATTTAGGCCCGATTTCACATATCCAAATATCTGAAAATCAACTGTAACTTTGGTATGCGCTCTAATATCATCATACCTAACAACCCCAAAAATTTGGTGAAAAGTTGGTTGGACCGTGGCGGGAATGTACATGGTCCGCGAATTTTTCCCCGAAATTTTGGGAGCACAATCTTATGATATAATAATGCTTAACCCCAAAATATCAGTGGGAAATTCAAATCCTAGGTCATCCTAAACATGAAATTAAGATCTAGGGTTTCATACTTAAGAGCTCTCTTTCTTCATTTGAAAGGGTCTTCTTCTAAGAATCTAAGAACAGGTTTTTGGAGTATTAAAGCCTTCTTTGTAGCAAAAGAGTAGATCTTTGAAGTATTCAACAACATTCAACATTCATCCATCAAACATTTATCAAGCATCATTTTTATCGATTGGAGGCTTTTGAAGATGTAGAAGAACAATAAGAGATCACTAACTGACAATTGGCTTGTACCTCTACCTTGGGGTTGGGTATGGTTTCATGTTGTTTTAATGTCTTTGAATAAGCTTCATTTTGATTATTATTCATGCTTTAGATCACTTTTCATTGTGGATTTAGAGAATTTACTTTGTCAATTATAAGCAATTAGGGTTTACTCTTTAGGGTTGCTCTAGGTTGTTTACATTCATTCTTAGGATCTTGTACATACACAAGGTTATTGCACACACATTTTCAATACATTATAGGCTATTCATGGAGGTGGAATTCACCAACATGAGGTTTGGGTAAGGAAAAACCCTATATAGCCACCCCAAACCCTCTTTTTCAGCTTCAAGTACAGGTTCGGATCTAAGCATCGCTGGAAGTTTTAGGACCAGAAGATCACATAAGGATAGTTTTTGGTTGCAGATCTTGGCAGAAACCCCAAGGATAGGGGCATGGCACCTTGGTCCATCGTAGGAAAGTGGTTTGGCACCATGGTCCTTCCCTCTTCTAGCACGACTTGGTAGAACAACACTTTGCAAGCTCCAGAATCCCTCCTATTAGTTGTAGTTCCAAAATTACAGAATTAGGATAGTGGCATGGCACCCTATTCTGGGACATTTTTGCTCAAATTTCAGACATAGGTGCACCTCTGATTTTTCCTTCTGATCTATACTTTTCAGCAGATTATCAATTGTTCTTTGATCTGCATTCTTAGATTAGGGTTTGTTTTCTTACTTGCTCTCTAGGTTAGATTGCATTTTGCATCATTCCTCTCTTTCATTTACAACAAAGGAATAGAAAACCTAAGAGGTAATCCATGACTCTCTCTTTCTCATATGAAGTAGTCAACATGTGTTACCTCCCTAGGATCTTTCATATTCAATGAGTGTGTATGAGAGTGGGATTAGGGTTTCTATACTTAGGCTCACTTTTTCCCCTACACAAAAAGAAGATGATGGTAGATGCCGGAAAAGACAGAGTAACTGAGAGAGAAGAGAGTGATCAAAGAGAAGATAAAAATCATCTAAGTGTTGGAGATGTCTGACAGAAAGGTTGAACTGGTAGAAGGTTTATTAAAGGTTTTACCAGTAAGGTTAGAGCAACTGGAAAGATACCAAATAGGATAACTATTGTGTGAACTGGAAAGGGAGATTCAAGAAGAAATTTGTTGAAGGTGAAGGAGAAAAGAGAGTGTACCGGTGAAGGGTATGCAAGAAAAAATTAGGGAAGAAAAGGTATAAACAGAGGACAGAAAATTGGTAGATAACTGAGCAAGGGAGAACTAGTAGAGAAGAGTTAAACTGGTGAAGTATTTTGATTGCAAGAGTTACAAAACTCATTTGAAACAAGGCTACAACTATTGTATTAATCTGATCTATTGTATATCACTGAGTTGGAGCTTAGTGTAGGGGTTGGTTCTCCTTAGGTTGGTGCTCCTTTGGTTGGTGCCCTAAATTAGGAGTTTACTCTCCTTGGGTTGGTGCTCTAAAATTTGTAATCAATGTGTATTGTGAGGCTGGATTGGAGTCGTAGTCTCCAACAACATTTCTCACCGAGGTTTTTCCCACATTGGGCTATCCTCGTATATCTAGTGTTATGTGTTGAGTATCTTTGTGTGTTTGCATTTGATCACTTTCCTTAGCTCACCGATATATCCTCCTTGTATTTGATTTGATAACTGGTACCAAGAGTTAGGTTTAAAACGTTTAGAATATTGGGAACCGCTGATTCATCCCCCTCTCAATGGTACATTGTGTTGAACAATTGGTATCAGAGCATAGGTTTCTGGTTGGCTAAATCTTTCTCTAGCTTGGGTAGATTTTGGTCTAAGAACACAATGGCAAGAAATGATTCCTCCTCCAAAGCCCCCATGTTTTATGGAACCAACTATGCTTTTTGGTGTAGAAGAATGTAAACTTATATGTCCTCTCTAGGATTTGATGTTTGGATGTCCATACAAAATGGGTATACTATCCCTAGTGTTCCTCCAATTGACCTGGATTCTAAGAAGGAGTATGAGAATAGTGCAAAGGCTAAACATGTTATTCTCAGTGGGCTTTCAGATAATGAGTTTGTTAAGGTTAAGCACTGCTCATCCACCAAAGAGACTTGGGATAAATTACAGAGATTATTTGAAGGAGGTGACAAAGTCAAAGAGGCCAAGCTACAATCACTAAGAGGTCATCTTGAAGGCTTGAAGATGAAAGATGAAGAAAAGATTGCATACTACCTTCACAGAGTAGATGAAACTATGAACACCATCAGAGGACTTGGAGAGGAAATAGTTGATGAAGTTATTGTCAAAAAGGTAGTTATATCACTCAGTTCTAAGTATTATAGGTTTTTTCTATAGAGCAAGCCAAGGATCTAAAAACCTTTACAATGGATGAGTTATTTGGCTCCTTAACTACTTATGAGATGAGGACAACTAGATAAGGATCTTCAAGGAAAGAGGTTGCTTTCAATTCCATCAAAAAGGGAAAAGAATAGGTTGCTCATAAAGGATCATGTGGAGACTCGAATGCAGAGGTGGAAAACTTTGTTAGAAAGCTTAAGAGAGGATCTGGTAAGTATAAAGGAAATTTTTCACTCAAATGCTTCAACTGTGGGAAAATTGGAAACTTTTTTGCAAAATGTTCCTATAATGAAACTGGTGGAGATGATAAAAGGAGCTTTGGTAGATATTTCGGTAAAGACAAGGAGAAGAAGGTTTATCAGCAAGGAAGAAGAATCCATCAAAAGAAGAATAGCCTATATACCATTGAGGCCAATGTCATAGATGAAGAGAGCATTAGAAGATGACTGCCATGAGGATGAAAGAGAAGTTAATCTCTTTATGGCACTAGAGGAACCGATTGTTGAAGATGAGGAAGATGAAGACATTGAAGTTGAAGTGGATCTAGAAGGTGAGATCATAGGTACTCTTAAGGAGTTAAGTAAGACAAGAAGAGAACTCAAAAGAGTTAAGCATGTTGCTGCAGAGGAAAAAGAACATCTTGAGAAATCTCTGGAGGAATCCAAGAAAGTAATCTCTAATCTGAAACTCTAGCTAAAAGAAGCCAAAAGGATTTGTGAGGTGACAAGATCTAATGCATTAGAAAAGGATAAGGAGCTTTAGAAGTTGGAAGAAGAAATTGTAAAGCTTAGAAAGGAACTTGAGAAGAGAAAGGATGAACTAAAAATGAGGAGGAAGTATGAGGGAAGCACTGAAGCTTTGGACAAAATATTGAACAATCAAAATCATTCAAAAGATACCAGTGGCTTAGGATTTGAAGAAGGGAAAATTTCCAATAGCAAAGACACATCCGGTAAAGAGATACAATTCACTTCCTCAAGTGAAAGTAAAGAGAAGTAAACATTTACTATCAGCAAAGATGTCGGTAAGAAGACCTATGTTGAGGCTACACACTCAATGTACTAGCATGCAAATTACAAAGGCAAGAACAAGGTTGATAATGAAGGATTCATAAAAGCCCATAACATGAGAAGAAGACATCTAGGGAGACAAAGGTTTTCTGGTCCAAAGCAACAAGACTGGTATGTACCCAAATTTCATGGTTATTGTTACTGGTGTAATAAATTTGGACATAGAATTGGTGATTATAGATTGATGAACAAGCCTCCTATTATTTTTGCAAGTAGAAATCCATATAATGCACTCTGGGATATGGAAGTTGTTTGTTATCAGTGCAATGTATTTGGTCATAGGAGTTTTGAATGTAGGAAAAGTAAACTGGTGTCCTACAATAGTTTTAAAGATTCATCTTTTGATGTAAATGTTAAATGCTATAACTATCAAGAGTTTGGACATATTGCAAAGCATTGCAGGCATAGGAAAATCAAACAAAAAAGGACAAATCCTGATTAGAAACGGGTAGTTAAACTAGAACAAGAAGTTGCAATAGACAAAAAGAAAGAAGACAAACTGGTTTGGGTTGAGAAAGATAAGAACAAAGCAGAATCAAGTCTGATTATACAGACTGCCCTACATGCAAAAAGAAGAAACTTGTGGATTGTAGACAGTGGTTGTTCCAACCACATGACCAATGATAAAAATAAATTTATAAAGCTTGAAGATTAGAATGGAGGCTTAGTAATATTTGGAGATAACTCCTGCATCAAAATAAATGACAAAGGTATTCTGAATATAGATGGTAAATTGAAGGCACATGATGTGTATTATGTAGGTATACAACACAATTTTCTAAGCATGAGTCAGATGTGTGATAAAGGATACAAATTCATTTTTGACTCTATCGGTTGCCAGATAAGAAAAGAAAGTATCAGTCAGATTGTAGTAGAAGGTAAAAGAACTAATGGAAATGTGTACAATTTGAAGGAATTTTTTGAGTTTTAATGCATGATGGGACAAGCGGATTAGAGATGGTTGTGGCACAAGAGATTAGGCCACATAAATTTTGATAATCTAGTTACATTAAGCAAAAAGGGCTCTGTGAGAAATAAACCACCAATCATCAAACCGGTAAGCATATTTTGTGATGAATGTGTAAGAGAAAAGAAGACTAAGGTGAGCTTCAAGACTAAGGAACATAATACTTCAAGTCCACTTGAACTTGTACATACATATCTATGTCATCCAACTAGAACAAAAGCTCTTGTCGGTGAGAGATACTTTATGCTCTTCATTGATGACTGTCGTGTGTGTGAAGTAGGGTACCTACAAATGCAACACAAACACTCAATAGATCATTACAAGCATGGTTAGAAAATTAAAATCAAATGAAAGATAAACCATGACAAAGAGAACTATTGTCTCCTAAGAGATGTGAGTGTGGATTTGCTCTCAGATTTGGATAAGCAATCCTAGTGACTTGACTACACCTAGATGGAGGATTTAAAATGATATGATATGCAAGCTAGATGAATGCATGATTATGATAGATTGATCCAAGAAGCTAATTAAGCTAATAACATGCATGATTAAGTTATGATGATGATCAAATTAAGCTAGAATAGAGACTGATTATGCTATATGATTCAACAATTATGCTAGAATATGATCAAGTTAAACTAGATCTAAGATGCAATTGCCTATAATAACAATGCCTAAGTGATATGCTAGAATGGATATTCCTATAGTAACAATGCCTAAAATGATATGAGATGGGATCCTTTGTGCTCCAAAATGGGGGATATTTATAGGATTTCCAAGGCCAGGGGTGAGGTGGCAGGAATCAACGGTCAAGATTGAGTCTGAAGATATCAAGGCTGAAATTGGAGGAGGTTGGAGAAGAGGATGGAGAGATGGACACTTGTTATCTCTGTGGTGATAAGTTTCAAGGGGCCTTGCTCATAAGAGGGCAAGTGTCCAAGGGAGGAGACATGTGGCATAAGTGCCATGTGTCTCAAGGGGAGAATATTCACACCATAGGAGGTTGGGAGGGACACTTGTCATCTCTATGGTGACAAGTGTCAAGGGGCCTTGTTCATAAGTGGGAAAGTGTCCAAGGGAGGAGACATGTGGCATAAGTGTCATGTGTCTCAAGGGGATAATATCCCATGCAAGAATGAAATGAAAGAAAATTGCTTTGTTATTTCTTTGTGTCATCATTGATCATTGCAAGCATGGTTAGCAAATTGAAATCAAATTAAAGATAAACCATGACAAAGCGACCTATTGCCTCCTAAAAGATGTGAGTGTGGATTTGCTCTCAGATCTAGATAAGCAACCTCAGTGACTTGACTACACCTAGACGAAAGATTTAAAATGATATGATATGCAAGATAAATGAGTGTATGATTAAACGAGATTGATCCAAGAATCTAATTAAGCTAATGATATGCATGATTAAGCTATGATGATGATGCAATTAAGCTAGAATAGAGATTGATTGTGTAATATGATTCAATAATTATGCTAGAATATGATCAAATTAAACTAGATCTTGATGGTATGATGAATCAATAAGGATGCAGACAACTACTAAGAGATGGGGGTGAATCAGTAGATAGAAAACTGACTAAACTTTCACCAATCTCAAAAACAACCTCTCTAGTCAAACTCGGAACTGACTAGTTCAAACACTGAACTACAAATTGCAATATCATTGTCAAGTATACTGGTTGACTATCATAACAGAATAACAGCTCTGAAACTCTCAAAAACTTTTAACAAAAACATTCAAATATATTACTAATAATAGTAAAAGAACATTTTAGATTACTATCAGTCATCATATCATATCTAAGTGGATTTAGCAGTTAAGCAAAATAACCATAGCAAACATAACCACAAAAACATTCACCACTTGACACAATGATTTTGATGTGGAAACACAAATGGGAAAAACCACGATGGGGATGAATACCCACAAGTATTTTGAAATCTTCTGAAGTTCACCCTATTAGGAGCCAAGCCTGTTAAAGCTTTACAAAAAGTCTTGTTAAGAACAGATCCTGTTAGGGACCACCCGGTTAAGGGATTGACTATAATGCCCTATTAGAAGCTATACCCTATTAGGAGTAACCTCAGTAGAGGATTTGAAATCCAAGATAATGGATCACCTGGTTAGAGCATTTAGATAGCTCTAAGCCTGTTAAATCTTACCCGGTTAAGGGATTTGACTAATGTAATTGTTAAATAATAACAAGGGTTTGTTGATCTAGTGAATAGCGCTAATCTCCTTGATCAGATCATTTTCATGCTCCTATCTGCCTTCACACATATTGCAGATACAACTTCTGGTTGAGAAACTGATCACACTTACACTTAACCAAAATTTCCAACACTACAACAAAAGAACTCACCGACCTTATAAGAAAAACATTAGGTCGGTAACACATCACAAACCTAAGATCTCATAGAGATTACAAACAAATCAGTTCAAGTATGACCATTAGATTACATAAAAATCATTGCACATGATTCAAGACAACCTCGATCGCTCCTTGATCACCGCTTCATTGATCCCTGTAACTCATCACGCAGTTTCTTCATGCAATGTACTCGCTCATTCCCAAGATAAAACCATTATCTCTACATGCCAAAAACCATTTGAAACTCTTCACATACAATGTGCATAAGTGGCATAATCATTACCACTCATCTTTTGATCATAAACCAATACAACCTATTCACCAAGCTCCATCGGTTAGGGTTTGGCACATGAACATGTAGGGTTACTAGTTGATCTCACTGCTTCTCAAGTAATATCGGTTTCCTTCACTAGCTCACCTACCGATTGCAAAACAACATCATAATAACATCATTATTGGTTATAATTGACATCAATGACAACATAATTGTTCATCAATGCAATCTTCATGCAAATGCCAACAATCTCCCCCTTTGGCATTGATGGCAATACAAATATCAATACCCTTGATTGTGATGATTGTTTATAGGAATCTTGGTTTACATTTTACCATGTACTCTCCTTCAACTTAGTCTCCATGTCTTCATCTGGTAACTGGCTATAGATCTTCTCTCTATTAATCATATAGTTTTTCTCCTAGTTTGACAATAATGCCAAAGTGAAAGTAAAACATGCAATGTCATACTTCACTGTTCTACATCAATAATCTGCAACTTGATGCTCCCCCTATGGAATAACTCCACTCTACACCAACCCTGCTACAAGATTCTTCAATTATCTTTGGGACTGATGTATGTCACATCTGCTCAATTGACCTCCTGTAGAGGCACAACCCCTAGCTGACCTCTAAGATAATCAAAAGTACTCTTAGGTAGAGGTTTAGTAAAGATATCTACTAGCTACTCCTTGGTAGATACATGCTCCAATAATACATCTTTACTCTGGAGTTTCTCTCTTAAGATATGATATTTCAACTCAATATGCTTGGTTCTAGCATGCAACACCAGGTTCTTTGAAATATTTATTGCACTGGTGTTCTCACATAAAATCTTTACTAGTTCTATAATCTTCAGCTTGAATCCTTTCAGAATGTGTTTCATCCAGATTGCCTAGGTACAATTCATATACGTTACAATATATTCAGCTTTATCAGTGGACTATGATATACAACTTTGCTTCTTGCTGCTCCAAGATACAAGTCTTCCTCCAAGAAAGAATTCACCATTGATTGTGCTCTTCCCATCATCAAAATTACCTTCCCAATCTGCATCTATATAAACCTTCAAATCAAAGTTACCTGCATATGGATACCATAATCCATAGTCAATAGTACCTTTCAAATATCTGAATATCATTTTGGTTTCTATCAAGTGTTTCTCCTTTGGATTCTTCTAAAATTTGGCAACTAAACCAACTGCATGAGCAATATCTGGTATGTTGTGAACAACATAATGCAGTTTACCTATCATTGATCTATACTCCTTTTCATCAACAGTTGCGCCATCATCCTCCCTAGACAATTTACAACCTATAACCATTGGTGTCCCAGCTAGTTTATAGTTACTCATTCCAAATGTCTTCAATACCTCTTTGACATACTTAGACTGTATGATAAAAATACCACTCTTCATCTGCTGAATTTGCAAACCGAAGAAGAATTTTATCTCTCCTACTAGAGACATTTCAAGTTCACTTTTTATCTCATTTGCAAAGTCATCACTCATCTCATCATTGCCTCCAAATATGATATCATCCACAAACACTTCACTCACCAGTATCTTATCTCCTTCAGATTTGAGATATATATTGCTATCTTCACTGGCTCTCTAAAAACCTATCTTCATCAGGTGTGAATGTAGCCTTTCATACCATTTTGTCAGTTCTTGCTTCAAACCATATAGTGCCCTATGTAGTTTACATACCATATCCTTTGCATCAGTCAAAGCATAACCATCTAGTTGCTCAATGTATACTTCTTCTTCCAGTATTCCATTTAGAAATGTTGACTTCACATCTATCTGATATACTTTGAATCCCTTATATGCTACAGATGCAAGTAGAGTCCTAACACCTTCCAATCTACCAACGGGTGCGAATGTCTCACCATAGTCTTCTCCTTCTTCCTGTGCATAACCTTTGCATACCAATATATCTTTGTTTCTGACTACTACTCCATCTTCATTCAGTTTGTTCCTGAATACCCATTTAGTACCTATCACATTTTTGTTTACTGGTCTGGGTACTAGGGTCCATGCATTGTTCTTCTCAATCTGGTCAAGCTCCTCTTCCATAGCTTTAATCTAGTGATCATCTCCGAATTCTTCCTTGGCATTTTTAGGCTCAATAGTGGAGAGCATGCAATAATTCTCTCTAATTCTTCTCCCAATTAACACTCCAATAATCTAGTCAGGTTTATGATTGAGTCTCACATACCTTGGAATGGCATGATCAGTATCTTTAGGTTCTTCTTCTGAATCTACCTATTCTGGTTGAACTGGTACTACATCATTCACTTCACCATCTTTTGGCTTCATCGGTTTTGGTTCCAAAATCAGAATGTAAGATTCATCTTCCTTCTTTTTCTTACTGATTTCTTCTAAAAATTCAGGACATTCATCCACTCAGACATCAACACTTTCAATGATTCTTTGTTCCCTATTGTTATAACATTTGTAGGCCTTACTCTTGGTGGAGTAACCAATAAATATACCTTCATCACTCTTAGCCTCAAATTTACAAACATAGTCACCTATCTTGATAAAACATTTACTTCCAAAAATCTTAAAATAATTGACATTAGGTGATCTACCATACTAGTATGCATAAGGAGTTTTATCCTTACCTCTCTTTATCAATATCCGGTTCATAGTGTAGATAGTTGTGCTAACAACTACTCTCCATAAACTTTTTGCTACTCATCCTTGTATTAGCATCGTTCTAGCAGCTTCAACAACTGACTGCTTGTTCCTCTTAGCAATACTATTTCATTGTGGTGTCCTCGGTGCAAAAATTTGCCTCTTAGTTTCATTGTCTTCACAATATCTAGTGAATTGCTCTGAAGTAAATTCACCACCTTAATCAGTCCTCAAACACTTTATCTTCTTACCACTTTTCTTTTTAGCTAAGGTCCTGAATTCCTTGAACTTACTAAAGACTTCTATTTTTTCCTTCAATAATGTGACCCACATCATTAGTGAGCAATCATCAGTGAAGATAATAAAATATCTATCACCTTGAATACTTTTAGTCCTTATTGGTCCACAAAGATTTGTATGAACCAAATCTAACAAATGTTTTGCAGAGAAGGATATGATCTTAAAATTTGAGGATGTCATCTTTCCTAACTGACATTCCTTGCAGTGAGCATTCACCGGTTTGTCCAACTGAGGCAAACCTCTTACCGACTTGGACTTACTGACTTTGACAATGTTATCAAAATTTATATGACAAAATCTCTAATGCCAAAGACAACTATCATCTACTTTAGCAATTAAATAGTTGTTGACTATAGGATTCAGGTGAAACACATTACCTTTTGTCTTTTTGCCAGTTACAATTAGTTCACCTTTGCTTGCATGGATTTTGCACATTCCATTCTTAAATTCCAATGGATAACCTCTATCATTGAGTTGAGCTACACTCAAAAGATTTTTCTTTAATCTTTCAACCTAGTAGACATCATCTACACTACTCTTTCCATTAAGAGAAATGGTTCCCTTTCCTTTTACCATGAAGGGTGAGTCATTTTCAAATCTTACAACTCCTCCATCAAATTCCTTCAAAGTAAGAAATTTGCTTCGGTCATTGGTCATGTGGTGTGAACAACCACTATCTATGATCCAATCATCAAAACTATCCATGTGAGAAACTAATGCCTTCTGATCAGATCTCTCCTCTTTAATGGAAACAAAGACAATGTCTTCATTAGCATCTTCCTTAGATTCCTCATTAGTGATACCACCATCAACTGCAATGAGACAATCTCTTTTTCCTTTTCATTTGTACTTCTTGTACTTATCATGCTTATGCTCATTGTCACCATTAGCACAGTTAGCTGCAATGTGTCCAATCTTATTACATGCAAAACATTTCAAAGGTTTTACCTCTGTACTTACCAGTACCTCTGGGAAACCACTTGGACAATAATGCTTCAAGATCAATCAAACTATCTTCATCATCAACTTCTCTACCAGATCTAGACTCATAACTGTGACTAAAATCTCTTCTTTTCCTCATAGGTGGGTTAGAAATTGAAGCTCTAAATGTAGATTCAGATTTTTGAGCACTACCATCATAACCATTTAATTCAAATGCAGTAAGTTTACCAATGATGGAGTCGAGAGTTACCTCAGTTTTATCAATAGACTTTATCTCCTAAATGGCTGCAACTCAGATAGCGTAGATTGGTAGAAGGGTTCTCAACACCTTACTGACCACTGTGGCATCTTCCACTTTACCACCAACACTCTTGATCTCACCAACTATCTCCTTGATCCTCTAACCATACTGTTGAATATTCTCACCTTTAGCCATCCGCATGTCATCAAATTTACCTGTCAGACTCTCTTCTTTGGCAATCTTCACATGTTCATTACCGCTATATATTTCCTCAAGTTTCTTCCACACATCATAAGCAGTCTCCAAACCATGGACATCAACATACTCAAAATCAAACAAAGAACTGATAATGGCTTCCAATACTTGATTATTTCTTGTTGCTCTTTCTTTTGATCATCAAACATAGTCCCACTAGGTGCAACATATTGAGTAACAACATGTTCCCAGTATTGACTTCCTAGACTCTTGATATAGATTTTCATCCTATCACTCCATATTTTGTAGTTTTCCCTATTAAACTTTGGACCTTCTTTCTTCATCATGTTCTCCAAGATCTATACCTCAAGTTGTTAGGCTTAGACACTAGAGGACTTGAAATGCTCTAATACCAATTGATGGTATAATGAATCAATAAGGATCCATACAACTATTGAGAGGGGGGGTGAATCAGTAGATAGAAAACTGACTAAACTTTCACCAAACTCAAAAACAACCTCTCTAGTCAAACTCAGAGCTGATTGGTTCAAACACTGAACTACAAATTGCAATAGCACTGTCAAGTACACCGATTGACTATCATAACATAATAACAGCTGTAAAGCTCTCAAAACATTTTAACAAAAACATTCAAATACTTTACTAACAATAGTAAAATCACATTTCAGATTACTATTGGTCATCATATCATATCTAAGTGGATTTAGCAGTTAAGAAAATTAACCATAGAAAACATAACTACAAAAACATTCACCACTTGACATAATGATTTTGATGTGGAAACCCAAATGGGAAAAATCATGGTGGGAATGAATACCCACAAGTATTCTGAACTCTTTTGAAGTTCGCCCTATTAGGAGCCAAGCCTGTTAAGTATTTACAAAATGTCCTGTTAAGGATAGATCCTATTAGGGACCACCTAGTTTAGGGATTGACTATAATGCCCTATTAGAAGCAATACCCTATTAGGAGTAACCTCGTTAGAGGATTTAAAATCCAAGCTAATGGATCACCTAGTTAGAAGATTTAGATAGCACTAAGCTTGTTAAAGCTTACCTGGTTAAGGGATTTGACTGTTGTAATTGTTAGAGAACAACAGGGGTTTGCTGATCTGGTGAATAGCACTACACTACTTGATTAGATCCTTTTCATGTTGCTATCTTCCTTCACACATACTGCAAATACACCTTCTAGTTCGGCAACCGATCACACTTACACTTAACCAAAATTTCAAACACTACAAAAAAACAACTCATCGACCTTATAAGAAAAATAATAGGTCAGTAACACATCAAAAACCTAAGATCTCATAGAGATTACAAACAAATCAGTTCAAGTATGACCATTAGATTACATAGCAATCATTGTACATGATTCAAGACAACCTCGATCACTCCTTGATCACTGCTTCGTTGATCCATGTAACTCATCATGCGGTTTCCACTTCATGAAATGTACTCTCTCATTCCCAAGATAAAACCGTTATCTCTACATGCTAAAAACCATTTGAAACTCTTCACATACAATGTGCATAAATGACATAATCATTACTGCTCATCTTTTGATCATAAACCAATACAACCGATTCACCAAGATCCATGAATTAGGGTTTGACACATCAACAGGTAGGGTTACCGGTTGATTTCATTGCTTCTCAACTAATACCGGTTTCCTTCACTAGCTCACCTACTGGTTGCAAAACAACACCATAATAACATCATTACCGGTTATAATTGACATCAATGACAACATAATATTTCATCAATGCAATCTTCATGCAAATGCCAATAGATCTAAGATGAAATTGCCTATAATAACACTGCCTAAGTGATATTATAGAATGGATATGCCTATAATAACAATGCCTAAAATGATATGAGATGGGATCCTTTGTGCTCCAAAATGGGGGATATTTATAGGATTTCCAAGGCCAGGGGTGAGGTGGTAGGAATCAATGGTCAAGATTGAGTCTGAAGATATCAAGGGTGAAATTGGAGGAGGTTGGAGAAGAGGTTGGAGGGAGGGACACTTGTAATCTCTATGATGACAATTGTCAAGGGGCCTTTCTCATAAGAGGGAAAGTGTCCAAGGGAGGAGAAATTTGGCATAAGTGCCATGTGTCTCAAGGGGAGAATATCCACACCATAGGAGGTTAGGATGTGTAAGAGAATAGGGTTAGGCTGAATGGGTTAGGTGGTTAGAAGTTAGGAGGCATATGTGTAATTTGAATTTAGAAATTTAAATAATAGGAAAAGGCTAATTAAATTTCAACAACTCATAAACTTATTTGTTTTAATTAATTAGGAGATTAGAAGAAATGAATGAAATGGGGGGAGGATTAATTAATTTAGATTAATTAATCAGAGGGGACTATTGAAATGAACTTATTAAATAAATCCTTAGATTTATTAATAAGTAGGTGAATGAGGGATTGAATCAAATTGATAATGAATTGAATTAAATTGGGAAAGGGGATTAATTAAATAATTACTTATTTAATTAATTATCTTTAGACCATTTTTAGGTATATACATTTTGCCCCTCTTTGAAGCGAGGTGTGATGACGTGTTGATTCAAAGAATAATCTCATTTTGATGATAATATTGGTTTGATAGGATGCCCTAGACATTGAGTGATAAAGTGTGGTACATTGATGCCCCCCGGGAGATCAATTGAGATAATTGACTGTTGAAGTGTTTGAATCTTTGCAAAATTGATTAACCGATTAGAAATGATTTGATTTCTGCAACATTGATTGATGAAAGTGTGAGTTCCTCGATCACTATGATGTGGTTCTCAATGTGATGATTGATAGAGCTTGATTGAATTGATAAGAGTGATTAGATTGATAAGATTGAGATCTAGTCTAGAATTAGGAATGATACCTCCTATATAAGACAAAGATGATCAAAGCGTCTGGTTTCAGGAATGATATATCCTGTATAAGACTTGATTAGAACGTCTGGTTCCAAGAAAGATACATCATGTATAATACATGATAGAATGGATCAGATGTATTGGTAGAATTGATAAGATTGATTGGATAAAGAACTGACATATTTTTGATATCATGTTGTAGGAATATTTAGATGTGCTGATGTTGGTACATTTGACAGAGTAGCATAAGATTCGCATTGAGTCTACAATATCTGGAGAGAGATGAGTCATCATTCTGATTGTGTATACATCTATGAGGATACATTGATGATTCCTATGATAGATTTGGCCTTGGATAAGATGAGCATTTATGATCCCATGCAAGAAAAATTTAAATGCAAATGCAAATGATATGCAAAGCTACGTTCGGACTAGTCACTGGGTTATTACTTTGTGTCATCATTGAGCTTTTTAAAATGTGAGAAGTGAGTGCAAACATCAATGGTATAATTAAACCATGATGAAAAGAGCACTACTTTCCTTGATTTTGATATTGCAAGTTAGCACAAGCATCGAGGTATAATTGAACCAAGATGACTTGAGTGTTGCTTGCATAAAACAAGCAATATTAACCATTTCTATATGCAAATCCAAAATGTCTTCCATGATACTCCAATGATCATGTCCTGAAACAAATTTGCACATATGAATGATTAATTTATAGGTAGCAAACAAGGAAAATATCACGTTCCTTCCTTGTTCCTCTAGTTAAAGACATCTTGGAATCAATCAGAAATCATGATAGCGAATTTATCAAGATATAAAAGTTGAACCAAAGTGTTAAAATCATTATCAAAAAGTGTGTGTCATGCTTAGACTGATATGTTATAGGGTGATGGTTGACAAAGTAATCTTGCATTCAACATTGGATGTGTCTCAATTTTGCTTGACAAAAGTTGGCGAACTGTTGTTCTACCTATTTGATTAAGCTCAAAATGATCAAAAATTTTGCCCCCAACTAGGTGTAGGATTTTACCCCAAGCCAAGAAACAAATTTATTATGATATATACGATGATCCAAACCATGGTGAGAAATCACGTGTGATGCCTGTGTATGTACCAAGGCTTTATTATGGATATGAACAACGTTGATAGAAAATGAAATGCAAGCGGAAGGATGCATGAACTAATAGATGGAAGAGCTAGTTGACAGATAGTGCCTGTTGCTAGGTTTTCACCTTATGTTTTGATTGCACTTTTTCTCATATTTGATTTTTTTTTTCTTTCCATTTTTCGTTGTTTTTGCATTTTTTTATTTTCCACTATTTTTTGATTTTTTGATTTTTTCACTATTTTTTATTTTTTTGCTTTTTAAAGGTTTTTCGGTTTTTCTGCTTTTTCACTATTTTTGGATTTTTTTACCTTTTCAGACATAAAACGTCTTCAGATGCATGCTATTGATAAGTTATTTGAGCTGATCCCCATCCTATGTTGATAGATGATATGCTCCTAACCCAGATACTATTGTGACCACAAATGGACCTAACCAGTTTGGTTCAAACTTCCCTTTCTTTACTCAATCCGACTGGTTGCATGGATTTTCCTTTAGTACTAGTTCTCCATGTTTTAGCACGAGTGCCCACAGAAACTCGTACGATACTGTAAAGGCACTCGTACGAGATTCTGGAGTAGACCCGGCCAAAAACCCATGAGATAGAAGATTTAATGATGGAAGAGGCCAAGAAATTAGTTTTCCTACCCTACAGTGGGTGACAAAATGTCGTGTACATGAAGTAGGGTACCTGCAACTACAACACAAACACTCAATAGATCATTACAAGCATGGTTAGAAAATTGAAATCAAAGGAAAGATAAACAATGACAAAGCGACCTATTGCATCCTAAGAGATGCGAGTGTGGATTTGCTCTCATATTTGGATAAGCAATCCCAGTGACTTGACTACACCTAGATGGAGGATTTAAAATGATATGATATGCAAGCTATATGAGTGTATGATTAAACTAGATTGATCCTAGAAGCTAATTAAACTAATGATATGCATGATTAATCTATGATGATGATGCAATTAAGCTATAATAGAGATTGATTATGCTATATGATTCAACAATTATGCTAGAATATGATCAAATTAAACTAGACCTAAGATGCAATTGCCTATAATAACAATGCCTAGGTGATATTCTAGAATGGATATGCCTATAGTAACAATGCCTAAAATGATATGAGATGGGGTCCTTTGTGCTCCAAAATGAGGGATATTTATAGGATTTCCAAGGCCAGGGGTGAGGTGGTAGGAATCAATGGTCAAGATTAAGTCTAAAGATATCAAGGGTGAAATTGGAGGAGGTTGGAGAAGAGGTTGGAGGGAGGGACATTTTTCATCTTTGTGGTGACAAGTTTCAAGGGGCCTTGCTCATAAGAGGGCAAATGTCCAAAGGAGGAGACATGTGGCATAAGTTACATGTGTCTTAAGGGGAGAATATCTACACCATAGGAGGTTAGGATAAGGAGGTTAGGATGTGTAAGAGAATAGGGTTAGTTAAACCAAGGGTTAGGTGAAATGGATTAGGTTAGGTGGTTAGAAGTTAGGAGGCATGTGGGTAATTTGAATTTAAAAATTCAAATAATAGGAAAAGGATAATTAACTTTCATCAACTCATCAAATGATTTGTTTTAATTTAATTAGATGATTAGAAGAAATAAATTAAATGGGGGGAGGATTAATTAATTTAGATTAATTAATCAAAGGGGACTATTGAAATGAACTTATTAAATAAATCCTTAGATTTATTAATAAGCAGGTGAATGTGGGATTTAATCAAATTGCTAATGAATTCAATTAAATTCGGAAGGGGGATTAATTAAATAATTGCTTATTTAATTAATTATATTCAGACCATTTTTAGGTGTATACAATGACTACTCAAGAATGACATGGGCCACTTTCCTTCATGATAAATCACAAGCTTTTGATAGATTCAAGATCTTTTAGGAAGATGGTAGAGAAGGAAAGTGGATGCAAGCTGAAATGCATAAGATCTGACCAAGGTGGAGAGTTCACATAAAATGAGTTTGAGGAATACTATAAGAGACATGGAATTAGAAGACAATACTTAGCCCCTAGGACACCACAACAAAACAGTGTGGTAGTAAGGAAGAACATGATAGCCAAGAAGATGGCTATAACCATGTTGAATGAGGCAAGCTTGCTGGATATGTATTTGAAGGAAGTGGTTCATACTGCAACATATGCTTTGAACCGGGTTCAACTAAGAACAAACAATAGGATGACACCTTATGAGTCATGGTATGACCGGAAACAATCAATCTTCAAGGTGTTTGGGAGTAAATGATTCATTAAAAGAGATCGGGATGGCTTGGGAAACTTTGATTCTAGGAGTGATGAAGGTATTTTCCTTGGTTACTCAACTCATAGTAAGGCCTACAAATGCTACAACAAAAGACTAAGAAGAGTCATTGAGAGTGTGAATCTGAGAGTAGATGAAGATATGGTTAAAGGAAGGAATACTCAAGTCAACTAGTATGATGATTTCGGCGATGAAGGAGAAGAAGCTCAGTTAGACAATGAACCAGAAGAAGCATCCAATAAGGTCCCTAACCGATATGTGCAGAATAACTACTTGGAAGAAAAGATTTTAGGTAACAAGAGTGATGGTGTGCAGACTAGAAGAAAACTTGCCCGAAATGATGAACAAGTCAATTTTTGCCTCATGACTGAAATGGAACCTAAGATATTCAATGAGGCCAACAAAACTCAGAAATGGATGGATGCAATAAAAGAGGAACTGTAGTAGATTGAGAAGAATAAGACTTGGGAATTAGTTCATAGACCAGTTGATAAAAATGTCATTGGAACAAAGTGGGTATACTGGAACAACATGAATAAAGAAGGGAATATTATGAGGCACAAGGCAAGGTTAGTGTGCAAAGGATATTCTTAAGTAGAATGTATTGATTTTGAAGAAACATTTGCACTAGTGGCTAGGCTAGAAGCTATTAGGATGTTTCTTGTTTCCTTTACCTACAAGAGTTATAAATTTATCAAATGGATGTAAAATCTGCTTTCCTAAATAGAAATTTAGAAGAGGAAGTATACATGGAACAACCAAAAGGTTTCCTGCTACATGATGATGAAACCTTTGTATGCTGGTTGAAGAAAGAAATGTATGGTTTGAAGCAGACTCCTAGAGCATGGTACTCAAGGATAGATAAGCATCTAAAGGAGAAAGGTGTTATGCACAATGCACCACTGAGAGGGGGAGGGGGTGAATCAGTGGTTTTTAAAATTTTCTTTTTGGCATTCCTTTGTGAGCAAAACCGGTTTGCTAACCAAGCACAATGTAGACTTACTCGTTAGTAAAGAGACTAACTCAAATACACACACACACAAGGAGACATCACATAACACCAGTTTATATGAGGAAAACCCAATGTGGGAAAAACCTCGGTGAGAAATGTTGATGGAGTCTACTGCTCCAATCCAACCTCATGGTTAAACACAGTTACACAGTTTAGGGCACCAAACCAAGGAGATTCAACCCCTAACTTTAGGGTACCAACCCAAGGAGCTAAAACCCATAAAATATTTATGGGCTAGAACCCAAAGGAGCACCAACCCCTGTACCAAGCTATAAATCAGTGTTCATAAAGAAAAATTTAAATACATAAGTTATTATCATGTTACAAGTGAATCTTGCACCCTTATCAAATGTCTTACTCTGTCGGTGAAGTACTTCTCTCTTCTACCAACTCACTCTTCCTCCTTCTCTACACCTGCTGCTACTCTGCTAGATTTGCACCTCACTCTTTGCACATCATCAGTTCCAAACTCTGCTAGTGTAGTCACTACCAGTTCTTCTCTCCAACTAGTTGAAAGCTTCAACCTCGTTCACTCTCCATCTCTTGCTTGTTGAGCACTCAGCTGATCTTTTCTTTATTTACAGAAGTCTACAACTTTGCAATAATACAATATTCTCTCTATTTAGCAACAAAAAACAATCTCTTAGGCCTTTTTACTTATAGCCCAGATTTCTCGCCAAAATGCCAATTCAAAACTTAGGCGGTTAGGGTTTCTTCACCATCTTTGAGACATACCAAATCCAATAAGATCATGCAAGATCTAATCTTTCTAACATCTGAATGCATATCTCTACCATAGTCATGTTTCCTTGATCACCTCCTTTAATCATAGTGATTTTCTTTTTACCTTCTCAGCAAATCCTTTGGTTAGTCACAAGAGATCTGTCGGGATGTTTCCTTCATTTCCTTGATCTTATAAATCTCTTAGCTGGCTCGTAGTTATCTTTTAGACCTCGATCCTCAAACCCCTACAATCCTTCTACAACATGTCCCATGATTTGAGGGGTCTTTCATTAAAGCTAACCAACCCCGCAATAACCTTATCACTTGTACATTCCATCTTTATCCAATCACAGGTTTTCCATGTTGACTCCATGTCAACTATCTGCCAGCGTGGCACTTCACGTCGACCCAAGTAGGATCACCGACCAACCACCTTGCTGATTCCTTACTTCGACCGGTTTTCCAACCCTTCTGGTCTCAACCATTCTACCGGTTACTTTTTCATATCTGCTCTCATCTTGAGTTGTCGATGGAACTCTTAAACTGGTTTCCAGATAGGTAAGTCCAAGATATCTTCTGCTACTTCACCTTGCTTATACAACAGATGGATTTATATACTGGTTACCACTCTTGATGACATCATGTCATTTAACCTTCAACGAGCTTCATCTTTATTAGGTGAGAACCTCAGTTTGCATCTGCTTGGCCTTGCCTTTCTCCCTGATCAATTATGTTCATCCCTCTTACCAATTTGTCATGGTGACAAACACTTCACACTACCCTTGTACTAGTATCTTAGCATGCCTTCTCTGTCGATCCACTGCATAACCCCGATCTTATGCATTTGAGGCATTCCTTTAATTCACCGGTTCATTCTTCTCTTCTAGTGTTGATGTGATTTAGATAACATTATGCCTCTTTATCACAAATAACCACTCAAACACCTTTCCCATTTATTAGTTGACATACTCTCCTTGCCGATGATGCATTCTATTGGTAAACTATCTAGCTCATCCACACAAATCTACTGGTGACTCTTGAGGTCATCTTCCTTGCCTTACCGATGTTTTGCAATACAAGGTGATATCTAAGATATCACAACCTGTACTCTCTCATAATAGTTTTTCACATACATCTCTTCTACCGATAACCATCCCATACTAGTTGACATCAATGACAACACAATACCAACACAAGGGTCCAAAAAAGGAAGTACAGACAACAATTTGTATGTTAAAGCGGAAGGAAACCACATGATTATTGTGTTTGTGTAAATGGATGACATTATTTTTGGAGATAACAAGGACACCCTATGTAAGGGGTTTGCTAATCAGATGAAATCAGAATTTGAGATGTCCATGCTTAGAGAGCTATCATTTTTTCTTGGTTTGTAGGTTTCACAACGAGACGAGGGAATTTTTGTCTCTCAAACCAAGTATGCCCAAGACATGTTGAAGAAATTCCAAATGGAAGACAAAAACCTAATAAGTACTCCCATGGTGACTAGATGCAAGCTGAGCAAGGATGATGAATCACCGGTAGTAGATCAGACATTGTATAGATCCATTATTGGTAGTTTGTTGTATCTTACTACTTCTAGATTGAATATAGTGCAAGCACTATGCATGGTGGCTAGATTTCATGATGCACCCAAACAGTCACATGTGAATGTAGTAAGGAGGATATTTCAATATCTACAAGGAACACTTGATTATGGACTATGGTATCCCAAGAAAAGGAATTTTAGCTATTTGAAAAGAATCTCGTTCCATAGTTGGCCAATAATAGCCTAAGCGTATGAATTTTTTTGAAAGGGTAAGACCACTTGAATGAGTGCCACAAATGCCATTATGGACTTTATTTAAGGCCTTCTGAGGTTCTTCTTGCATGAGACATCTTAAGAGAGTATCATTCAGACCTCGTTTGTAAAGGGTATCCATGACAAGAGTATAATGGGAAGATTGGTGATTAAAGTTTCTCTTTTGGTTCTTTGACAAGTCAAAAGTGAGGATATTATCTTTCAGGTATGTATAAGTTTGGCCATAGCAGGAGGAATCATGCCCAACAAGGTGACAGATAGTTTGGGAATTAGGACAATTATGAGCCACGTAAAACAACTCTTCCACCAAGAATTTGTAACGCTCTTGATTTCCTATGTCTGAAGGATAGAAGCAAGTGTTTCCATGGCATCTACTTCTTTGTTTTCATTCCTCAAAATCTGCTCAAAAGTTATTTCAAAAAGGTATTTCTTATAAGGCATTAGCTTTTCATCCTTTGTTTGATACTGTCATTGATTTGATTGGTGATGAGATGAGAGTCTCCAAAGACCTGTAGCTATGTAATGTTCCATTCTATGGCCATCTTTATTCCTGTGACCAAAGCTTCATATTTTGTTGTATTATTGGTGCATGGAAAGCTTAATTTGTACACCTTTGGAATTGTATGACCTTGTGGTGTGATGAATAGAATGCTTTATCTTGATCCATGTTATGCTCCATTATTGATGCCTTCTCCTAGACTAATATTCAGGTGATGTATTATAAGATATGGATCTAACCCTGGAATGTCTGCATATGACCAGTCAAAATTGATTTGCCATCTTTTGAAGGGTTCCAAATATTATTGCATTTCTTGTGTTGATAGATAAGTTGTTGGATGTAGATCAATAGTGCCAATGGTAACTGCCTCTGTTAGTTCTATCAAGATAGATGACCTCTCTTGATAGTATTCAGGTACGGTGTCAAATCTCCCATCTTCTAGTGCCTCAAGGAGGTTTTCACCATTAGATGCATCCTTTATTTTTACTTTTTCATGGTCTAATGTTGCCAATAAATGGTTTTCAGAAATAGACCTGATATTTTTTTCTTTATTTTCACTTTTTCGACTAGGAGATTTGGCACCCACTTGACTGGAAGATGCGTTGTTGAAATTCCTGGTGGAAGTTGTTGCGAGTTCGATTGTATTAAGATATAAGGATATGGTATGGTCATTAGGAAAGGTATCAATAGCAGTATGTCTTTCATTTTTCCAATCAATAAGTTTAGGATGGATTTGAGGTAAGGGGTCCTCAGGTTGAGATGCTTCAAGGGTATTAAGGGTCATGATAGAGTTGTCAAAGTTTTTGATATGTATTTCAATGTCTAGAATGATAATCTCATTAGAATGACCTCTCACAAGTAGCTCCTCATCATCCTCGATTAAGTCCAAATCAACCGAATGTGATTCTAATTCAAGTGGGCTAGTTCCTAACATTTTCGCTGCATATGCATGAACTACATCAACACCTACATCTTCTTTAAAGAAAGCCTCTTCAGCTGATTATTCAAAATGATAAGAATCTCATTCCCATTCATTAGAATCTGTCTCACTTGCAGCTCGCAATCTACAGATTTGTTCATATAGCGTTTTATTTGTTTCTTCTCTTTTTCTTGCTATATCTTTTCTTCTCTCATATTCACATTCCTCTAGGCTGATATTGAGTTCTATCAACCTTTCTATCAACTCTCCTTGATTTGTACCAACTTCTTGTTTGTGCTGATTAGGTGTTAAAGTTGCTTGGGAGGTGTCTTTAGTTTTTTTTCCTATTTATTAGAAGCTTGCTTCTTTTGCCATTTCATGTTTGTTTGTTCTTGTTGCTTGGCAGATGCTTCTTCCCTTTCAATTGAAAGTTGTTCTTGTCTATTTTCATATTCCTCTTGTTGTTGGCTAGAATATGTGTCCTCTGGTAGAGTAACTTGTCCATACCCTAAGCCTAATTTGTCTGTAGCCTATTGAGTATGAGGTTGGATAGGTTCTGAGATACCTTCTTTTTCATTTTCCTATAGGACCTGTTCCAATGTATCCCATTTTTTGAAGGATGTTAAATCCTTTTCCATATTTTTTTGTAGGTATTATGACATTGTTGATCTTTTGTTGGACTTCTTCATCCTTGTATAGCCACTACAACACATCTTTGTCTTTTTTTTCCTCTGATAAGGTCCCAACACAAACAAATGCTCCATCAAATATTGGAAGATGTTTCACACTTGGTTGTTGTTTAGAGTTTGATGGTTTTCCATAGGATTTAGGAGAAAGTGGTAATTGTGATAGTGAATATTCTTCATTTCCTCGATCTCTTAGCTGAATTTTTTTTTCCATACTTGCCAAAATTGAGGCAAATGATTTTTCTTTGGATTGTGTGTTTGAAGACGATGCCTCCCTATTATGAGGAACAATGATCTCTGGAGCTAGTTTTAGATTACTATAGTATTGGAATGGATTCGAATATGATGAGATCATGATTTCCTACTCATTGTAGGGAAATTTTAGGCACTGATGATATGTTGATGGAATAGCTTATATATCATGTATCTAGGGTCTTCCCAAGAGTATGTTGTATGATAAGTCCAGGTCTATAACTTGGCATGTTGTGTCTTTTTGCAAAGGTCCCACTCTAATGGGTAATATCACAATTCCTTTAGAGGAACACTCTTCTTCATCATATGCTTTGATGATGATCTTTTTTTGGGGATCAACTACATCTTCAGAACAACCTAGAGCATGGCCAAGACTTAATGAGCAAATGTTTAAGCTAACTCCCCCATCTATTAGGACACGTTTAATGTGCGTCTTGTGAATGAGGACTTCAATATGTAAGGGAGCATTATGGGGGTGTTGTAAGGACATGTCATCTTCTTCGGTGAATGATAACCAGTGAGGGATTGTGAGATGTCCCACCATAGTTTGGAATTGATCTATATCAAGATCTTTGGACATAGTTGTATCTACTAATTCTCTTTCAAGAATTTCTTTGTGTGCAGGAAAAAGCTTTAAAAGTTATAAGATGGATATTTTTGCAGGAGTTTTCTATAGTTTATCCACTAGACTATATTGTTTTATAGTGGATGATGTGTTAGTTGTAGGACCTGACAAAACAACTTTGACTTTGCTTCTTGTGATAGCATGAGAAGCTTTTTGATGTTGTTTTTCTTTAACTACAATCACATTTACCACATTATCATATGCATGAGCATAGTTCACCTTTTCTTTACCCTTACCATTATGTGTTGTTGATGATTCACCCTTCTCATAGTTAGGAAGTGGAGTATCGAAATTTGTATGAGATTCATTTGTCATATGTCCATCCACAGTTATCACTCCATTGTCAACCAAATCTTGGATGACATGTTTCAACCGCTGACAAATATCCTTGTGGTGTCCCTTGTTTCAATGGAAATCACAATAATGGTTGTCATTCCACCAAGAGGGTTTCACTTAAAGTTCAAAGTTCCTTCCTTCTCGCAAAGTAATAAATTTGATTGCAAGAAGTGTCTTTAATGCTGACCCAGGTGGTTCACCAATGTTTGTAAATTTCCTTTGAAAGAAATTGTTGAAAGTTGATTTTTGGTGATTATTGTTTTGTTGAGCTGCTACCGAGTGATGAGATAAACTGAAAACTAGTTGCTTTGGTTTTACATTGTTGTTATCCACTATCCCATATTTGACTAAATTTTGATTTCTATTCCAAAATTTTGTCTTATCATTATTGTTGTTGTTATTGTTGTTAGGAGGATGAACTCCTTCTTTGTGTAGCTTCAACTCATCCTTCTTTACCATAGCTTCCTCCATTTTGATTACGTTATCAATCATATTTTCAAAATGATGGCATTGCATTTTTAGATGACAACTCATTTGTCCATTTAGGTTGTTGATGAATATGTCTATTTTCTTGTATTCTGGCACCGTACAAGGATATCGTGAAGCTAACCGTCTCCATCTCTGTAGAAATGTCATAAAAGGTTCTCCACTCTTTTGTTTAGTATTACATAGGTTGAGCATTGTGACCTCATTTTGAATGTTGTAAGAGTATTGTGAAACAAAATTATCCACCAACTCTACAAATGATCTAATTCTAGGTGGAAGTTTGGAGAACCATTCCATATCTAGTCCACTTAAGCTCTTTGGAAATAATCTCATTAGGTATGTATCTTCATGTGCAAACTCCATACTCATCATGCAAAATTATTGTATATGGTCCCGGGGATCAGTGCTTCCATTATATTTATTGTATCGAGGAGTTTCACAACCTATAGGAAATGGTATCATGTTTAGATATATGTTGAATGGGTAAGGACAAATTTCTTGAAGCGAGTATCTTCTAACAGTTCCTCTCTGCATATCTTGAATCTATGTTTGCAGTGTTTGTATTTGTTGTGGAAGGGTTTTGATAGGATTATCAACATGATTTATTCTTGTATAACCATGATTTTTCATTCTAGTATGGTCTTGATCTCTTCTTGTATCATCTTGAACCTTTCTTGTGTCCTCATTAGATTTAGCTTTGTTGAGAATTTCTACATCATCCCTTTTGGGAATGGAGGTTTCCTCATTAGTTCTTGTGTTATTAGGAATTAATGTGTCATCCTTTTTGTGACCAAAAATATCCTCATGTCGTTCGTTATCATGGAAAGGGTCACTTCTCTTTTGTCCTAAAGTGTTCACCTCAAAATCTTGGGGGAGTGTAGCATGAGATTTTGCTAACATTAGGAAGTATTTTTGTTTTTCTCCCTCTAATATTTTCTCCATAAATTTATCGAATTTAGGATCTTATTTGATTTCTCTGATATGTTGATTTGTTACCTCTTCTTCTTGTATTTCATTTTTGTGTTCCATGTTCCTATAATCTTCAATTATTTCATATGTTTCGATTTCCATTTCTGCAATCTTTCGTCTCTGCACTCTAGTTAAAATGGGCATACATGCATGTTGAATATTGTGCAAGGATTCAATTGTCTAAAAGGTGTTTCAATAAGTGACCAACTATCAATGTAGATATGATAGAGTGATATGACATGAAAAGATAATTCAAGTGTTTTCCAGTTTGCAAGTTTTTTAATCTCAGTTTTGGAGTGCAATGATGATGATTTTGCTAAAACCAAGTCCAATAGGAATGATAAATCCTATGATGTGGGACAAGGTTATCCTAACAAAACTTTGTAGTTTCATGATAGAGAATGATATATCCTGATGAGAGACTATGTTTTGAGTGATCAGTTTATCAAAGAGGTGATGATGCACTTTGAGATGTTAGATCTTGAACTTGTTGAAGGTGAATACTTGAAAATATTGAGGTGTCTAGTTGTAGAATCCGATTTGATAGAAGATAATTTGACCAAGAAAACCAAGAAGACAACCTAAGCATAGAATGATAGATATCAGGTGTTTATGCTCACTATAAATTGACCAAGCAACATCACATATCTGAAAAAGACATGCAAGAAGATAGCTCTGGACGGACAGAGACATAAATTCATACGATAATTTACACAATCTCAGACAACAATTTAGACAGACCCATATGATAAACTAGGAATCTCGTATGACACTTCTCACATAATCATACGAAAAAGGCATAATATCGTACACCGATTCCTACAAAACCAAACGATAACTGATAACACAAAATCTCCTATTGATCTAACTCCTATGACAATTCCCATAGAACCAGACGATAAATTAGCTTTCTTGTATGACAAACTAGAAAGCTCGTACGACTAAGGACAAAGTAGAGACAAAATTTTTACTTTGATAGATTTTTAACCAAAAATATTTGATGTTTTGATTATGTTTTCCATTTTTAGATGTCTGAGTTTCTATTTCACAAATGAAAACACAACAAACACGTGATATGATAAGTGACCTCAAGCGCAACATGCTAAATCCTAAGGAAGTTGGCTAAGAGAGAAAACCTTTAATTGCAAACTTAGGTACACACCCAATAGCTAATCTGAATACGACCGTTGAGTCTCATGCAATGGATTCTCAATGCCATATTATCTGACTCCAAATGCTAATGGGGGCACGATATGGAAAGTGTCTTGGGAGAGTTACTATCTCTCTTGCACAAAGATTATCCCCTTTCGGAGGTGAATTGGGTAGCTTATATCTTAGGGTTCGTAGTAAGGGTTTTCATTTGGAATTACCCCTTAGAGTCATGCAAGCATGATTGAGGCCTATAGCCCAACAAGGTACCAAAATAAGAAGTAGTCACGCAAGTGTGATTGAGACCACGAGGCCCTACTAAATGCTCAATATGAGAGATCTCAAAAGAGAAGACTCAAATAATACCATCCTCTGAGAATTTAATCTCAAGAGGCCTATTTTTTAGATTGATTTGCAAAGCTTAGGTCTAGCTATACTCACTTCGGTCGTTCTCATAGGGTGATTACTTTTTCCCACTATGACAGACCCACTAAAGATATTCAAATCTCAAACATAGAAGCACTTCAAGGGTCAAGATTTCTGATTGTCCAAATGGACAAGAGCATACTCTCCTACCTTTTAGACAATTTCTCAAGCATATAAAACAAGATGTCATTAACCATTAGCAAATTAAGTGTGCCTAGAAAACTTTAAGAGGACACAAAGTTTGGTTGAGTTCCCTTAGGAAAACTGCAAAAAAAATACATTAGTAATCATATTATTTTGATGAATTGAATCTTTGGCAAGCGTAATCTTTGATAATCTTCCTACGAAAACTAGTTAGGCTACTAGAAAACTCACAAACAAACTAGGGTTAGCATTAGTATTAGCCAAATTGAAGCATAAAAACCATAAAATGCAATCTATTTTGAAAACCTAGAAGCAGAAAATCGAATGAGTATTCTCATCTTCTCGTATGAGTATTCTCACATACCCGTACGAGTTCCCAAAGAAACTTGTACGGTATTGTAAAGGCACTCGTACGAGATTCTAGAGCAGACCTGGCACCAGTGAGATAGAAGATTTCATGATGCAAGAGGCCAAGAAATTAGTTTTCCTGCCCCACAATGGGTGACAAAATGTCATGTATGTGAAGTAGAGTACCTACAACTGCAACACAAACACTCAATAGATCATTACAAGCATGGTTAGCAAATTGAAATTAAATGAAAGAAAAACCATGACAAAGTGACCTATCGCCTCCTAAGAGATGCGAATGTGGATTTGCTCTCAGATTTGGATAAGCAATCCAAGTGACTTGACTACACCTAGTCGCAGGATTTAAAATGATATGATATGCAAGCTATATGACTATATGATTAAACTAGATTGATCCAAGAAGCTAATTAAACTAATGATATGCATGATTAAGCTATGATGATGATGCAATTAAGCTATAATAGAGATTGATTGTGCTATATGATTCAACAATTATGCTAGAATATGATCAAATTAAACCAGACCAAAGATGTAATTGCCTATAATAACAATGTCTAAGTGATATTCTAGAATGGATATGCCTATAGTAACAATGCCTAAAATGATAAGAGATGGGGTCCTTTGTGCTCCAAAATGGGGGATATTTATAGGATTTCCAAGGCTAGGGGTGAGGTGGTAGGAATCAATGGTCAAGATTAAGTCTGAAGATATCAAGGGTGAAATTGGAGGAGGTTGGAGGGAGGGACATTTTTCATCTTTGTGGTGACAAGTGTCAAGGGGCCTTGCTCATAAGAGGGCAAGTGTCCAAGGGAGGAGACATGTGGCATAAGTGTCATGTGTCTTAAGGGGAGAATATCTACACCATAGGAGGTTATGATGTGTAAGAGAATAGAGTTAGTTAAACCCAGGGTTAGGTGGAATGGGTTAGGTTAGCTGGTTAGAAGTTAGGAGGTATGTGGGTAATTTGAATTTAAAAATTCAAATAATAGGAAAAGGCCAATTAACTTTCATCAACTCATAAATTGATTTATTTTAACTAATTAGGAGATTAGAAGAAATAAATTAAATGGGGGGAGGATTAATTAATTTAGATTAATTAAGCAAAGGGGACTATTGAAATGAACTTATTAAATAAATCCTTAGATTTATTAATAAGTAGGTGAATGAGGGATTTAATCAAATTGCTAATGAATTCAATTAAATTGGGAAGCGGGATTAATTAAATAATTGCTTATTTAATTAATTATCTTTAGACCATTTTTAGGTGTATATAATGACTACTCAAGAATGACATGGGTCACTTTCCTTCATGATAAATCACAAGCTTTTGATAGATTCAAGATCTTTCAGGAAGATGGTAGAGAAGGCAAGTGGATGCAAGCTGAAATGCCTAAGAGCTAACCGAGGTGGAGAGTTCACATAAAATGAGTTCGAAGACTACTGTGAGAGACATGGAATTAGAAGACAATACTCAGCCCCCAGGACACCACAACAAAATGGTGTAGTAGAAAGGAAGAATAGGACAGCCAAGAAGATGGCTATAACCATGTTGAATGAGGCAAGCTTACTGGATATATATTTGAAGGAAGTAGTTCATACTACACCATATACTTTGAATCAAGTTCAACTAAGAAAAAACAATAGGATGACAACTTATGAGTTGTGGTATGACCGGAAACCATCAGTCAAGTACTTCAAGGTGTTTGGGAGTAAATGATTCATTAAAAGAGATTAGGATGGCTTGGGCAACTTTGATTCTAGGAGTGATGAAGGTATTTTCCTTGGTTACTCAACTCATAGTAAGGCCTACAAATGCTACAACAAAAGAATAAGAAGAGTCATTGAGAGTGTGAATTTGAGAGTAGATGAAGATATGGTTAAAGGAAGGAATACTCAAGTCAACCGGTATGATGATTTCAGTGATGAAGGTGAAGAAGCTCAATTAGACAATGAACCAGAAGAAGCATCCAATAAGGTCCCTAACCAGTATGTGTAGAATAACCACCCAGAAGAGAATATTTTAGGTAACAAGAGTGATGGTGTGCAGACTAGAAGAAGATTTGCCCAGAATAATGAACAAGTCAATTTCTACCTCATGACTGAAATAGAACCTAAGACATTCAATGAGGCCAACAAAATTCAGAAATGGATGGATGCAGAGCATCATGAAAATCCATAAAACCATCATTCAAGGGTAAACTTTAAACTTGAATCAAGAGACATATAAAAAGATAAATCACTCTTCTCAACTTGAAAACAATTTCAAAGGTTATATTACATCCTTAAAACCCTTCATTCAATATTTCAGATCATAAAATTCACCATAACATGAGAGAACAAATTCTTTATTGCCATGGAATACCCTAGTTTAGGGTTTCATCCCTTAACAACTGTTTTCACCAAAATAATCACAAAATATTCAATTCTTAACCAAATAAAGTAAGACCAAAATCATTGGAAAGAAGATTCAAAGACCTTTCCAACACATATATCCTTTTTTCAATATTATCCCTCATGTGACCACACCAAATGCTACAACCAGGTTGTTCCTGCCTTCACCAATCTGCTTTTCACCGTGAACTGTAACAAACAGTCATCCATAAAATTTTACATATTTTGATAAAGAAAATTGCTTTAGTCAGAATTTATATTACTGAGTTACACAAGCTATCTAAAAATTTCAGCCAGATCCAACAATTTAATCAAAAGTTATGATCATTTTTCCAAAATTGGGTAACCCTTGGCAGGGTTTTGAAAATCATTGAAAAAGACAAACATATCTTGCCAAATACTCCACAAAAATGCACAAGAAAGGATTCATCTAAAATATATTTCACAAATCTATCATTAAATAACATTTACATATAAAAATTACATCAAATGTGATCCTCCATGGATCTATAACAGCCATAGATTCCTTAAAACCTCATGACAGTTTGAGGGTTTGATGGATAATCTTTGTCAAATCCCCTCCAAACTGATCTCCCTTCTTGATTTTGACCAAACATGGTTTTATAAACCATTTCAAACTCCTTTCTAACTAATCCAACTGCCTCATAACCAATGGATTTCATTTTTTACACTTTTGTTGCACTTTTTGGCAATATTGGAACTTTGCAATTTTTACAATTTTTGACATAAGTGACTCGAACTCTTACATGGACACTTTTAAAACTTCAATATGGACCAAATATGATATCTTTGGAAAAAATGGCTCATTTAGCCTTACATATTATGATTCAATTGAATCAAATAACCTTAATATATTATGAATGACTCAAATACAATAAATTGTTCATATTATGATTTTTGACCTCCTACTATGCTTGTGTGCTTAGGTGCCTCTGCACCATACTCCCAACCTTGAAAAGTTTCCAAGTCCCTTGGAAACATGGGTACAATGACCCGCAAGAAAAATTTTGAGTGAAAATTTTCACCTTTGTCTTCCTCTTTATCTCTTTATGCCTCTTTATGCTACTGCTTCCTTCTCAAACAATCTCTTTGTGACTCCTACCAATATAGTTTGTAGTGGCTGCCATCCAAGTGCTTTTACCAGCCATAAGTCCACCTCTCCATGCTGCATCACCTCACCAAAAACCTCTATGCCTCACCTAGGAGTTCTCCTCTTTTCCTCTCTCCCTAGTCTTTTGGCAACCAACTGGACCTCCTTCTCAGGCCCCTTGGACCATCTCCTATGGCCCCATGACAAACCTTCATGTCTGCCTTCTTGCAGCTAGATGGACAAGCACCTTACAACCAAAAACTCATCAGCAAAAACCAAATAACAAATCCTTCATGGCTAGGTCCTAGTGTGGATTGCCTCCTTTTGCGCTCTACCCACACACTCAGGCTCTTCTAGCTCTGATATCAATTTGATGCAGAGCATCATGAAAATCCATAAAACCTTCATTCAAGGGTAAACTTTAAACTTGAATCAAGAGACATATAAAAAGATAAATCACTCTTCTCAACTTGAAAACAATTTCAAAGGTTATATTACATCCTTAAAAACCTTCATTCAATATTTCAGATCATAAAATTCACCATAACATGAGAGAACAAATTCTTTATTGCCATGGAATACCCTAGTTTAGGGTTTCATCCCTTAACAACTGTTTTCACCAAAATAATCACAAAATATTCAATTCTTAACCAAATAAAGTAATACCAAAAGCATTGGAAAGAATATTCACAGACCTTTCCAACACATATATCCTTTTTTCAATATTATCCCTCATGTGACCACAACAAATGCTACAACCGGGTTGTTGCTGCCTTCACCAATCTGCTTTTCACCGTGAACTGTAACAAACAGTCATCCATAAAATTTTACATATTTTGATAAAGAAAATTGCATTAGTCATAATTTATATTACTGAGTTACACAAGCTATCTAAAAATTTCAGCCAGATCCAACAATTTAATCAAAAGTTATGATCATTTTTCCAAAATTGGGTAACCCTTGGCAGGGTTTTGAAAATCATTGAAAAAAACAAACATATCTTGCCAAATACTCCACAAAAATGCAGAAGAAAGAATTCATCTAAAATATATTTCACCAATCTATCATTAAATAACATCTACATATAAAAATTACATCAAATGTGATCCTCCATGGATCTATAACAGCCATAGATTCCTTAAAACCTCATGAGAGTTTGAGGGTTTGATGGATAATCTTTGTCAAATCCCCTCCAAACTGATCTCCCTTCTTGATTTCGACCAAACATGGTTTTATAAACCATTTCAAAGTCCTTTCTAACTAATCCAACTGCCTCATAACCAATGGATTTCATTTTTTACACTTTTGTTGCACTTTTTGGCAATATTGGAACTTTGCAATTTTTACAATTTTTGACATAAATGACTCGAACTCTTACATGGACACTTTTAAAACTTCAATATGGACCAAATATGATATCTTTGGAAAAAATGGCTCATTTAGCCTTACATATTATGATTCAATTGAATCAAATAACCTTAATATATTATGAATGACTCAAATACAATAAATTGTTCATATTATGATTTTTGACCTCCTACTATGCTTGTGTGCTTAGGTGCCTCTGCACCATACTCCCAACCTTGAAAAGTTTCCAAGTCCCTTGGAAACATGGGTACAATGACCCGCAAGAAAAATTTTGAGTGAAAATTTTCACCTTTGTCTTCATCTTTATCTCTTTATGCCTCTTTATGCTACTGCTTCCTTCTCAAACAATCTCTTTGTGACTCCTACCAATATAGTTTGTAGTGGCTGCCATCCAAGTGCTTTTACCAGCCATAAGTCCACCTCTCCATGCTACATCACCTCACCAACAACCTCTATGCCTCACCTAGGAGTTCTCCTCTTTTCCTCTCTCCCTAGTCTTTTGGCAACCAACTGGACCTCCTTCTCAGGCCCCTTGGACCATCTCCTATGGCCCCATGACAGACCTTCATGTCTGCCTTCTTGCAGCTAGATGGACGAGCACCTTGCAACCAAAAACTCATCAGCAAAAACCAAATAAAAAATCCTTCATGGCTAGGTCCTGGTGTGGATTGCCTCCTTTGGCGCTCTACCCACACACTCAGGCTCTTCTAGCTCTGATACCAATTTGATGCAGAGCATCATGAAAATCCATAAAACCTTCATTCAAGGGTAAACTTTAAACTTGAATCAAGAGACATATAAAAAGATAAATCACTCTTCTCAACTTGAAAACAATTTCAAAGGTTATATTACATCCTTAAAACCCTTCATTCAATATTTCAGATCATAAAATTCACCATAACATGAGAGAACAAATTCTTTATTGCCATGGAATACCCTAGTTTAGGGTTTCATCCCTTAACAACTGTTTTCACCAAAATAATCACAAAATATTCAATTCTTAACCAAATAAAGTAATACCAAAAGCATTGGAAAGAAGATTCAGAGACCTTTCCAACACATATATCCTTTTTTCAATATTATCCCTCATGTGACCACAACAAATGCTACAACCGGGTTGTTGCTGCCTTCACCAATCTGCTTTTCACCGTGAACTGTAACAAACAGTCATCCATAAAATTTTACATATTTTGATAAAGAAAATTGCTTTAGTCATAATTTATATTACTGAGTTACACAAGCTATCTAAAAATTTCAGCCAGATCCAACAATTTAATCAAAAGTTATGATCATTTTTCCAAAATTGGGTAACCCTTGGCAGGGTTTTGAAAATCATTGAAAAAAACAAACATATCTTGCCAAATACTCCACAAAAATGCACAAGAAAGGATTCATCTAAAATATATTTCACCAATCTATCATTAAATAACATCTACATATAAAAATTACATCAAATGTGATCCTCCATGGATCTATAACAGCCATAGATTCCTTAAAACCTCATGACAGTTTGAGGGTTTGATGGATAATCTTTGTCAAATCCCCTCCAAACTGATCTCCCTTCTTGATTTCGACCAAACATGGTTTTATAAACCATTTAAAACTCCTTTCTAACTAATCCAACTGCCTCATAACCAATGGCTTTCATTTTTTACACTTTTGTTGCACTTTTTGGCAATATTGGAACTTTGCAATTTTTACAATTTTTGACATAAATGACTCGAACTCTTACATGGACACTTTTAAAACTTCAATATGGACCAAATATGATATCTTTGGAAAAAATGGCTCATTTAGCCTTACATATTATGATTCAATTGAATCAAATAACCTTAATATATTATGAATGACTCAAATACAATAAATTGTTCATATTATGATTTTTGACCTCCTACTATGCTTGTGTGCTTAGGTGCCTCTGCACCATACTCCCAACCTTGAAAAGTTTCCAAGTCCCTTGGAAACATGGGTACAATGACCCGCAAGAAAAATTTTGAGTGAAAATTTTCACCTTTGTCTTCATCTTTATCTCTTTATGCCTCTTTATGCTACTGCTTCCTTCTCAAACAATCTCTTTGTGACTCCTACCAATATAGTTTGTAGTGGCTGCCATCCAAGTGCTTTTACCAGCCATAAGTCCACCTCTCCATGCTGCATCACCTCACCAACAACCTCTATACCTCACCTAGGAGTTCTCCTCTTTTCCTCTCTCCCTAGTCTTTTGGCAACCAACTGGACCTCCTTCTCAGGCCCCTTGGACCATCTCCTATGGCCCCATGACAGACCTTCATGTCTGCCTTCTTGCAGCTAGATGGACGAGCACCTTGCAACCAAAAACTCATCAGCAAAAACCAAATAAAAAATCCTTCATGGCTAGGTCCTGGTGTGGATTGCCTCCTTTGGCGCTCTACCCACACACTCAGGCTCTTCTAGCTCTGATACCAATTTGATGCAGAGCATCATGAAAATCCATAAAACCTTCATTCAAGGGTAAACTTTAAACTTGAATCAAGAGACATATAAAAAGATAAATCACTCTTCTCAACTTGAAAACAATTTCAAAGGTTATATTACATCCTTAAAACCCTTCATTCAATATTTCAGATCATAAAATTCACCATAACATGAGAGAACAAATTCTTTATTGCCATGGAATACCCTAGTTTAGGGTTTCATCCCTTAACAACTGTTTTCACCAAAATAATCACAAAATATTCAATTCTTAACCAAATAAAGTAATACCAAAAGCATTGGAAAGAAGATTCAGAGACCTTTCCAACACATATATCCTTTTTTCAATATTATCCCTCATGTGACCACAACAAATGCTACAACCGGGTTGTTGCTGCCTTCACCAATCTGCTTTTCACCGTGAACTGTAACAAACAGTCATCCATAAAATTTTACATATTTTGATAAAGAAAATTGCTTTAGTCATAATTTATATTACTGAGTTACACAAGCTATCTAAAAATTTCAGCCAGATCCAAAAATTTAATCAAAAGTTATGATCATTTTTCCAAAATTGGGTAACCCTTGGCAGGGTTTTGAAAATCATTGAAAAAAACAAACATATCTTGCCAAATACTCCACAAAAATGCACAAGAAAGGATTCATCTAAAATATATTTCACCAATCTATCATTAAATAACATCTACATATAAAAATTACATCAAATGTGATCCTCCATGGATCTATAACAGCCATAGATTCCTTAAAACCTCATGACAGTTTGAGGGTTTGATGGATAATCTTTGTCAAATCCCCTCCAAACTGATCTCCCTTCTTGATTTCGACCAAACATGGTTTTATAAACCATTTAAAACTCCTTTCTAACTAATCCAACTGCCTCATAACCAATGGATTTCATTTTTTACACTTTTGTTGCACTTTTTGGCAATATTGGAACTTTGCAATTTTTACAATTTTTGACATAAATGACTCGAACTCTTACATGGACACTTTTAAAACTTCAATATGGACCAAATATGATATCTTTGGAAAAAATGGCTCATTTAGCCTTACATATTACGATTCAATTGAATCAAATAACCTTAATATATTATGAATGACTCAAATACAATAAATTGTTCATATTATGATTTTTGACCTCCTACTATGCTTGTGTGCTTAGGTGCCTCTGCACCATACTCCCAACCTTGAAAAGTTTCCAAGTCCCTTGGAAACATGGGTACAATGACCCGCAAGAAAAATTTTGAGTGAAAATTTTCACCTTTGTCTTCATCTTTATCTCTTTATGCCTCTTTATGCTACTGCTTCCTTCTCAAACAATCTCTTTGTGACTCCTACCAATATAGTTTGTAGTGGCTGCCATCCAAGTGCTTTTACCAGCCATAAGTCCACCTCTCCATGCTGCATCACCTCACCAACAACCTCTATGCCTCACCTAGGAGTTCTCCTCTTTTCCTCTCTCCCTAGTCTTTTGGCAACCAACTGGACCTCCTTCTCAGGCCCCTTGGACCATCTCCTATGGCCCCATGACAGACCTTCATGTCTGCCTTCTTGCAGCTAGATGGACGAGCACCTTGCAACCAAAAACTCATCAGCAAAAACCAAATAACAAATCCTTCATGGCTAGGTCCTGGTGTGGATTGCCTCCTTTGGCGCTCTACCCACACACTCAGGCTCTTCTAGCTCTGATACCAATTTGATGCAGAGCATCATGAAAATCCATAAAACCTTCATTCAAGGGTAAACTTTAAACTTGAATCAAGAGACATATAAAAAGATAAATCACTCTTCTCAACTTGAAAACAATTTCAAAGGTTATATTACATCCTTAAAACCCTTCATTCAATATTTCAGATCATAAAATTCACCATAACATGAGAGAACAAATTCTTTATTGCCATGGAATACCCTAGTTTAGGGTTTCATCCCTTAACAACTGTTTTCACCAAAATAATCACAAAATATTCAATTCTTAACCAAATAAAGTAATACCAAAAGCATTGGAAAGAAGATTCAGAGACCTTTCCAACACATATATCCTTTTTTCAATATTATCCCTCATGTGACCACAACAAATGCTACAACCGGGTTGTTGCTGCCTTCACCAATCTGCTTTTCACCGTGAACTGTAACAAACAGTCATCCATAAAATTTTACATATTTTGATAAAGAAAATTGCTTTAGTCATAATTTATATTACTGAGTTACACAAGCTATCTAAAAATTTCAGCCAGATCCAACAATTTAATCAAAAGTTATGATCATTTTTCCAAAATTGGGTAACCCTTGGCAGGGTTTTGAAAATCATTGAAAAAAACAAACATATCTTGCCAAATACTCCACAAAAATGCACAAGAAAGGATTCATCTAAAATATATTTCACCAATCTATCAATAAATAACATCTACATATAAAAATTACATCAAATGTGATCCTCCATGGATCTATAACAGCCATAGATTCCTTAAAACCTCATGACAGTTTGAGGGTTTGATGGATAATCTTTGTCAAATCCCCTCCAAACTGATCTCCCTTCTTGATTTCGACCAAACATGGTTTTATAAACCATTTCAAACTCCTTTCTAACTAATCCAACTGCCTCATAACCAATGGATTTCATTTTTTACACTTTTGTTGCACTTTTTGGCAATATTGGAACTTTGCAATTTTTACAATTTTTGACATAAATGACTCGAACTCTTACATGGACACTTTTAAAACTTCAATATGGACCAAATATGATATCTTTGGAAAAAATGGCTCATTTAGCCTTACATATTATGATTCAATTGAATCAAATAACCTTAATATATTATGAATGACTCAAATACAATAAATTGTTCATATTATGATTTTTGACCTCCTACTATGCTTGTGTGCTTAGGTGCCTCTGCACCATACTCCCAACCTTGAAAAGTTTCCAAGTCCCTTGGAAACATGGGTACAATGACCCGCAAGAAAAATTTTGAGTGAAAATTTTCACCTTTGTCTTCATCTTTATCTCTTTATGCCTCTTTATGCTACTGCTTCCTTCTCAAACAATCTCTTTGTGACTCCTACCAATATAGTTTGTAGTGGCTGCCATCCAAGTGCTTTTACCAGCCATAAGTCCACCTCTCCATGCTGCATCACCTCACCAACAACCTCTATGCCTCACCTAGGAGTTCTCCTCTTTTCCTCTCTCCCTAGTCTTTTGGCAACCAACTGGACCTCCTTCTCAGGCCCCTTGGACCATCTCCTATGGCCCCATGACAGACCTTCATGTCTGCCTTCTTGCAGCTAGATGGACGGGCACCTTGCAACCAAAAACTCATCAGCAAAAACCAAATAACAAATCCTTCATGGCTAGGTCCTGGTGTGGATTGCCTCCTTTGGCGCTCTACCCACACACTCAGGCTCTTCTAGCTCTGATACCAATTTGATGCAGAGCATCATGAAAATCCATAAAACCTTCATTCAAGGGTAAACTTTAAACTTGAATCAAGAGACATATAAAAAGATAAATCACTCTTCTCAACTTGAAAACAATTTCAAAGGTTATATTACATCCTTAAAACCCTTCATTCAATATTTCAGATCATAAAATTCACCATAACATGAGAGAACAAATTCTTTATTGCCATGGAATACCCTAGTTTAGGGTTTCATCCCTTAACAACTGTTTTCACCAAAATAATCACAAAATATTCAATTCTTAACCAAATAAAGTAATACCAAAAGCATTGGAAAGAAGATTCAGAGACCTTTCCAACACATATATCCTTTTTTCAATATTATCCCTCATGTGACCACAACAAATGCTACAACCGGGTTGTTGCTGCCTTCACCAATCTGCTTTTCACCGTGAACTGTAACAAACAGTCATCCATAAAATTTTACATATTTTGATAAAGAAAATTGCTTTAGTCATAATTTATATTACTGAGTTACACAAGCTATCTAAAAATTTCAGCCAGATCCAAAAATTTAATCAAAAGTTATGATCATTTTTCCAAAATTGGGTAACCCTTGGCAGGGTTTTGAAAATCATTGAAAAAAACAAACATATCTTGCCAAATACTCCACAAAAATGCACAAGAAAGGATTCATCTAAAATATATTTCACCAATCTATCATTAAATAACATCTACATATAAAAATTACATCAAATGTGATCCTCCATGGATCTATAACAGCCATAGATTCCTTAAAACCTCATGACAGTTTGAGGGTTTGATGGATAATCTTTGTCAAATCCCCTCCAAACTGATCTCCCTTCTTGATTTCGACCAAACATGGTTTTATAAACCATTTAAAACTCCTTTCTAACTAATCCAACTGCCTCATAACCAATGGATTTCATTTTTTACACTTTTGTTGCACTTTTTGGCAATATTGGAACTTTGCAATTTTTACAATTTTTGACATAAATGACTCGAACTCTTACATGGACACTTTTAAAACTTCAATATGGACCAAATATGATATCTTTGGAAAAAATGGCTCATTTAGCCTTACATATTATGATTCAATTGAATCAAATAACCTTAATATATTATGAATGACTCAAATACAATAAATTGTTCATATTATGATTTTTGACCTCCTACTATGCTTGTGTGCTTAGGTGCCTCTGCACCATACTCCCAACCTTGAAAAGTTTCCAAGTCCCTTGGAAACATGGGTACAATGACCCGCAAGAAAAATTTTGAGTGAAAATTTTCACCTTTGTCTTCATCTTTATCTCTTTATGCCTCTTTATGCTACTGCTTCCTTCTCAAACAATCTCTTTGTGACTCCTACCAATATAGTTTGTAGTGGCTGCCATCCAAGTGCTTTTACCAGCCATAAGTCCACCTCTCCATGCTGCATCACCTCACCAACAACCTCTATGCCTCACCTAGGAGTTCTCCTCTTTTCCTCTCTCCCTAGTCTTTTGGCAACCAACTCGACCTCCTTCTCAGGCCCCTTGGACCATCTCCTATGGCCCCATGACAGACCTTCATGTCTGCCTTCTTGCAGCTAGATGGACGAGCACCTTGCAACCAAAAACTCATCAGCAAAAACCAAATAACAAATCCTTCATGGCTAGGTCCTGGTGTGGATTGCCTCCTTTGGCGCTCTACCCACACACTCAGGCTCTTCTAGCTCTGATACCAATTTGATGCAGAGCATCATGAAAATCCATAAAACCTTCATTCAAGGGTAAACTTTAAACTTGAATCAAGAGACATATAAAAAGATAAATCACTCTTCTCAACTTGAAAACAATTTCAAAGGTTATATTACATCCCTAAAACCCTTCATTCAATATTTCAGATCATAAAATTCACCATAACATGAGAGAACAAATTCTTTATTGCCATGGAATACCCTAGTTTAGGGTTTCATCCCTTAACAACTGTTTTCACCAAAATAATCACAAAATATTCAATTCTTAACCAAATAAAGTAATACCAAAAGCATTGGAAAGAAGATTCAGAGACCTTTCCAACACATATATCCTTTTTTCAATATTATCCCTCATGTGACCACAACAAATGCTACAACCGGGTTGTTGCTGCCTTCACCAATCTGCTTTTCACCGTGAACTGTAACAAACAGTCATCCATAAAATTTTACATATTTTGATAAAGAAAATTGCTTTAGTCATAATTTATATTACTGAGTTACACAAGCTATCTAAAAATTTCAGCCAGATCCAAAAATTTAATCAAAAGTTATGATCATTTTTCCAAAATTGGGTAACCCTTGGCAGGGTTTTGAAAATCATTGAAAAAAACAAACATATCTTGCCAAATACTCCACAAAAATGCACAAGAAAGGATTCATCTAAAATATATTTCACCAATCTATCATTAAATAACATCTACATATAAAAATTACATCAAATGTGATCCTCCATGGATCTATAACAGCCATAGATTCCTTAAAACCTCATGACAGTTTGAGGGTTTGATGGATAATCTTTGTCAAATCCCCTCCAAACTGATCTCCCTTCTTGATTTCGACCAAACATGGTTTTATAAACCATTTCAAACTCCTTTCTAACTAATCCAACTGCCTCATAACCAATGGATTTCATTTTTTACACTTTTGTTGCACTTTTTGGCAATATTGGAACTTTGCAATTTTTACAATTTTTGACATAAATGACTCGAACTCTTACATGGACACTTTTAAAACTTCAATATGGACCAAATATGATATCTTTGGAAAAAATGGCTCATTTAGCCTTACATATTATGATTCAATTGAATCAAATAACCTTAATATATTATGAATGACTCAAATACAATAAATTGTTCATATTATGATTTTTGACCTCCTACTATGCTTGTGTGCTTAGGTGCCTCTGCACCATACTCCCAACCTTGAAAAGTTTCCAAGTCCCTTGGAAACATGGGTACAATGACCCGCAAGAAAAATTTTGAGTGAAAATTTTCACCTTTGTCTTCATCTTTATCTCTTTATGCCTCTTTATGCTACTGCTTCCTTCTCAAACAATCTCTTTGTGACTCCTACCAATATAGTTTGTAGTGGCTGCCATCCAAGTGCTTTTACCAGCCATAAGTCCACCTCTCCATGCTGCATCACCTCACCAACAACCTCTATGCCTCACCTAGGAGTTCTCCTCTTTTCCTCTCTCCCTAGTCTTTTGGCAACCAACTCGACCTCCTTCTCAGGCCCCTTGGACCATCTCCTATGGCCCCATGACAGACCTTCATGTCTGCCTTCTTGCAGCTAGATGGACGAGCACCTTGCAACCAAAAACTCATCCGCAAAAACCAAATAACAAATCCTTCATGGCTAGGTCCTGGTGTGGATTGCCTCCTTTGGTGCTCTACCCACACACTCAGGCTCTTCTAGCTCTGATACCAATTTGATGCAGAGCATCATGAAAATCCATAAAACCTTCATTCAAGGGTAAACTTTAAACTTGAATCAAGAGACATATAAAAAGATAAATCACTCTTCTCAACTTGAAAACAATTTCAAAGGTTATATTACATCCCTAAAACCCTTCATTCAATATTTCAGATCATAAAATTCACCATAACATGAGAGAACAAATTCTTTATTGCCATGGAATACCCTAGTTTAGGGTTTCATCCCTTAACAACTGTTTTCACCAAAATAATCACAAAATATTCAATTCTTAACCAAATAAAGTAATACCAAAAGCATTGGAAAGAAGATTCAGAGACCTTTCCAACACATATATCCTTTTTTCAATATTATCCCTCTTGTGACCACAACAAATGCTACAACCGGGTTGTTGCTGCCTTCACCAATCTGCTTTTCACCGTGAACTGTAACAAACAGTCATCCATAAAATTTTACATATTTTGATAAAGAAAATTGCTTTAGTCATAATTTATATTACTGAGTTACACAAGCTATCTAAAAATTTCAGCCAGATCCAACAATTTAATCAAAAGTTATGATCATTTTTCCAAAATTGGGTAACCCTTGGCAGGGTTTTGAAAATCATTGAAAAAAACAAACATATCTTGCCAAATACTCCACAAAAATGCACAAGAAAGGATTCATCTAAAATATATTTCACCAATCTATCATTAAATAACATCTACATATAAAAATTACATCAAATGTGATCCTCCATGGATCTATAACAGCCATAGATTCCTTAAAACCTCATGACAGTTTGAGGGTTTGATGGATAATCTTTGTCAAATCCCCTCCAAACTGATCTCCCTTCTTGATTTCGACCAAACATGGTTTTATAAACCATTTCAAACTCCTTTCTAACTAATCCAACTGCCTCATAACCAATGGATTTCATTTTTTACACTTTTGTTGCACTTTTTGGCAATATTGGAACTTTGCAATTTTTACAATTTTTGACATAAATGACTCGAACTCTTACATGGACACTTTTAAAACTTCAATATGGACCAAATATGATATCTTTGGAAAAAATGGCTCATTTAGCCTTACATATTACGATTCAATTGAATCAAATAACCTTAATATATTATGAATGACTCAAATACAATAAATTGTTCATATTATGATTTTTGACCTCCTACTATGCTTGTGTGCTTAGGTGCCTCTGCACCATACTCCCAACCTTGAAAAGTTTCCAAGTCCCTTGGAAACATGGGTACAATGACCCGCAAGAAAAATTTTGAGTGAAAATTTTCACCTTTGTCTTCATCTTTATCTCTTTATGCCCCTTTATGCTACTGCTTCCTTCTCAAACAATCTCTTTGTGACTCCTACCAATATAGTTTGTAGTGGCTGCCATCCAAGTGCTTTTACCAGCCATAAGTCCACCTCTCCATGCTGCATCACCTCACCAACAACCTCTATGCCTCATCTAGGAGTTCTCCTCTTTTCCTCTCTCCCTAGTCTTTTGGCAACCAACTCGACCTCCTTCTCAGGCCCCTTGGACCATCTCCTATGGCACCATGACAGACCTTCATGTCTGCCTTCTTGCAGCTAGATGGACGAGGACCTTGCAACCAAAAACTCATCAGCAAAAACCAAATAACAAATCCTTCATGGCTAGGTCCTGGTGTGGATTGCCTCCTTTGGCGCTCTACCCACACACTCAGGCTCTTCTAGCTCTGATACCAATTTGATGCAGAGCATCATGAAAATCCATAAAACCTTCATTCAAGGGTAAACTTTAAACTTGAATCAAGAGACATATAAAAAGATAAATCACTCTTCTCAACTTGAAAACAATTTCAAAGGTTATATTACATCCTTAAAACCCTTCATTCAATATTTCAGCTCATAAAATTCACCATAACATGAGAGAACAAATTCTTTATTGCCATGGAATACCCTAGTTTAGGGTTTCATCCCTTAACAACTGTTTTCACCAAAATAATCACAAAATATTCAATTCTTAACCAAATAAAGTAATACCAAAAGCATTGGAAAGAATATTTAGAGACCTTTCCAACACATATATCCTTTTTTCAATATTATCCCTCATGTGACCACAACAAATGCTACAACCGGGTTGTTCCTGCCTTCACCAATCTGCTTTTCACCGTGAAATGTAACAAACAGTCATCCATAAAATTTTACATATTTTGATAAAGAAAATTGCTTTAGTCATAATTTATATTACTGAGTTACACAAGCTATCTAAAAATTTCAGCCAGATCCAACAATTTAATCAAAAGTTATGATCATTTTTCCAAAATTGGGTAACCCTTGGCAGGGTTTTGAAAATCATTGAAATAAACAAACATATCTTGCCAAATACTCCACAAAAATGCACAAGAAAGGATTCATCTAAAATATATTTCACCAATCTATCATTAAATAACATCTACATATAAAAATTACATCAAATGTGATCCTCCATGGATCTATAACAGCCATAGATTCCTTAAAACCTCATGACAGTTTGAGGGTTTGATGGATAATCTTTGTCAAATCCCCTCCAAACTGATCTCCCTTCTTGATTTCGACCAAACATGGTTTTATAAACCATTTCAAACTCCTTTCTAACTAATCCAACTACCTCATAACCAATGGATTTCATTTTTTACACTTTTGTTGCACTTTTTGGCAATATTGGAACTTTGCAATTTTTACAATTTTTGACATAAATGACTCGAACTCTTACATGGACACTTTTAAAACTTCAATATGGACCATATATGATATCTTTGGAAAAAATGGCTCATTTAGCCTTACATATTATGATTCAATTGAATCAAATAACCTTAATATATTATGAATGACTCAAATACAATAAATTGTTCATATTATGATTTTTGACCTCCTACTATGCTTGTGTGCTTAGGTGCCTCTGCACCATACTCCCAACCTTGAAAAGTTTCCAAGTCCCTTGGAAACATGGGTACAATGACCCGCAAGAAAAATTTTGAGTGAAAATTTTCACCTTTGTCTTCATCTTTATCTCTTTATGCCTCTTTATGCTACTGCTTCCTTCTCAAACAATCTCTTTGTGACTCCTACCAATATAGTTTGTAGTGGCTGCCATCCAAGTGCTTTTACCAGCCATAAGTCCACCTCTCCATGCTGCATCACCTCACCAACAACCTCTATGCCTCACCTAGGAGTTCTCCTCTTTTCCTCTCTCCCTAGTCTTTTGGCAACCAACTCGACCTCCTTCTCAGGCCCCTTGGACCATCTCCTATGGCACCGTGACAGACCTTCATGTCTGCCTTCTTGCAGCTAGATGGACGGGGACCTTGCAACCAAAAACTCATTAGCAAAAACCAAATAACAAATCCTTCATGGCTAGGTCCTGGTGTGGATTGCCTCCTTTGGCGCTCTACCCACACACTCAGGCTCTTCTAGCTCTGATACCAATTTGATGCAGAGCATCATGAAAATCCATAAAACCTTCATTCAAGGGTAAACTTTAAACTTGAATCAAGAGACATATAAAAAGATAAATCACTCTTCTCAACTTGAAAACAATTTAAAAGGTTATATTACATCCTTAAAACCCTTCATTCAATATTTCAGATCATAAAATTCACCATAACATGAGAGAACAAATTCTTTATTGCCATGGAATACCCTAGTTTAGGGTTTCATCCCTTAACAACTATTTTCACCAAAATAATCACAAAATATTCAATTCTTAACCAAGTAAAGTAAGACCAAAATCATTGGAAAGAAGATTCAAAGACCTTTCCAACACATATATCCTTTTTTCAATATTATCCCTCATGTGACCACACCAAATGCTACAACTGGGTTGTTCCTGCCTTCACCAATCTGCTTTTCACCGTGAACTGTAACAAACAGTCATCCATAAAATTTTACATATTTTGATAAAGAAAATTGCTTTAGTCAGAATTTATATTACTGAGTTACACAAGCTATCTAAAAATTTCAGCCAGATCCAACAATTTAATCAAAAGTTATGATCATTTTTCCAAAATTGGGTAACCCTTGGCAGGGTTTTGAAAATCATTGAAAAAGACAAACATATCTTGCCAAATACTCCACAAAAATGCACAAGAAAGGATTCATCTAAAATATATTTCACCAATATATCATTAAATAACATCTACATATAAAAATTACATCAAATGTGATCCTCCATGGATCTATAACAGCCATAGATTCCTTAAAACCTCATGACAGTTTGAGGGTTTGATGGATAATCTTTGTTAAATCCCCTCCAAACTGATCTCCCTTCTTGATTTCGACCAAACATGGTTTTATAAACCATTTCAAACTCCTTTCTAACTAATCCAACTGCCTCATAACCAATGGATTTCATTTTTTACACTTTTGTTGCACTTTTTGGCAATATTGGAACTTTGCAATTTTTACAATTTTTGACATAAATGACTCGAACTCTTACATGGACACTTTTAAAACTTCAATATGGACCAAATATGATATCTTTGGAAAAAATGGCTCATTTAGCCTTACATATTATGATTCAATTGAATCAAATAACCTTAATATATTATGAATGACTCAAATACAATAAATTGTTCATATTATGATTTTTGACCTCCTACTATGCTTGTGTGCTTAGGTGCCTCTGCACCATACTCCCAACCTTGAAAAGTTTCCAAGTCCCTTGGAAACATGGGTACAATGACCCGCAAGAAAAATTTTGAGTGAAAATTTTCACCTTTGTCTTCATCTTTATCTCTTCATGCCTCTTTATGCTACTGCTTCCTTCTCAAACAATCTCTTTGTGACTCCTACCAATATAGTTTGTAGTGGCTGCCATCCAAGTGCTTTTACCAGCCATAAGTCCACCTCTCCATGCTGCATCACCTCACCAACAACCTCTATGCCTCACCTAGGAGTTCTCCTCTTTTCCTCTCTCCCTAGTCTTTTGGCAACCAACTGGACCTCCTTCTCAGGCCCCTTGGACCATCTCCTATGGCCCCATGACAGACCTTCATGTCTGCCTTCTTGCAGCTAGATGGACGAGCACCTTGCAACCAAAAACTCATGAGCAAAAACCAAATAACAAATCCTTCATGGCTAGGTCCTGGTGTGGATTTCCTCCTTTGGCACTCTACCCACACACTCAGGCTCTTCTAGCTCTGATACCAATTTGATGCAGAGCATCATGAAAATCCATAAAACCTTCATTCAAGGGTAAACTTTAAACTTGAATCAAGAGACATATAAAAAGATAAATCACTCTTCTCAACTTGAAAACAATTTCAAAGGTTATATTACATCCTTAAAACCCTTCATTCAATATTTCAGATCATAAAATTCACCATAACATGAGAGAACAAATTCTTTATTGCCATGGAATACCCTAGTTTAGGGTTTCATCCCTTAACAACTGTTTTCACCAAAATAATCACAAAATATTCAATTCTTAACCAAATAAAGTAATACCAAAAGCATTGGAAAGAAGATTCAGAGACCTTTCCAACACATATATCCTTTTTTCAACCCTCATGTGACCACACCAAATGCTACAACCGGGTTTTTGCTGCCTTCACCAATCTGCTTTTCACCGTGAACTGTAACAAACAGTCATCCATAACATTTTACATATTTCTCATAAAAAAAATCACTTTGGTCAAAATTTATATTACTAAGTTATACAAGTTATCTAGCAATTTCAGCCAGATCCAACAGTTTAATCAAAAGTTATGATCATTTTTCCAAAACTGGGTAACCCTTGGCAGGGTTTTCACAATCATTGAAAAAAACAAACATATCTTACCAAATACTCCACCAAAATTCACAAGAAAGGATTCATCTGAAAGATATTTCATCAATATATCATTAAATAATATCTACATATAAAAATTACATCAAATGTGATCCTCCATGGATCTATGACAGCCATAGATTCCTTAAAACCTCATGACAGTTTTAGGGTTTGATGGATAATCTTTGTCAAATCCCCTCCAAACTGATCTCCCTTCTTGATTTAGACCAAACATGGTTTTATAAACCATTTCCAACTCCTTTCTAACTAATCCAACCACCTCATAACTAATGGATTTCATTTTTTACACTTTTGTTGCACTTTTTGGCAATATTGCAACTTTGCAATTTTTACAATTTTTGACATAAATGACTCGAACGCTTACATGGACACTTTTAAAACTTCAATATGGACCAAATATGATATCTTTGGAAAAAATGGCTCATTTATCCGTACATATTATGATTCAATTGACTCAAATAACCTTAATATATTATGAATGACTCAAATACAATAAATTGTTCATATTATGACTTTTGACCTCCTGCTATGCTTGTGTGCTTAGGTGCCTCTACACCAATGCAATAGAAGAGGAACTGCAGTAGATTGAGAAGAATAAGACTTGGGAATTAGTTCATAGACCAGTTGATAGAAATGTCATTGGAACAAAGTGGGTATACCGGAACAACATGAATGAAGAAGGAAATATTATGAGGCACAAGGCAAGGTTAGTGTGCAAAGGATATTCTCAAGTAGAAGGTATTGATTTTGAAGAAACATTTGCACTAGTGGCTAGGCTAGAAGCTATTAGGATGTTTCTTGTTTTCTTTACCTACAAGAGTTATAAATTTATCAAATGGATGTAAAATGTGCTTTCCTAAATGGAAATTTAGAAGAGGAAGTATACATGGAACAACCAAAAGGTTTCGTGCTACATGATGATGAAACCTTTGTATGCTGGTTGAAGAAAGAAATGTATGGTTTGAAGCAGACTCCTAGAGCATGGTACTCAAGGATAGATAAGCATCTAAAGGAGAAAGGTATTAGACACAATGCACCACTAGAGGGGGAGGGGATGAATCAGTGGTTTTCAAACTTTTCTTTTTGTCATTCCTTTGTGAACAATGCTGATTTGCTAACCAAGCACAATGCAGACTTACTCGTTAGTAAAGAGAATAACTCAAATACACACACACAAAAGGAGACATCACATAACACTAGTATATACAAGGAAAAACCAATGTGGAAAAACCTCGGTGAGAAATGTTGTTAGAGTGTACTGCTCCAATCCAACCTCATGGTTAAACATAGTTACATAGTTTAGGGCACCAATCAAAGGAGCTTCAACCCCTGAGTTTAGGGCACCAACCCAAGGAGCTACAACCCTTAACAGATTTATGGGTACAACCCAAAGGAGCACCAACCCCTGCACAGCGCTACAACTCAGTGTTTATAAAGAAAAATTTAAATACATAAGTTATTATCATGTTACAAGTGAATCTTGCAGCCTTATCAAATGTCTTACTCTGTCGGTGAAGTACTTCTCTCTTCTACCAACTCACTCTTCTTCCTGCTCTGCACCTGCTGCTACTCTACTGGATTTGCACCTCACTCTCTGCACATCATTGATTCCACACTCTGTTGGTGTAGTCACTACCGGTTCTTCTCTTCAACTCGTTGAAAGCTTCAACCTGGTTCACTCTCCATCTCTTGCTCATTGAGCACTCAGCTGATCTTGTCCTTACTTGTAGAAGTCTACAACTTTGCAATAATACAATATTCTCTCTATTCAACAGCAAAAAACAATCTCTTAGGCATTTTTACTTATAGCCTAGATTTCCTGCCAAAACGCCAATTCAAAACTTAGGCGGTTAGGGTTTCTTCACCATCTTTGAGGCATACCAAATCCAATCAGATCTTGCAATATCTGATCTTTCTGACATCTGAATGCATATCTCTGCCATAGTCATGTTTCCATGATCACCTCCTTTAATCATGGTGATTTTATTTTTACCTTCTCAGTAAATCCTTTGGTTAGTCACAAGATATCTTTTGGGATGTTTCCTTCATTGCCTCGATCTTCTCAATCTCTTAGCTGGCTCGTAGTTGTCTTTCAAACCTTGATCCTCAAACCCCTACAATCCTTCTGCAACATGTCCCATGATTTGAGGGGTCTTTCATTAAAGCTGACCAACCCTGCAACAACCTTATCGCTTTTACATTCCATCTTTATCCAAACGCGGGTTTGCCATGTTGACTCCATGTTGACTATCTGCCAGTTTGGCACTTCAAGTTGGTCCAAGTAGGATCACCAGCCAACCACCTTGCCGATTCCTTACTTCAGCAGGTTTTCCAACCCTTCTGGTCTCAACCATTCTACTGATTACTTTTTCATATCTTTTCTCATCTTGAGCTATCGATGGAACTCTTAAACTAGTTTCCAGATAGGTAAGTCCAAGATATCTTATGCTACTTCACCTTTCTTATACAATAGATGGACTTATATATTGGTTACCACTGTTGATGACACCATGTCATTTAACCTTCAATGAGCTTCATCTTTATTAGGTGAGAACCTCTGTTTGCATCTACTTGGCCTTGCCTTTCTCCCTGATCAATTATGTTCATCCCTCTTACCAGTTTGTCACGGTGACAAACACTTCACACTACCCTTGTACTGGTATCTCAACATGCCTTCTCTATCGATCCACTTCATAACCCTAATCTTATGCATTTGATGCATTCCTTTAATTTAGCGGTTCATTCTTCTCTTCTAGTGTTGATGTGATTCAGATAACATTATGCCTCTTCATCACAAACAACCACTCAAACACCTTGCCCATTTATTAGTTGACATACTCTCCTTGCCGATGATGCATTCTACCGGTAACCTATCTAGCTCATCCACACAAATCTATCAGTGATTCCTGAGGTCATCTTTCTTGCCTTACCATTTTTTTGCAACACAAGGTGATATCTAAGATATCACAATCTGTACTCTTTCATAATAGTGTTGCACATACATCTCTTCTACTGGTAACCATCCCATACTAGTTGAAATCAATGACAACACAAGGGTCCATAAAAGGAAGTGTAGACAACAATTTGTATGTTAAATAAGAAGGAAACCACATGATTATTGTGGTTGTGTATATGGATGACATTATTTTTGGAGATAACAAGGACACCCTATGCTAGGACTTTGCTAATCAGATGAAATTAGAATTTGAGATGTCCATTCTTAGAGAGATTTCATTTTTTCTTGGTTTGCAGGTTTCAAGACGAGACAAGGGATATTTTGTCTCTCAAACCAAGTATGCCCGAGACATGTTGAAGAAATTCCAAATGGAAGACAAAAAACTGATAAGTACTCCCATGGTGACTAGATGCAAGTTGAGCAAGGATGATGAATCACCGGTAGTGGATCAGACATTGTATAGATCTATTATTGGCAGTTTGTTGTATCTTACTACTTCTAGATTGAATATAGTGCAAGCAGTATGCATGGTGGCTAGATTTCAAGATGCACCCAAATAGACACGTGAATGTAGTAAGGATGATATTTCGGTATCTACAAGGGACACTTGATTATGGACTACGGTATCCCAAGCAAAGGAATTTTACCTTACATGCCTACATTGATGTTGACTGTGAAGGTTGCATTGTTGACCAGAAGAACACAAGTGGTGGTGCATTCTTCCTAGGTAACCAACTGGTCTCATGGCACAACAAGAAGCAGGATTCAACTTCTCTATATACTATTGATGTAAAATATATTTTTACTGCCACATGTTGTTCCCAGGTGCTATGGATGAAGCATACCCTCAAGGATATTCAAGTAGAGATGTCTAGCCACATTTCCATCTAGTGTGACAATTTGAGTGCAGGTAACATATCAAAGAACCCAGTTATGCAAGCAAGGACAAAGCATATTGCCATCAAATATCATTTTATTAGGGAGAAGGTGACAGATCAAGAAGTTAAGGTAGAGTATGTCCCTACATGTGAACAAGTGGTTGATATCTTCACCAAACCTCTATCGGTAAGCACTTTTGAGTATTTGAGACACAAGTTAGGAGTTGGGTCACTTGCCTCATGCACTTAAATGTGTATGGATATCTTTGGTTCAGGCAGAGTTCACTGCCATACTTTTTTGGCTCTTGAACTAGTTGATGGACAAAGTAGGAGATTTGACAAAGGGGGAGATAAGTACATGTAGATTTTGTGCCCTTTGTCATCATTGTCAAAGGGGGAGAAATGAACCGGTTGAAGAAATACAGAGTATGTTGACATCAATTCCAAAGGGGGATATTGTTGGCATTGTATTGTCATTGATGTCAACTGGTATGTATAGAATGTTACTGGTATGGATGGTTATCGGTATGCAAGGTGAATGCAGGATGCAAGAAGGAGGTGGATGTTCACTGGTAAATAGACTTAGTGGATGAATCAATGTGTTTGATGGCAAGTCAAGTTGACCCATTGACAAAATAGAGGAAAGCAGACATGAAGGATAACCGGTAAGGTGACATGTACCGAGAGGGTTAGTTAATAGGTGAGCAAGCACCAGTAGCATGTCTTGGTTGGTGAATGAATCTAAAACGACTTAGTGGATTGATCAGAGTTGGATGTTGACAAGTATGATAGGTGGATGCCAGGTGGCAAGCATCTTGAGGTGGGTAAAGTGTCTGTCGATGTGGTAGGTGATGAGCATGTTGACTTTAAATAAGGAACCCATAAATCATGGGTCAATGACAGAATATGTGAAGCTCGAAGCGGATCAAGATGCAAAAGATTTTTTGTGATGTAAACCAACCAGAACAAACCGATCTTCATGTTCATTGGTTGAAGGAAAAAATTGAGGCATTAATGGTGAATGATGGAGCAAGGCCAAAAAATAAGTTGCAGGTTGCTAAATATAGAAAGCATGTACAGATATCATAATAAATGGTGATGATGTTTGATCTACTACAAATCATCAATCGAGGAGAGGAGATCTAATCAGATTTTATACGGATTGAGTTGGTGGAAAATGCCCTAGCGTGCCACCGTTTGAACTCTCATCTTGATAGGAAATCCAAGTATAAATATGTAGACTGAAAATGAAAGAAGATGATGCTAGAATCTAGAAAAGATAGAGTAACTGAGAGAGAAAAGAGTGATTAGAGAGAAGATATAAAGCATCTAAGTGTTGGAGTTGTCTGATAGAAAGGTTGAACCAATAGAAGGTTTATCAAAGGTTTTACCAGTAAGGTTAGAGCAACTGGCAAGTTGCCAAATAAGATAACTATTGTGTGAACTGGAAAGGGAGATTTAGGAAGAAAGTTTCTAAAGGTGAAGGAGAAAAGAGAGTGTATCGGTGAAGGGTATGCAAGACAAAATCAAGGCAGAAAAGGTATAAACTGAGGACAGAGAACTGAGCAAGGGAGAACCGATAGAGAAGAGTTAAAGTGGTGAAGTATTTTGATTGGAAGAGTTACAAAACTCATTTGTAACAAGGCTACAACTATTGTATTAATCTGATCTATTATATATCACTAAGTTAGAGTTTAGTGCAGGGGTTGGTGCTCCTTGGGTTTGTGCCCTAAAATTAGGGATTGGTGCTCCTTGTGTTGGTTCTCCTTGGGTTGGTTCCCTAAAATTTTTAATCAGTGTTTAATGTGAGGATGGATTGGAGCAGTAATCTCCAACAACATTCCTCACCAAGGTTTTTCCCACATTGGGTTTTCCTCATATATCCGGTTTTATGTGTTGAGTATCTTTGTGTGTTTCCATTTGATCACTTTCCTTAGCTCATGGGTATATCCTCCTGTGTTTGATTTACTAACTGATACCAAGAGCTATGTTTAAAAGGTTTAGAATATTGGGAATGACTGATTCACCCCCCTCTCAGTGGTACATTGTGTTCAACAGTTCAAGCCATACTTAATTGGCCAATACCCAAGAGTGTATTGGAGGTAAGGAGCATTCATGGTCTTGAAATTTTTTATTGAAAAATTATTAGTAATTTCACTCATGTGGTTGCACCCATTCTTGAGACCATCAAAGGGAAGAAGAAACAATTTGAATGGACTAGAAATGCTAAAGAAAGTTTCAGATTTCTTAAACAATAAGTGAGTTTTCAGCCTATTTAAGCTTTGCCTAATTTTGAGAAAGTGTTTCAAGTTGAGTGTGATTCTAGTGGATTGGCTAATTGGGATATTCTAAGCTGGGAATGTAAACAAGTAGCATACTTTAGTGAGAAGTTGAATGATGCATAATGAAAGTATTCTAATTATGATTTAGAATTTTATGCTTTGGTTCAATCACTAAAGAAATAGAATCATTATAAACTCCCTAAGTATTTTATTTTGTATACAGACAATCATATTTTACAATTTATAAATAGCCAATAGAAGTTGAATCAAAGACATGCTAAATGGATAGAGTATCTCCAAAGCTTTAACTTTGTATTGAAGCATAAAAGTAGACAAATGAATAAGTTTGTTGATGCTTTGAGGAGGAAAAAAATATTGTTACATGAAATACAAACTAATAGTGTGGGTTTTGAAAGTTTAAAGGAGTTGTATGTAGAGGATGCAGATTTTAGAGAAGCATTTGAAGCTTGTAGTGATCCTATTTGTAGGAATAGAGATTTTGTTGTTCAAAGGAAACATGTTATGCATACCTAGAGGTTCCATAATAGATAATTTTTTGAAGGACAAACATTGTCATAGTCTTGTTGGTCACTTTAGATAACACACTTGACCTATTTGTAGTTAATAACTCATTACTATTGGCCTAAGATGCAAGCAGATGTTAAGAGGTATGTAGAAAGGTGTAGAATTTGTCAACATGCTAAGGGAAGAAGCCAAATAAGGAATTATATCAACCACTACCATTTCCAACTCGGTCTTGGGACACAGTAAGTATGGACATTGTGTTGGGTTCGCCTCATACTCAAAGGGGAAATGATTCCATTTTTTTTAGTGGATATTTAAAAAATGGTGCATTTCACACCTGTAAGAAAACTAGTGATGCAACTAACATTGAAAATTTGTTCTTTAAAGAAGTAGTAAGATTACATGGAATTCTAAAAAGTATAATATCTTACAAGGATACTAAATTTGTGGGTCATTTTTGGTGGACCCTCTGGAAAAAATTGGGCACAAACCAAATTTTTCAGTTATTCTTACCACCCCCAAATGGATGGTCAGATAGAGGTTGTCAATAGGAGTCTTGGTAACATGTTAAGGTGTATTGTTGGAAACACACCAGGAAATCAAGATTTAGCTTTGGTACAGGTTGAATTTTGTATAACGACTCTCCTAATAGGAGTACTATATTTAGTCCATTCTATGTTGTATATTTGCATCCAAGAAGGGTATTTGAATTAAGAGACCTTGGTAATATGGAAAATTGTAGTGCTATGTGAGAAGACTTTACTAAAGTCATCCATAATCTCAATGAAGAGGTGAAGATGAATATCAAAGGGCACAATCAATAGTAAAAGAAGCATGCTAATAAGAAGAAGAGGGAACTTCATTTTTAGGTTAGAGACCTTGTCTTGTATCACCTTCAAACGGAGAGGTTTCCTACTAGTGTATACAACAAACTCCAAATGAAGAAAGTTGGTCCTTGTAAAGTTCTCTAAAAAATTTTCTACCAATGCATAGGAAACAGATCTGCCTTTGGATTTGGGAATCTCTCCTATCTTTAATGTGGCAAACCTAACTACTTACAAACGATATAGGGATGAAGTTATTGTAGAGGTTGAGTCACCTTTCATCTAGATGTCATAGGGAACCACATCCATTCCGCTGAAATAAAGTGCATTCTGGATAAATAGTTGTTAAAGAAGACCTGAAAGCGAGAATATTTCAAGTATTTGGTCATGTTGCAACATCACCCTTTGGAGGATTATTCTTAGCTTACTGAACTAGAGATCACTAATTAGGGTCATATTAGTATAGATCTCATGAGAAGGAGCTCATGATTTATTTTTTGCTTAGAGAGTCTGATGCAAGGGAATCTTCCTCTCTCTCTTTTATTTAGTATTTCATCTCTCTATTTTGGTTTTCTTCTTTAGTTTTATTTTGGTTGAACAAGCATGCTTTGTGCCTCCTATTTTAAATGATATGTTATAAACTTATTGTCACATTTGTGTAGCAGTTACCAAATTTATAATTGTAGATGTATAAATTTGACCACCTAATTAAATAAATATTTAATTTTTATTTAATCCATTAAATCAATTCCTCTATTAATTAAATTATATTTAATTAATTCACCCACTTTCCTCTATTTGATTAAATAAATTATTCATTTTATTTTATTTTATTCATTTAGCCACATTCTAGCCTTTAATTAGATAAATCACCTTTATTTAATTAAATTCCCCTTTTTCCCTTTAATTAAATTAGTCCAAGGGGTTGAGCTTAACTGGTTAAAACACTGGGTTCTCATGGTGGAGACCCAAGTTCAACTCCCAATAGGGACATCTAAAGAGGAATTCTAAGTTGTGACTCTTGGCCTTCCATAGGATGGGGAAGGTCTTGGGGTCAATCTAATCAAACACAATAATAATAATAATTCAAAGATATGTAATGGGGATGGGGCCCCCTACTATGGCCCCACTGGTTCATAGCTCCAGTCAAAAGTTATTAAGGCTTCGGCCAATTACCTATAAAAAAAAAATTACATTAAATTAAAAACCCTCCTCCATTTACATAGATAAAATTTATTTAAATATTTATCCAAATACAAGTTGTCACCAAATTTTTTGAAATAAACCACTTTATTTCAAATAAAACCCAAAAATATCTTCCTACTTGCATTCTCCTAACAAATCCACTTGCATGTCTGATCATCTTCTAGATTCTTCAAGATTCTTCTAATCCATCCTAATTAAACTAATTATCCCTTAAACATTTGCACATTCCTTAAAAGAAGGTCACTTCTCAAAAATCCTCAAAGTCTTAATAAACCATTAAAGGCTTTATATCTTCAACAAGCTAATCCTCAAAGTCTTTAAGACTTTAATGGTTTCCCTTAAAGTCTTCAAACCATTAATGCTTATCCTCCTTTTTCTCATTTAAATAAATTAACATTTATTTATATAAAATCCAAAATTCACATTCACATTTAAATAATTCAATATTTATTTAAATCTATCAAATGCAAGTTGCAACTAATAATTGAAATAAATCAATTTTATTTTAATTAAATCCTAAAAATCCTCCCACTTGCATTCTCCTACAAAATCCACTTGCATGCCTAAACCCCTTCTAGATTCTTCTAATCACTTCCAATTTAGCCTAATCCTCCTCATAATCATTTGCACATTCCTTAATAAAAAGGCCACTTCTGAAAAACTCCCAAAGTATTCAATAACCATTAAAGGATTTATGTCTTCAAATGGTTAACCTCTAAAGTCTTCCAAACCATTAAAGACTCTTACATAACCATTTATGGTTAACTCACCTTTGACCTTTGGTTAGAGACTTTTATCTAACTTAACCATCCTTTTAACTGATGGGTCTCTTGAAATCATTTATTGCTTTGACTAGGGTAACCATTTAACCCTTGCACATTCATTTATCCCTTGGATAAAAGGAATATCCATTAACCTAACCCTAACCCAACCCCCTAGGGTAACCATCATATCCCCTCAAGCATTTAATGCTTCTTTCCTCTCCTCTCAATCAATCTCATGGTGACACTTGTCAACATGGGATTGGGTTGAAAATCTCACATGGATTGGAAATCATTCAATCCTAGCCCTTCTTAAGCCAGTTCAATCTTAACCATCCAATTAACCATTTCTTCTATATATAGCCCTCCTTTCTTCATTATCAACATCTAAGTTTTATGCATCTAGGTTATCAAGAATTTGCATTTGCCTCTATAAGCTTAAGTATTTTAGATAGCAATAGCATAATCATAGCATGTTAGTTTCTTTATCATAAATTAATATTATCATAGCATTATCATGTTAGGATAGTATATCATGTTAGTTTAATTTTCATTTCAATCTCATCATCTTGCACCATATCATAGTTAGTTTCATATCAATATCATTCTAAGATCTTAGTTGCATATTGCATTTATATCTTTGGTAATATATCCCTTATTCTTTGGGTAGTCATCCTAGATGTCAAGTGCTCATATAATCTGAGAGCTATCTTGGTTTGAAGGATCCTTGGAGATAGAGAACAATGGAACAATCATAGGAGACTAATGCTTTGTTTGTTTTATCTATTAGATCTCTATTTTTCTATGTTTCATTGGTATGCTTGATTGTATTTGCTCTTAAATGACTAACCACTCTTTCAAGTGTATAGTAATAAACTTCAGGTCACTAAGTACAAGTTATAGACTTCCTACCACAGTAGAAACATGAAGACAAAAAGATAGATAGTAGCTAAGATGACCTGATTGTTGCTAGGTGAAGGTTGGTAGTTAATTGGTTATCAATCGACTACTTGACCTATGCAAGGGGGGATTTCTTGGTTTCCAGGGTGGATTATTTGAAGTATAACAATGGATCAGGCAAAAAGAGAAGCCCAACGAGGGAATATGAGTGATAGATTGATCGAGTGTGTAGGAAGAAATGTCAAGGTTATGTTTGAATATTTAAAGTGTGATGTAACCATTGTAGATTGGTTCCTGTAGGGGATTGAAGAAATTTTGTAATGTGTTATAAATCATTGTGAATGGTGCAAAGTTGATATTGATTTTTTGCATTGTTTATCAGTTGTGTATGAAACCTAGATTTTGTTTCCTATCACAATTGGTGTAAGATTGTTGGTTTGACTAATATTTTATTATAACATGAACTTCTTATCATTATTTCCTCTTATTCTATCATTTGTAAGCGTAATGTGGTGAAATGTGAATGAGAGATCAAGAGGAAAACTACCCTTTCACTCCAACAAGAGATGAGAGTTTCACTATGGAATTTCGTTCAAACACTTTTCACCTAGTTACATTGAAAGAGGAGAGGAGAACTCACTAGATTCAACCTTCAAAGATGAAAATTGAATTCTAAATGAAATGGGAATGATAAGTTGGTCCCCTCTTCCTAATTTGAAATGGAAAGGAATTGACTAAATTATGTAGTGCAAAAGTGACAAAGAACTGATTATAACTTGATATCGAAGTATGGGATGAAGATGTGCACATGGATCTGGTAGTAATATGTCTAGACAAAGTCCCCCTGCTAATTTGAGGAAAAGTTGCCTGGACCATGGCAGGAATGTACACGGTCCTTCAAAAAATTCATGAAATGAAAAGGGTTTTTCCACCTCTGCAAATGGAGCCAGAATCAGAAAGTACAACTGCACACCTGCAACCTCAAGGGATATTTTGATAGCAATTTTGATAGAAATTCTTGGGTGGAATTGAATGTTGGAATCATTCTCCTCTTCAATGGTTGAATCCTTGACTTCAATGCAACACCTAGTCAATGCAACTCCAATATTATCCAACTTCACAATTTGAAAATGAGAGGATGAATTCCCCTTAAATACATGTTATTGGATTTGATTTTTGTCACAGGCTGACATTGGGGGAGTTTCCCACCCAATGCACAACCCACATTGCATGTTCTAGGAAGGTCGTGCATCAAAATAGGGCAGGAAAAGGGGTGCCACACCCCTATCCTAGGAGGACAAGGGTGCCACACCCCTGTCCTAGGGGGGACAGGGGCACCATGCCCTTGTCCTACCCCTTTCTCTAGGGCAGAGTGTGGACAAGATGGTGTGGAGGCCAAGAAAGAAGTTGATTCCGAGGGTTGGGCAGTCTCTGGTCTTTGATCATGCTACAAGATTTGATCTCTCATGCATGAGGAACCTAATGCAGTAAAAAATTGCTAGGGTCACAATTTTATGGAACTACATTTAGCCCCCACTTTAGCAGGAGTATACGCGTACACCAATACTATTGGTAAAGTACAAGGAAACAAGATTGAAAGACTTTTACCATGTCAAGGAGGCAAGATCCATCAAGCCCCCAGTGGACTTAGGATCTTATGACTTTGATTGACAAAGTAAAAGAGAATATCGAGAAGGGGATAACCATGACTACAAGTAGCAAAGTTCCCTTCACTATGAGTCATGAAAGAAAGGATACCAAAGATTACAAAGAAAGAAAAAAGTTCACTAAGTAATTCTAAGTATCAAAGAAGGAAAATATGAGCGGAGTGTATGCCCCCATGTTAAAGAGATTGCATGCGCCTTATTGGGAGTGATTACTTTAAGGTAGGATACACCCAAGAGAAAGAGAAAGGAGGGAACACGTTATCGCAAGGATTTATCCCCCAATCGAGGAATAAACCCAGGGATAATGAACATAAAATACAAGGTAGTGTCACTTTCCTTGGGGTCAGTATGTTGTATGATAACTCATGTATATCATATATGTATGTGCATATAATAATTGTGATTCCCCAAAGAAGGACACTACCTTAGAAGAAAGGGAAGAGAGGATGGCTTTTGAGTCAACATGAAAGAGATCAAGAAAAGATCTCAATTCTTTGCATCGTCCCCATGTAAACATTAAGGGAACAATAGAAGAACAGGGATACACATAGAATAATGGTCACAAAAGAGAAAGGAAGGAGAGAGAGAAAAGATCTACGATGATAATATTGCTAATCTAGCATGACATTCACCTCTTGATCTTGCAAATCACTATTTTGTGAAGGTGATCAACATGTTAGAGGAGCGACATCGAGCATAATAGATGGAGCTATCACAAGATCCAAACAAGGACTATGCTCATGTTGTAAGTCACTTTGTTCGATTCTAGGAGCTAGGATTAGGGTTTGTGAAAACTCATCTGATAAATTTGTGTCCACATCAACATACTCATACTCACTATCAGAAGCATTAGGAGTTGTATTGCTATTATGAATAATATCTTCACCCATTTCCTCATCAAAGTTTAGAGAAAGAGGAGGAAGAACAAGAATAGGAGTAAAACCATCACATGTTTTGTGCAGCTTATGATTTGGAGATGTAGGCTCAACATCTTGTTTGGGAGAAAAGGGAATCATGTCAACTATTAGATTCTAAGGAGATTGAGTATTTTGAGGGATAGCTTCACAACCTTGAACACGGCTTCTTCATTGGCATTCTCTCGCACAATGATTATGTTGAGTCTTAGTGGAAGTTTGAGAAGGAGAAGGAACATTTGAAAAAGTAGGAATTTTTCTCTCCTTGATAGTTGAAGGTTTAGGTTGAGGTCTTTTAGGTTGAACAAGAAGAGAAGAAAGAATCTTCTCTTGATAAGAGGAAGGAGGTGGAACTGTGCCATATAAAGGAGGAATATTAGGTGTAGGAAGGAAACCAGGTCCATCATGAGGAGGAGGTATAGGTTTAACCTTAGGAAGAATATTGTTGTTCTCCTTAAGAGAAGGTAAAGTCACATCCATAGGAATAGGTTGACTATCTTCCTTAGGAGTGAGATTAGTTCTATCCATGAGGGGAAGAACCTCATCTTTAAGAATAATAGGAATGTCAAGTGTTGGAGATCTAGGTTGACTTAAAGATAAGATCATATCTTTCTTCCATTTTTGATAAGATTGAAAAAGAGCATTGCTCCTTGATGGAAGAGATTGAAATTTCTTAGGCCAAAAGAAATCAATAGGAACACCAGGGCTTCTTTCAGAAGGACAAAATAAGCTATGGTTCATGGTTATGATTTCTCCATTGGAAGGAAATTTCAAACACTTGTGAATAGGAGAAGTAATAGCTTTCATGGAAGATAGACAAGGATAGCCCAACTTCATATGGAATTGCTCAGAAGAGGGTATGATAACAAAGTCAACATCCATAGATTTAGTATGAACTTCAACAAGAAGGGTGATAGAGCCAATGGTAGGACAAGAGAAGCCATTGAATAACTTCACAAAATATTAGAAGCATCATATATTGGTTTATACAATAGTAAAGTGAAAACATACTCTTGTTGGCATTATGTGAACCGGTATGTGGACATAATGACATTGTATGTTGTCATTGATGTCAATATGTTGAAGAGGTGTGAATTGGCATATGTGAAGAACCGGTATAACACTATGAATCAGTATTTGTGCCAAAGTGAAGCGGTGTTCTTGTTCAAGGTGAACTGGCATATGGTTATGGGAACTGGCACATGGAAGTGTTGTATGGCTACCGGTTGGTAGTCTCAACTTTAGGGTTTCCGGTTGATGTACTTCAAGCCTGTGTGGCTCAACCGATGATATTGTGTGATGAGTTAGCATTATAAAGAAGAACAGATCATGTTGCCACGTAAGCCTATGTGCATGAAGGATCTTGCATGAGGGAGATTGTTCCTATCTACCTCGGGAATGTGCTCAATAGTCAGAATTGAACTGTTTAAATTCCTTAACCTAACAGGTTTAGGGTTTGGGGTTTATGCTACTGACCTATCTATTTTCCTATAAGGTCATTGTTGTGTCTCTTTTTGAGGTTGTTGGAAAAATTTGTGTGTGAGTATCCAAGAGAAGGGATACGTGATTCTTGCCAGACCAAAAGGAGAGAAGTGATACCTGCAGAGTGTAAGTGCAGAAGGTAAAGAGGAGCTTAAGTGGATCTGCATTGGTATTGAGCATTGTTACCAGATCATTGTAATACCTGTTGATCTCTAACCACCTCAACAGTTGGAAAATCCCTTAACAGGGTAGCCTTAACTGGCTTGCTATAAATCCTTTAATAGGGTAACTCAAAGCTACTGAGTTCATAGTCCTTTAGCTATTGAGTTCTTGAAATCCTCTAACAAGGTAACCTTTAACAAGGTTTAACCCTTAACCGGGTATTGTAGCCATCTCTTAACCGGGTGATCTCTAACAGGATCGGTTCCTAGCAGAACCTATTGTAATGTCTCTAATCGGACAAGGCTCCTAACAGAGCGGACTTCCAAAAAGTTCAAAAACAGCTTGTGGGTATTCATCCCCATTGTGGTTTTTTCCAATTGGGTTTCCACGTGAAAAATATGTGTGTCATGTGTGATGCTTTTATCTTGTGATGCTTTGCTATTGTTTGTCAAGCATATGATGGTTCTGTGTTTTATGCCTATCAATAAAACATGTTGAACTAGCTATTATTATGATCTGATGATAGATTACCTGTTTATGCATAATGATGAAATGGTAGTGTAGTCTCAAGTTGAGTGAAAAGCTAAGTGAGTAACCGGTTAATGCTTGTCTCAGACATTCTTAGCTTTACCGGTTGCACTCTGTTTCAAACCAGTGTCACTGTTTGCCAGTCATTTGAAGTGTCTACTGTCAAACTGGTTTAGGACTGTATTTTTGCTGGTACTGATTCACCCCCCCCTCTCAGTACCGGTTTGGTACTATTTTCTCATCATTGAGTTATCAACTCCTCAGTGAATGATGTTAACCATGCAAGAAGGATCAATAAGGGAACCACGGCAAGGGATATCCTTAACCTTCACAACTATCTATAAAGGGCCATCAGGTGCTCTAATGGTCTCGCTAGTGTCAAATGTAATACAAGGATCCTTAGGCATATCTTGTGTTTCTACCATATTAACCAAGTTTGGAGCCATAGAGGTAAATTATTCAGAAGAGAAAGAATTAGGCACAATCTCAATAACGTTAGAGGTATGAGAAGGCAAGGGATCAGTGAAAATCTTGAGATTTTGATTAGGAGGAGCTACTAATTTATTTCCTTTATCATTCACACCTGCCACATATATAGTATTATTATTATCAATCAAGTCTTGAATCTTATTCTTTAATGTGAAACATTTCTCAGTATCATGACTAGGATGATGATGAAATTGATAGAAGGAATTGTTATCAAAATAAGGGGATGCAAGTTTAGAAGGATCAATTTATTTTATAGGAGGAAGTTTTATAACATTTATGTGCAACAACTGAGACATAATACTATGTAAAGATTCATTCAAAGAAGTAAATTGTATTTCTCTTTGGAAAAATTTAGAAATAGAAGGCACACTTGTTGTAACATTCACATTGTGGTTGTTAATTGGATCATTGAACTTGATGAAGCTTTTTGTTGGTTTGAACTTCAAAAACGGTTGTTGAACACTCTCCCCCTTATCACTTGGAGCCATAGGAGTAGATTGCTCCATTTGACTCACGACCAGTTGATAATTGTGGAGTGTTGTGCACAACTACGGAAAGGAAGTAAACTCAGACAAAAAAATCTTTTCCCTGATATATCTTTGTAAATTAGAAATGAAATTTATTTGAATACCATTATCAAGTACATGAAAAGAAATTTGAGCACACAAATTCTTATATCTACCAATGAAATTAGTCACTTTTTCTTTAACACCTTGTTTACAATGTGTGCTATGCTCAAAGATACCATTGCTAAATAGGAAATAAGGACAATCATGAAATCCTTAACTATCTAAGCAATTCAAACATAAAACCAATGAAATAATGCAATTAAGAAATAGGAATTAAAATCATTCAATAAAACTCCCTGTCCCAAGATGGCATATTGCTTCCATTGCTCTTCTCCTCTTTGTGGTATGATGGCTCTCAGATATTGCGCTGGTAACCTGCAAGTGACACAAAGATTCGAAGTTCATGATTGTTGAAAATGGAGATTGGATGCTCAATTTATAGAAAATTGGTGAAGATTGATTGAAAGGTGGAACAGAATGATCAAGAGGTGTGAACTCATGTGAGCTCAAATGCAAGTTGATAGTTGAACTGCTGATTGTGGTAGTAAAACTCAATAGATTGAATAGATTAATTGAGTCAACTGATTGAGAAAAAGCTGACTAAAGGAAGAAAAAGGATGATTGGTGGAAATAAAGAAGATGACACAGAGAGCTAAATTTAGAAAAAGCTAGCTGAAAGATGGAAATAGAAGTTGAAGAGATAAATGATTTAATTAATTAATTTAGCATGTGCTTGCATTTAGATTTAGATTTTTAATTTAATCTTTGCATGAGATATTATTCAAATAATTGAGTTTATTAATTCAATTCAGCATTTGAATATATTTAGAACTTGACTTTGATTTTCAATTTGGTTTTTGAAATCATGCACATGTATTTGAATTTAGAAGAAATTAGAAGGATATGAAATTAAACGAAATTAGAATTTCGGGATTTGGAAATGGAAGAATTAATTAGTTAATTAAATAATTTAAAGAAACTATTTAATTATTTTAGAAATGGAATTTAATTAAATAATAAAGATTATTTAATTTAAAGGATTAAATCACAATTAATTAAATAATTAATATTTAGAAGAGGGTTGAATGATTAGATGATTAGAGATAGAAATTGAATAATTAGTAATTTATTTAAATAATAAAGATTATTTAAATTGAGGAATTAATCAGAATTAATTAAATAATAAATATTTAATTAATATTTAGAAAATGATTAAATCATGATAGAATAGGAAATAGAATAATTAGTAAGATTATGAAGAAATATGAAATTAGAAGAAATAGTTAATTAAATTAATTAAATAATAAAGATTATTTAATCAATTAGAGGAATAATTAGTACATGATCAATGAGACATTTTTAGGTGTCTACATTTGCCCCTCTTTGAGACAAAGTCGGAACGACATTGTTTCAAAGAAAGCAAAAAATTCTACCCCAGTATGCCTTGGTATTGCTATGTAGTGTAAATATACCCCCTCAGAAAAGGTGGTCGAAAAATTCAAAAATTGAGACCATGTTTTCGATACCAGTGTAAAGAGCTTTCGTGTCATTTTGAAATCGTTTAAGTAGGCGGGGACCACGGGCGTGAAGGTGTCATAAAACCCTAATTTTTGAGCTATAAATAGAGAATTCTAGGATGCCATTTGTTCATTTGTGATTTGACAGTTCCTTGTTTTCTTTGTAATTTTTGTGCCTGTTTCTGAGTATTTGATCATCATGGCTGGTTATAGAGTGCAATTGCACTTGTCGAACTGAGTACGTTCATTTCAAAGACCTTCGAGGATTGGCGGCATGGTATTTTTCATTGCTTTTCCCTGATTTTTTCCTATTTTTATGCCTTTTTTCCAAAAAATTTCCATGATCACTTTTTTCTCTGCATTATGCAATCACTTGTCCACTTTTATGCATTAGTGCTTAGTGTACCGCATTCTCTATAAATGTTACCATGCATCGTAAGTGTCACGCATTATTTGTATCATGCTGCATTCATTTATATCTTTACGCATAAGTGTTATTTGTCACACATGCGCTTAGTGTGTCACGCATTAGCTTCAATCGTCATGCAAGAGCCATATTTGTACCACATAAGTCATAACTGTTATGCATTCATTGTCAATGTAAGTTTTTGTCATGCGTTTGAAAATATTTTAAGTTTATTTGGATCTGTCATCTAATTTTATGATCATTTTCTCATTGCAGGAGAATATTGGAGTGTTATACTATCGCCAGAGCAGACCCAGTGGTCTTGATCTTCGAGCTGACTTACTGGATGATGAGATCAAGCATATCCGTCAGCTTGGTCTATACCATGTTTTGCATTTGCCAGATATTACGACCAACAGGGCCATGATTACAGCTTTGGTAGAGCGGTGGCACTCTGAGGCTTGTTCGTTTCATCTTCCGACTAGTGAGGCATCCATTACCTTAGAGGATGTATGGCGTATATTACGTATTCCCATTCATGGTGAGAGAGTTGTATATGACAATGATGATGGCATTGTCGGACTATGTGCACTTTTTGAGTGTGAGATTCAGGATTTGTAGATCAGTGGTCGTTATGAGATCCCTTGGGCTCAATTAGATTACAATGACCTGACCATTGTATTATGCGGTATTGTCGGTGTTTTACTAATACCTCATAGATGAGGTCATGGGTTTCCCATTGGATGGAGCAGAGTACTTCATGATATGATTATGCATCATCGATTGTATGCTTGGGGTCCTTGTCTACTTGCCATGTTGTATTATCAGATGCATGGTATTGTGTATCTGGGATACCATTCTATCAGTTGTGGTGTTACTTTGCTTTAGACATGGGCATGGGAACACATTTCTATATCTAGGCCTGCCATTCATGTAGACTTGCAGCCAGGTGAGCCTTATGCTTTCAGGTATACAACAGGTATCAGACATAGGGGTTCAGGGAACACCTTGTACTGGAGACATCAGTTTGATATATTGTAGCATTTTATTTCGAGACCTTACTTAGATTTCCCCGATTGGCCTGATGATATAGTGCACTTATCTTTCTGCCAACAACAGAGATATCTCATTGGGAGGACCTTTGAGACTCATCGAATCATAGAGATGTATCTTCCTGGGAGAGTTCTCAGATAGTTTGGTGAGGTACAGGTGACACCTGTGTTTACTGCATATTTTGCTCATGTTTCACGAGAGGTATCTGATTGAGGTGTGTGTATTCAGCCACATGTTGCCTTTGTTGAGTTTGATTCATTGCAGCCATTACTCTGGGGTTGGGGTAGGGGTGGAGTGGATCTAGGGACAACAACAGAGTATGATACGTGGTTCGCTAGGCACGGACCAGTGCCTTTGACCGATCCTGCTGTTCCTATTACAGCACAGTAGATTCGCCATCCAAGACAACGGTTGAGGATAGACATAGGGGAGAGAGTCGGTGGACATGATGGGGATGGGGGAGGAGGTGGTTGGTGATGAGGATGAGCTGCAGACTCTTAGAGCGCGGGTGTAGAGTTTGGAGGATGAGATCGCTAGACAAGATATTGAGCGAGAGACCTACTGTGCAGATTATGGTGCCCTAGAGGCGGAGCGAGTGTGTCTTTAGTGGGAGAGAGATGAGGTAGTGTGATGATATCAGATCACTATGGATGCCTTTGATCAGCTTTTTAGAGCAAGTACAAATGCACGCGACTAGGGAGAGAGATATTTCACTGCTGCGCAGGAGCCTATTTATTATAGACAGGCATATGAGAGAGCCATCCCTGAGGGTCAAAGAGAGCCTAGCTTCAGTGCATTCATGGGGAGGAGATCGAGTAGATCTACTTCATGATGGACTAGCAGTGGTGGTGTTATGGGACCACCTCGACATCTTGGGGTAGGATCTAGTGGACAAGATCCACCTGCTGATAGAGGCAGTGTTGGTTGATCATGTTATCTGAGCCTTCGGGCTTATTTATTGTATTCACACACATTATCATTTTTGAGTTATATATATAGCATGCCGGTTTTGGTAATGATCTATGTATTGTTTTGCTTTCTATGTATGCTTATGAGTTCCATGATGCATATCTATTTGAATTCTATATGATTCTAAAATGAAATGGTAATACATGTATGTAGTAATGATGATCTAAATGAATGCAATAATGAATGCAAATGAACCTATAATGAATGCAAATGAACCTATAATGAATGCAAACGAACCTATAATGAATGCAAATGAACCTATAATGAATGCAAACTAACCAATAATGAATGCAAACGAACCTATAATGAACCTATAATGAATGCAAATGAACCTAAATGAATCTATAATGAATGCATTTTCATATGATAATGGTTGAATCAATTTTAACTCAGTTACTCCTTGAAGAAATGTTAGTCAAATGGTAGAGAGAAAAATTGATGATAGAAAGAATGTTAGAAAGAATGCGATTTAGATGGGAGATGAGAAACCAACAAACTATCAATAAGCAAATGAGATGAAGATGATAATGAAATTGAATGAATCACGAACCTGTGTCACATATTTTATTGCGTCAATATATATTCATCACTGAGCCTTATTATTGAACAATGAAGCTTTAGCACATTAGGGTATAAGGAACCAAGATGCAAAGATATCTCATTGTAGAAATAAACACGTAGTAGACAAGGAGTGAACCCTCCATCTGGGAATTGCATTAGGGGTCAAGGTATGTGTGGCGATTTCACCTTGATGTGAAGGCTCTTATCACAAACACCCACTAGAGAAATTTTCCTAGAATTTCATCGGTTCACACCACAAACAACAAACAAAGAAAAAGATAATGCTCATCATAGCTCCTGTAGTCACTTGTGGACATCCTTGAGTAGCATAGAAACAATATCTGTCACCAAATGATAAAAAGATAAAGACTGACCCGAACAAAATTCAGTAGCTATACTGACCATGTTCCTTCGTTCTTAATTGTTTGATGTGATGGTTGATAATGTTTGATCTCAGAAAGTTACCGGCCCTGTTTAAGACTGACCTGTCTGATTTCGAGTGTGTCCTCTTCTATTTAAGACAAGATAATGATCACGTTGATATGGATATGATATGATTGATAAGACAGTTTGATCAGTTGATTGCAGATGTTTGACTGGATAGTCATATCCTTTGTTAACTTCGTGTGAAGTGTTTGCTGGATATCTGCTAGGGTATTTATTTCTCACAAGACATGTTATTGCAAGTTTTTCTGATTGATTGATTTTCGATTTTTAGTTCTTTTCCAAGAGCTTTTTCGATGTTTTTTGATTATGTAGATTGATATTTGAATGTTTTTGGTTGATTTTTTTAGGATCGTATTTGACTATTTTTGGATGATTTTTTCAGGACTTTATATAGATGTTTTTGGGTTTTGAGTTTTCCAATGTTTTTGGATTTTGAGTTTTTCAATTGTTTTTGAATTTTGAGTTTTTCAATTGTTTTTGAATTTTGAGTTTTTCAATTGTTTTTGAATTTTTTCAGGACTTTATACGATTTTTTGGATTTTTTCAAGACTTTAACTAATTTTTAGGATTTTTTCAGGACTTTAACTAATTTTTAGGATTTTTTCAGTTATGTCCCCAGTGTGCAAACCTGTACGACATAATGATCTGCAGAATGCATGTGGAGACAAAGAATTTTTGACATGACCTATATGAATGCAACGTGCAGGATGAAGATGCATTTCCTATTCAAACAAGGTTAACTGTGTTTGTTTTTGCATTTGAATACACCAATTGAAATGGAGGTTCAAAACATTTCATAGATAGGCGGTCAATCAATCTCTAAGGCCCTTCAGAACATTCATCTCAACACACTTAGTGACTAGGATTTACAAATGGAGACGTGGAAACTTCCCCATTGGTTCTTGAAACTTTGATCTTCGTTTGCCCATGTGTGTGCAGATGCGTTAATTCCCGCTCTTGTGTTCACTAAAGATCCTTTGCATCCTATATGACTAGCTACATGATTTTTCTAACTTCAAAAGCATCCCGAATAGAGCCTCACTGCCAGCAAGCCTTGAGAGCTCCGACGAGGTTATAGACTGTAATTTTTCAAATATTGCTCCATTGCCAGTAGGCATTCATAACCCTGATGGAGTTACTTGCATGTTCCCATAGTCAAGCTTTGTATCACATTTGTATACATGATATTCCAACTATATATCATTGCTCTTTTTGCCTTTAGATGGATATTTGGCATAGCTCTTTTTTTTTTTATATTTTCTTGCCTTGACTTGTAAGTAATGAAACCTACTTGGGTGTGACAATTATAGCGGTGCTAAAGTAGAATTTTAGATTTTTCACTAGTCATATGATCAACTAGGTGTCTAGAATGAATTAGAGATTTATTATGTTTGAGATATAGCAATTGATAGATTTTGGGTTAACAAGTCTCAAATAATGAAATCACTACCCAACCATAAGTAAAGCATCGTCACAAGGTAGTGTTGAAAATGAATGACTTTAGAACCTCAAAGACTTCATGTCCAAATATCTAAGAAAGGAGATGACCCTTGCTTCTCTTGAATGCAAACGAATGATAAACTTGGACAGTTGCCTTGTTTTATTTGATGCTTCTATAAAAGAATGCAGAATTTTAAGAATGCAATGCATCTAAAAAGGAAACTACATGTTATGCAGTGTTTTAAATGATATGATATGCAATGCAGAAAGAAAAACCTAAACTATACAGCCCTTAGGTATAATATCGCTTAAGGTGCATGTTATTCATAGGGTTAGAGATTGGCTCTCCTTCCATGGTAGCCAAATGATAGGCACCATTGCCTATGACCCTTGTTATAATGAAAGGACCTAGCCAATTAGGTTCAAATTTCCCTGGCCTTTCTCATTCTACTAAGTTCCTTTGATTCTCTTTAAGTACTAGATCTCCCACTTGATTCTCTTTAAGTACTAGATCTCCCACTTGAAAGGTTCATCTCAGTCTATTTTGATATCCTTGTAAATGATTGAATGTTGTTTGTCGTTTTTCATCAAGGGTCTCTAGTTCTTGCAACCTTGCTACCCTGTAGTCTTCTTCTGATATAATGTTCTGTAAGGATACTCTTAGAGACGGTATTTCTACTTAAGTGTGGAGTATCGCTTCTATACCATAGACAAAGGAATATGGTGTTGCTCCTGTAGATGTGTGTACTCCTGTTCTATAGGCCCAAAGAGCGGGATTCAACTAGAGATGCCAGTCCCGTCCTATGTCAGTAACTACTTTCTTAAGAATTTTCAATATTGTTTTATTTGTAGCCTCTGCTTGCCCATTACTTTGGATAATATGGTGTGGCAAATCTCTGTTGTATGTGGAATTTGTCACACAACTCTTTCACTTCCTGGTTTTTAAATGGACACCCATTATCTATAACAAAGCACATTGGAATTCCGTATCTACATATAATTTAGTTGAGCATGAATTTTGCTATCTGCTTTCCAGTGGTGTATGTTAAAGGAATTGCCTTAACCCATTTTGTAAAGTATTCAATGGTTGTCAAGATAAACTTGTGCCCATTGGACAAAGTAGGGTTGATTTTACCTACTAGATCTAATCCCCATTGTGAAATGGCCATGGTGATGTGATGGGTTGAAGATCTTGTGCTGGTGCATGAATAAGGTCTCCATGCATTTGGCATTATTTACACTTCTGTACATACCTGTAAGCATCTTTTTCCATGGTTGGCCAGTAATACCATGTTCTCGGCAGTTTCTTTGATAATGGTAGACCGCTTTAGTGAGCCCCACAGATTCCATCATGGACTTCTTTTAAAGCAAGGTGTGCTTCATTCTCATCCAGACATCAGAGAAGAGTACCATCAAAACCCTTTCTATATAGAGTATTAGCTATAATGGTGTATCTAGATGCCTGACGAATAAAGGTCTTCTTTTGATTTCTAGATAGATCTGGTGACATGTATTGGGTATGCAAATAAGTATATATTTCATTGTACCAAGGTGATTCTAGAACCACAATTGCACATAAATAGTCTGATAAGGGAGTCTCATATGCAGGTAGCATTAACTATTCTATGATAAACTCAAATTGATTTTCATTAGCAGGCATATTCAGAAGAGATCCTATGGTTGCCATTGCATCTACTACCTTGTTTTGTATTCTGGGATTTGTTCGAAGGTAATTTTGCTAAAATGCTCCTTGTAATCTTCGACCAACTTTTTATAAGGCATGAGTTTGTCATCCTTCGTATTATAATCATCATTGACCTGGTTTACAATTAACTGTGAATCACCATAGACCTGTAACTCTTGTATTTTCCATTGCATCATTGTATGAAGCCTTATGAGGAGAGCTTCATATTCTGCCATATTGTTGGTGCATGGGAAATTGATCCTAAATGACTTGGGTATAACATCCCCTTGAGGGGTAATGAAGAGAATACCTACTCCAGATCTGTGATTTGTATATGACCCATCAAAGTATAACTTCCACATTACTGAGGCAGTTAGTTTAAACACGGATTTGTCTGGAAAGTCTATCAGCAATGGGTGACTGTCTTGTATAGGAGCCTCTGCTAATTGATCTGCTATGATTTGTCCTTTGATAGCTTTTCTGTCTATGTATTCTATATCAAACTCGCTCAAGATCATAACCCACTTAGCCAATCACCCGATCAATGTCGCTCTGCTTAATAGGTATTTGAGTGGGTCAAACCATGAAATGAGTTGTACCTTATGACTCAACATGTGTGTCTGAGCTTTTGGGATGCAAATATTACTACTAAGAATGCTCCCTCTATGGGGGTATAATTAAGCTCATAGCTGATCAGAGTCCTACTTATATAATAAATGGCTCTTTCTTTTCCATTTTTGTCATGTTGTGCCAATAGAGCTCCCAGAGCTGAGTTCATTGCTGATATGTATAACAATAGAGGTTGTCCCGGAGTAGGAGATATTAACATGGGTGTGTTCAAAAGATAATCTTTTAGAGCTTGGAAAGCTTCTTGGCATTGTTCTATCCATTTAAAAGTAACTCCTTTCCTGAGTAAATGCTGGAATGGGTGACACTTATTTGCTAACTATGCTATGAATCTCCTTATGGATTGCAATCTTCCTTGTAACCCTCTGAGCTATTTAAGTGTTGATGGAGGTTGCATATCAATGATTGCCTTGACCTTGGCAAGGTCTATTTCAATTCCTCTATTTGATACTATAAACCCTAATAGTTTACTTGCTGTTATGCCAAACACACATTTTTTTGGATTTAATCTGCTATTATACTATTCCAACCGATCAAATATCTATGTAAGAACTGTAAGGTGACTTTCTCTGGTTTGTGATTTAGCCAATATGTCATCCACGTAATCTTCCATTATGTTATGGATCATGTCATGAAATAATATTGTCATTGCTCTTTGGTATGTTGCCTCAACATTTTTAAGACCAAATGGCATCACATTCCAGTAGTACGTTCCCCATGGGCATGTAAAGGCCATTTTATGTTGATCTTTTGGTGCAATTTTAATCTGGTTGTATCCTGAAAAACCATTTATTAAGGATAGCATCTCATTTCTAGCTGTGAGGTCAACTATCATGTCGATATTAGGTAGCAAGAAGTCATTCTTAGGGAAAGCTTTATTTAGATCTCGAAAATCCGTACAGATTCTGATGCCTCCTGTGGGCTTAGTCATAGGTACCAGGTTGGATATCCATTCTGCATAGTCAATAGGTTTGATAAAACCTACATCCAGAAACTTTTGTAATTCTAATTTAACTAGCAATGCAATACTTGGATGCATCTTTCTTAATTTTTTCTTGTAAGGTTTAACTCCTGGTATCAATGGTAAGTGATGCAACACTAATTCAGAATCTAAGCCCGACATGTCTGAATAGGACCAAGCAAAGTTGATAGGTCACTGTTTGAAAAAATGAATGAATCTATCTTTTTCTTCTTTGTTCAGTGATTTTGCCAGATGGATGCTATGTACAACTTCCCCTTCTGCTATATTTACTTCTTCTGTTTCCTCTGTAAGTAATGCTGAACTTTCTCTTTCCATAGGAAGATTTCCCAAGTCATTAGGGGTAGTTTGATCCTTATCTTCTATTTGAGAAGTACTTTCTTCTCTGAAGTACATCGTTCTATTTAGGTCTATAGAAAACCCTACTTTATGATCACCTTGCGGAAATCCCTTTGTGACTCCTAAAAATTCTGAAATCGCTTCGTCGTTTTCAAACCAATCCAGTGTTGGTTTTCCTTCTTGCCCCCAGTCAATCAAGTGTGAATGTACTAGGGGTAAAACATTACTACCTTCTTTAGTAGACTTGGATAACATGAAGACTTGATTGTTTGACTGGCTTTGTGTATCTTCATCTTGTATAAGCCTTATTTGATTCCGTAATATTACACTTTCTGGTGGACTAGAATCATGGAGTGATAAGAATTTGTAGTCATGAGAATCTGTCTCACTGTCAATATATGTTTCATCATATGGGCTATCATCACTTATTTCTTCTTGTTCCTATCCCTGATTCCTTTGTAGATTGATTGGTCTTCTTTGTGCATTAGTGGCCCTTCTTAAGCCAGGTATAAGCCTTTGCAATCTTTCTTCATCTATTTCATCTAGTTGAGCCTGAGTTGCTTCTCATGGTAAAAGTAGTGACAATAACCATGGGTGGGAATCAGGTGGTCGGGGTAATCCTGCATCTATTACCACATTAGCCTATACTGTTGTGTCAATAACTGCATCATTTTGTAATGCTGGGGTGGGTTCTTGCAAGAGTTGTCTCATGTCTTCCCTATCTAATTCTGCGCTTGGTGATGTAGGTACCCGATTGCTTGTTTGAGTTGAAGATGGAAGAGCCTGTGTGGACCAATTCCTTTGTGATATGTAATCTGATGGTTTACTTGGTCGATTTAGTATATCAAGGGTATGTTGTCTGGCTTGTGTGATATGTTGTACATGCTTGTATCCCAATCCTTGATTTCCTGGATTATCATTAGGAACAACAGGTTCCAGTCTTCCTTGCTTTTGTAACCCTAGGCCTGTGGTACCATCATATCCATGTCTTTGGAGTATTTTGAATCCATTGCCATACTGATCTGTGTGTATTCTGGGTGTTGTCATATGATCTTCTTCTCTATATATCCAATGGTTAACATCTTTGTTCAAGGATTCTTCCTCTAAGTCTCCCCATCTAATGAAAGAGCATGAGTCTGAGTATCTGACAATTTCTTTTCCTTTGTCTTTCTTTTGTACTATAGTGTGAGGTTTCCCAAAGGACTTAGGAGAAAGAGATAATTGTTTCCCATTTAAAGTATTCTCAATAGAGTACTCTCCACAACCCATATCCTTTATTTGTAAGGAGGATGTCGTAGGCATATCTTGTTGTATTTCTATGATTTTCACTGTTTCCAACTATGTAGTGAGAGGTGCAGCCTGATTGATAGGTACCTAATTATCGACATTGTCTTTTAGATAATTACAATGTTGAAACGAATTTGGATCGCCCTTTATGGTGATTTCAAAACCATTGTATGGGAATTTGACACACTGATGAAATGTAGATGGTACTGCTTGCATAGTGTGGATCCATGGGTGGCCCAATAACATGTTATATCCCAACTCTCTGTCCAAGACTTGAAAAGCTACCTCTGTCGTTATTGGTCCTACTTGTACAGGTAATATTACAATGCCTTTAGATGAATGTTCTTCATCATTGTAAGCCTTGATGTTTATCCTTTTGGAAGAATCAATGTGAAGTTCAGAATATCCTAGTGCTTTGACCAGTTTTAAGGTACAAATGTTCAGACCGGCTCCCCCATCTATAAGTACTCTTCTGATTCTTTTCTTGTGAATGTAAGCTTCCAGATGTAGTGGGTCATTATGAAGCAATTTATCACTAGGAATATCTTGTTCTATAAATGCAATATGTGTACCATGTGTCAGATTTCCTACCATAGACTGGAAGGCATGTTCATCTATATCTCTGTCCACTACTGAATCTTGAAGTGCTTTGTCCAATATAACTCTATGATTGGGTGAAATACACAGTAGTTCAAATAAGGATATCTATGCCAGAGTTTTCTTAAGTTTCTCAACTACATTGTAAGTCCCTACTGCTGGTGGTTGATTTTGTGGTATCCCTTGCAAGGTTACCTTTGACCTACGAGTAACCACTGCACAATCTCTATCTCTGGGAGTAATTGTATCATTTGTATCATAGGTTGTCTTATCTAGATCTATATTAAATCCTTCTTCATAGTCCCAATGTCTATGTTTGACACTCATAATATGTTCAATGAGTTCATCTTCAAACCAATCTGAGTGAGATGGTTGATCCTGCCCCCAGTCTTGGAGACAAAGATTCGTATCATCGTCGTACTTTGGTCCTTCAGATATCATGCAAATTTGGTTGTTATCTTTATGAGTGTCTTGATATTGGTCCTCCTAATCAGGTGTTTCTTGTGAATCATCATTTGTTGTCTCTCCTGAGCTAATGACATGAATAGTGTAGTCGTATGAGACTTTCATGTAGTTAGCCATGTTGTCTTGGGTACCTGATGTGGTAGATTTTCCCTTGTCATGCTTAACAAATGGATCTTTAAAATTTGTATGATTCATGTTTGTTGAGGTCTTATCCGTATCAATTATGATATCCCCTTGGTCTATCATATCTTGGACTAAGTTTTTCAACTTGTAGCAACTTGCCATTTTGTGACCTTTAGTCCTATGATAATCATAGAAATCATTGTCATTCCACCATGTGGGTTTGAAAGGACCTGGTTCATCTACTCTTACTTCAGGTAGAGTGATCATATTTGTCTATATTAACTTTTTGAGTGCTGACTCAATAGGTTCTCCTAAAGGAGTGTAATTTCTTCTTGGAGCGTTTACCCTAGGGTATCTTGTGTTTGTATTTTGCATAGCATTTACATTGGTTGAGGTTGTGTTATTCCCGGTATGTGGATTTTTTGACTGACGCATTCCAAGTGATAAAACAGGTTGAGTTCTATTTATTGTTTTGGCATCTACAATACCGTCATTGTTCACATTTTTGTTTTTTGACCAAAACTTAGATTTGTCATTGTTGTTGGTATTGCCATACTTAATAAGACCTTGTTCTACCAAGCCCTTCTCACATTTGAGAGCCTTTTCTGTGATTTGTTTGAATGTGGTAAGACACTGCATTTGTATGGGATATTTTATCTTAGGAATCAAATTTTCTGTAAACATATCCACTTGCTCTATTTCTGGGATAAATGTCTTGCATCTCCTGTAGAGAGCCCTCCATCGTTGTATGAAGGATGCAAATGTTTCATTCTTGTATTGCTTAGTGGCACATAAATCCATCAAAGTAACCAGGGTGTCAATGTTGTGCAAGAAGTTTGCAATAAATTGTTTCGCTAATTCTCCCCATGACATGATGGTTGGTGGTAGATGTGACAACCACTCTAAAGTTGGACCTCCCAGACTTTTAGGGAATAGTCTCATTAGGTAAGTATCTTCTGAGGCAACTTCTATACATGTCGTAAAAAATTCTCTGATATGATCTCTAGGATCACCCTTCCCTCGATATCTATCAAATTTGGGTGTTTCAAAATGTTGTGGGAAGGGTGGTATGTATAATGTGTGATCAAATGGATAAGGATGTAAGTCCTACATTGTGTAGCTCTTTTTATCGTTACCAGTTTGCATGGTCGTCATCTGTTGTTGCAAACTCTGTACTTGATGTGTCAGAATATTTGTTGATGTCAAAGGTATACCTAGTGTGTGTGTGTGTGTATGTCCCACAAAAGGATTCGTAGCTACATAACTAGGAGGTTGTTGAAAGGTACCAAGATTATAACCTTGTGTGTTGTGTGTTCCCATAGGTACTGTAAAATAGGCGACATGTGAACCTATGTTTGGTTGACTTGTACCTGTTGTATTGGTAATACCTAGATTTGGATTTTGATAACCATATGTGGATCCCATAGAATAGGAAACTGGAGGTTGGTTTACCCTTGTTGCTTGTGTTTGAATAGGTGTTGAGATACTTGACATTATCGGTATGCTCTGTGATGGTATACTAGCATTGATCACTGAAGATGACACACTTGTTTGAAAGTTTGCACTTGTGTTGACATTTGTTGGAAGAGGTGCGTTTTGAGGAAGACTAGAGGTCATTTCTTGTATTTGCGTCAAGGGTAGTGTTTGATTATTATCTTGACCTAAAGTTTTTCCTGGTGGTAAAATCTTTGTGACATCAAAATTCTCAGGTAATTTTGCCCCATTTTGTATTAACAGTGAAAGATACTTGTCCCTATCACTATGTATAAGTGCATCTAGGATCATGAGGACATGCAGGTCTTGCTGTGCAGACTCAATTTCTTCCTTTGTTAGATGTTGTTGTAATTCGTTTATGGTGGAGATTGTCTGTGTACCTGAGTGTTGACCTATTGACATGTCCATGTTCCAAGTAGGGTTTATAGACTGTGTTGTTCGGGTCCATTATTCCTTTTGCTTTCTCGGACCTTGTGACAAGCATCTAAAATTTCCTATATGATGATGGTTCTATGCTAGACGATGACCTAACACTAGACAGTAGACATAAATATGAGGTATGCAATACTATACTAGACTCTCTATTGAGGATTTTGATGTGAGACCTTTTTAGCCTTTCTAGCTTTCTCTAATGCGAATCTTTCCATTTGTTGAAGAAGTTGTTCGGCCTCAATCTCTCTATCAATCTTATGGGCAATCCTAGACTCAATATCTATTTCGTATATAACTCCCATATACTGGGGTGCGCTTCTTCTTAAATCCCAAGCTAAGTTAGCTAGACCGTTAATGATTTCTCGTTGACCGTCGTTTGGAACTAGATTGGGTTGCTTGAAGGGGAGCAAGCCATCACCTGGGAGACCCATGAAGGCACATGCTATGGACCTATAACTGATAATGGACTTAGACATATATGAGGTCTAGGTGAAGATGTATATGAGGTCTAGGTGAAGACGTATATGATAAATGGTGGACTATGCAACTAATATGGATGATAATGCAAAAGACTTAGGATGATAATGAGGATGTAAGATAGGACTATGCAAAGGACTATGGACGATAATGAGGACATAAGTAGGACTATGCAAAAGACTAAGGATGATAATGAGGACGTAAGTGGGACTATGCAAAAGACTAAGGACGATAATGAGGATGTAAGTAGGACTATGCCTATGGTCACAAGTATGTAAGGACATTTTGAGAATTAGTTTCAAAATGGACTTTGTTTTTGGTAACCTCGTGTGTAGGACAATGTTTTGCAGTTTTCCAAATCTGAGAACAATGTTTGGTAGGTATGTATAGCTGACTGACTCAAATTTCATACAATCTTAGAAAATTCAGTGATACGTAGGATAGGGCCTGAAATAGCCCAAAGGACTAACTCAATACTGGTCTATCACAACAATACATAAAAAAGCATGGAATACAATCTTAGGCTGGATAGTGGACACCATTCAGTGAGGCCCCCGCAGCAAAATACCGAAACAAGATGGATAGATAGAGAGTCTGGCAGCACTGGCTCCACTCCACGACACACACTTCTTGGGCATGCCAGTCTCTCTTACCCCAAAGATCCAAAGATCTTATCACTAAGGGATTTCTGTCTCATAATGTAAGGTACATGAGGGGTATCTATGGGGTACGATCCGCACTCCTGGAACCACTGAATGTAGGATTTTTGGCAACTAAATTGGTTCTTAGTATTAGGTTTCGAGGGATCCCGATCCAATGATGGATTCTCAGAGAAAACCACTTAAGGATTTAGTTGAGCTTATCAGTGCAAGGAAGGCCCCCACATACATCGAATTCACTCAACACTCTAGCCGCCTGACCAATATATTTATATAGCGGCTCGAAAAACCTGCTCGAGAGTACGCTGGGAGAGATGATATCCCCAACGCATCCCAATTTGAAGTACCTCTGTGGGGTGATGAAATCCCCAGTCAAAGATACCCCTCACTACGTAGAATAAAAGAAAATTTGGATGTCATTATCACCTCCCTTCTTTCTCCCTTAGGCCTGATGGCGGGTAGAAAGTCAATTAGTGCAACACTAGGTCCACCCCAGACACAATGAAAAGTTCTTTTCCCTTAAGAAAATGAAAAATGATTTAATCTAATGCAGCCTAATTCACGTTCTTTTTATAGCCCAAATTTAGGTCTTAGATCCGCATGTGCATGTCAATTTTAAACACCAAATCCAAGAATGAAGGCATACATGTCAATTTTAACCATTTGTTTGATTTTTAAGCACCAAAGACCAAGTGTGAGATACACGCATGTCAGTTTTATCCCATGTTCATTTTAAGCACCAACAACAAAGTGTGAGATTATCCATGCATGTCAATTTTAACTGTTGTTGATTTTAAGCACTAAAAATTGAAGTGTGAGATTATCCATGCATGTCCTTTTTAACTGTTGTTGATTTTAAGCACTAAAAATTGAAGTGTGAGATTATCTATGCATGTCAATTTTAACTGTTTGTGAGATGTGCATGCAAAATTACTAATCTAATCCTCTCTGCGAATCCGCCACAAGCTGTAAACAGAAGATTAGTAGCAAAATAAACCAATAGAAAACATAAACTGAGAACTTGACAGAGGCGATTGTGTAATACTACCTGAGCGATTGCATGATACTTACTGAGAGAATGAGTGAATTTGACAAAGTGAATGCATAAATCTGACACAGTGAATGCATGACTTTATCTGCTCAATTGCGTGACAAAATACAGACAACAACAAAAATTAGAAAAAAACCAACAAAACTAAACTCGATCAGGAACCTACGAAACCAATTGTGAAGCCCTAGCCAAATCCCTCATCATCCATTCAATATTGATTAGATCATATTTAACTGTATAAGAAATAACTAGGCTATTATATCTATCTAAGGCCAGTTGTTCTTCTGAATCCTGTATCAATTTTTCTACTTGGAGAAATTTTTGATATCGCTTAGCTTCCCTCCTTTGTTGTTTTGTCCTTCTTGTACCTAAAATTTTGAACTGAACTTTTCTTGCCATAAACTTTGTTAATCAAATCCTGAAGTAAAAAGAAATTTTGATCCCGGATTAACCAAATTTAGGATAGAATTATACGGAATTAATAATAGATAGAAGAAAAATAAAACAACAATTAACCCTGCGGATGCATGACCAAGAAAGGGCGATTACGTGATCTGGATTGGTCGATTGCGTGACCCTGTCTAGACAAATGCGTGATTCTATCTATGCGATTGTGTGATGATGTAAGCTCGATTGCGTGATGGCAAATCTTTTCTCAAAATTCATGTAACCTGCAAAAAAATAAAAAAATCCGCACAATCTACAAAAATCACAAAGAACACAGAAAAAGGTTAAATTGTTGTTAGTTCACGTCAGGTTCACCAAAATGTGCTATACTCAAAGATACCATTGCTAAATAGGAAATAAGAAGAATCATGAAATCCTTAACTATCTAAGCAATTCAAACATAAAACCAATGAAATAATGCAATTAAGAAATAGGAATTAAAATCATTCAATAAAACTCCCTGTCCCAAGATGGCATATCACTTCCATTGCTCTTCTCCTCTTCGTGGTATGATGGTTCTTAGATATTGCACTGGTAACCTACAAGTGACACAAAGATTTGAAGTTCGTGATTGTTGAAAATGGAGATTGGATGCTCAATTTATAGAAAATTGGTGAAGATTGATTGAAAGGTGGAACAAAATGATCAAGAGGTGTGAACTCAGGTGAGCTCAAATGCAAGTTGATAGTTGAATTGCTGATTGTGGGAGTAAAAATCAATAGATTGAATAGATTAATTGAGTCAACTGATTGAAAAAAAGTTGACTGAAGGAAGAAAAAGGATGATTGGTAGAAATAAAGAAGATGACACAGAGAGCTAAATTTAGAAAAAGCTAACTGAAAGATGGAAATAGAAGTTGAAGAGATAAATGATTTAATTAATTAATTTAGCATGTGCTTGCATTTAGATTTAGATTTTTAATTTAATCTTTGCATGAGATATTATTCAAATAATTGAATTTTTTAATTCAATTCAGCATTTGAATATATTTAGAACTTGACTTTTATTTTCAATTTGGTTTTTGAAATCATGCACATGTATTTGAATCAAAGAAATGGGACTCGGACTCGGCTCAGACTCGGCAAGGCCAACTCGGACTCGGACTCGGGAGTCGGCGTCAGACTCGGCTCCAGACTCGTCTGGACTCGGGATAGTGAAAAACTCAAGAAATTTAGAGATTTTTAAATATTTAAAACTTGTTTCAGACACCCTTTATTGAATACACCTTAAAGACACAATAACATCATCAAACTCGGCTCATTTGATTACATACACAAGTATACATCAATCACATAAGCATAAACGCAAATTGTAGCTGAAGAAAATACCAAACATAGATATATAAATATTGTCAAATGTATACAATATTACAAAACTCATGGAATAAAAAATCCATGTCATCATATGATCATCATCAAATGTTTCATACAAATACCAAAGGTAAATACAACTACAAGTCTATGGCTCAGAGGAGCCTGCACCCTCCAGCTCCAGCCCCCTACGAAGGTGTCTAAGGTACGTCCTGGATGATTCGACTGCCATAGCCGCTCCCCGTGACACCATGCCATGCTCACCAACATCAGGAGCACCTGTGTCACTATCTGCCTCTAAATCTCCTGTATGTGCTCGTGCTCTCCGCTCCTCCTCTGCCATGGCTACAGTCTCAACCTCTATATCTACTTGGTCGATCCAATCAATGTCAAACTCGTAGGTTAAATTTTCTCTACTTCTATCGACGCAGTTTCCCCCATATTTTTCGACGGGGGTTTGGGGGCAGCACCCCCAAGGTGGGGTCAAGGGGCAGCGCCCCTTGCGTGCTCCCTATCACAATACAGGGCGAGGTCGAGGGGCAGCGCCCCACGAGGCCAAAAAAACTTATTAAAAGTCTGAATTAGGGTTTCTTTGAGAGTCTTCCTTAGGGCCTGGTTTTGCTCTTGTTGCTAATTGGGTCTTGCTTGGTGAGTGAGTATCATTCTTGAAGGTCCAAGCTAGGTCAAGTTGGTGAGTGATAAAGTCTAGAATGTCATCTTGATCTTCAAATGCCCTGAAATTTGGCTAAGTCTGGAATGTCCTGATCCTGAAATTTGACTAAGTCTGGAAAACTGAAGAATCCTCCAAAAACTAGATTTTGCAATATAACTCCTGGAGGCCCGAAACCACTCTCAAACATCCTGACAGTATATATGGAATATAACTTAAAGTATAAGTGACAACTTCACTTATACTTAAATGTTATATTCCATAAAATAATCCTGACGGAGAGACCAAAATGTCAAATTTCGCCCTTCCAAAAAAACTTATTACTTTTTAAAAAAACTTTTTAAAATGTTTTTTTTTTTTGTCATTTTATTAACCCAACCAGTAGCCGAGTCTGGGGCTCAGGACTCGCCGAGTCTGGCGATTTTGAGCCAAAATCGCCAACTCGGCGAGTCTGGCGAGTTTACTCTCCAGACTCGGCTGAGTCCAAGTCCGAGCCCCTGGGACTCGTTTGGCCTGACTCGGACTCGGACTCGCCGAGTTTGGGCGATTTCAGGCGAGTCTCGTTTCTCTGATTTGAATTTAGAAGAAATTAGAAGGATATGAAATTAAATGAAATTAGAATTTGGGGATTTGGAAATGGAAGAATTAATTAGTTAATTAAATAATTTAAAGAAACTATTTAATTATTTTAGAAATGGAATTTAATTAAATAATAAAGATTATTTAGTTTAAAGGATTAAATCACAATTAATTAAATAATTAATATTTAGAAGAGGGTTGAATGATTAGATGATTAGAGATAGAAATTGAATAATTAGTAATTTATTTAAATAATAAAGATTATTTAAATTGAGGAATTGATCAGAATTAATTAAATAATAAATATTTAATTAATATTTAGAAAATGATTAAATGATGATAGAATAGGAAATAGAATAATTAGTAAGATTATGAAGAAATATGAAATTAGAAGAAATAGTTAATTAAATTAATTAAATAATAAAGATTATTTAATCAATTAGAGGAATAATTAGTACATGATCAATGAGACATTTTTAGGTGTCTACACAATGCATTAAATTAGTCAAAGTGATTTTAGGACCAATGTTGTTTTGAAATTGTTGGATTAAAGCATTTGCCAGTTGTTGAAAGGAAGTGATATAATAAGAAGGAAAAGAGAAATACCATTGTAATTCCTTATCTCTAAGTGTTCTTGTAAAAAAATTTGTAAGCAATCTTTGATCATAAGCAAAATCAGTACACAAGGTTTGAAATGTTCTCACATGAGTAAGAGGATCACCTTTTCCATTATAGAGTCTTAATTGAGGGATTTCAACATGTTTAGGTGGGACGACTTTAAAAATATCAAGAGAAAGTGGGCTCGAAACATCAAAGGTGGGCACACTAAACTTGGATTGACTCATAGAAGCAATTTGTTGTTGTAAGGAAGACACAGTTTGGGCAAGATTGTTAATTGTCATTTTGGTAGAAGAATCGATGTTAGACATAGTTGATTGAGAAAGTGGTGTGATGTTATTGAAAGAAGGATTGAATTCAGAATAAGGTGGTGGGACATTATGATAAGTATGCATAGGTGATGATTGGGTAGGAAAAGAGAGACTTAAAGGAGGAACAAAGTTGTTGAAGAAATTGACCCCTTGTGTCACATTGATTGGTTGAGGGATAACCGGAATACTTATGGAAGACATAGGTAAATATGAAGGATTAAATAAGGAAGAGGGATTTCCCCCATGTCCAATGTTTGTAGGAATTACATTTTGAGTTAATGTAGCCATGATGTTGGAGGTAAAAGTAGGAATACTAGTCATAAGGGTAGTCAAAGGAATAGAAGAATTGACTTGCATTGGAGGTTGTGAATAACCTAGGGTTTCAGCACAACTCTTGATAGGCATAAAATTAGAATCAACAATATGTGCAATGCCACTCAATATATTAGTTCCATTCTTATCACTTTGAATCATACACTTAAGGCCTTCAATTAATGGGAGAGATTCACTATTAGGGTATTCTTAGGACATCCATTGCTGAAAGTTATCAAATTGATTGTCCAATGTGGAAAGTTGATCTATAGAAACCCTAGTTAAAGCTTCTTCTTCATCATGGGATTCATCAATGGGGTGAATAGGCACATGATTAGGATGAGAAGAATTAGCATGATCCTCATTAAAGAAGTCACCCAAATTAGGCTCCATCTCCTCGGTAATTAAACCTTGGGAAGCCTTAATTCTAATGATTCATCTAATGGGGATAGGATAGGTAGGACTAATAGTGGTAAAACTCATGCACTAGAGGGAAAATTTGAATTTTAAATTTTCAAACAAAACTTACAAAATTGATTAATACAAAATATAAGAAAATAATGATTAAACAATTTGAACTTTGTTGGGGGAAGAGGATGACACAATTTCCAAGAATGAATGGAAATTGGAATTTAAAAATTAGGGCCAAACGGAATACCACTTAATTTTAAAATTAGAATTTTTAAAACCAGGGCAGACTATAATTAACCTCTTAATTTAAAAAAAATCTTGAAATTTGAAATGTTGAATTTTGGAGGTATTTTCGATTCTAGAGGGATAAAAAATTGACAAAATCAGCCAATCTTTTGGATTTAGGCTATTAAATACAGTCATTACAGTCTCTCAAAATTTTAGAAAAAAAGCCGAGGAGCGTGGTGGGAACGCACATGGTCTGACCAACTTTTTTTGAAATTTTCAAGGATGAATATTATGATGATTTCAAAGCTAATCCCAAAAAATTGATGAATTTAACGACCTCTAGATGGGCGAAATCAAGGCACAAATGTAAAAATAGGACCCTATTAGGGTTTTGAAGAAAAAGAGGAATTGAATTGCAATTTAGAAAAAGGTCAAACCTAATGGATAGGGACACTTTGAAAAATGTATAGAAATCTGAATTTGAATGAAATTGATTTGAAATTTACACAATATCCAATTAATTTTGAAAATTAGGGTTTCATGACCAAACCACTTAATTTTAAAATTTGAATTTTGGGAAAAAGGGGGGAAATTGAAAATTTGAATTGTAGGAATGAAGACAATTTTGAGAACAATAAAAAATCTGAAAATTAAATGGAAATCCAATTTTTGCACAAGTTCTAGATGCTTTTTGAAAATTAGGATTTTAACAAGTAGTAACCTCTTAATTCTGTAAATTTTATTTGCAAATTGAACAAGAAAATGAGGAAATTGAATTTGACAAACAAGATAATTTTCAGATCTAAGATAACCACAAGCAATTTTTACAAATCACAAGTTCAATTTTAATTTAAAAACTAGGGTTTTTTATGATTTAACCACTAAGTTTGCAGAAAAATTAAACTTGCAAATGAAAAATATGCAATTTTGTTCAAAGGAAAGCATGCAAGATGAGGGGCTCACCAAAATGTAATGTGTTGAAATGTGAATGAGAGATCAAGAGGAAAACTACCCTTTCCCTCCAAGGAGAGATGAGAGTTTCACTACGGATTTCTCTTCAAACACTTTTCACCTAGTTACATTGGAATAGGAGAGGAGAATTCACTAGATTCAACCTTCAAAGATGAAGATTGAATTCTGAATAAAATGGGAATGATAAGTTGATCCCCTCTTCCTAATTTGAAATGGAAAGGAATTGGTTGAATTATGTAGTGCAAAAGTGACAAAGAACTGATTATAACTTGAGATCGGAGTATGGGATGATGTTGTGCACCTGGATCTGGCAGTAATATGTCAAGATGAAATCACCCTACAAATTTGAGGAAAATTTTCCCAGACCGTGGCGGGAATGTACGCAGTCCTCCAAAAAATCCGCGAAACAAAAAGAGTTTTTCTGCCTCTACAAATGGAGCCCAAATTCGAAAGTACAACTGTGCACCTACAACCTCAAGGGAGGTTGTGATAGCAATGTCGATAGAAATTCTTGTGTGGAATTGAATGTTACAATCAATCACCTCTTCAATGGTTGAATCCTTGACTTGAATGCAACACCTAGCTTTGAAGGGAGATTTGAGAATACTCAATGCTGGAAAAGAATATTTGAATGCTCTTGAATGCTTGATCACTTATGCAACTTGAAAAACTCCAATATTAATTCTAAAAATGAGAGGAGGAATGCCCCTTAAATACATGTTATTGGGGGAGTTTCCCTCCCAATGCACAACCCACAATGTATGCTATAGGAAGGTCCTACCCCAAAATAGGGTAGGGATAGGGCCCCCCCACCCCTATCTTGGGAGAAAAAGGGTGGCATGCCCCTATCTTGGAAGGACATGAGTGCCACGCCTTTGTCCTAGGGGGGAAAGGGGCACCATGTCCATGTCCTACCCCTTTCTCTAGGGCAGAGTGCGGACAGGATGGTGCGGAGGCCAAGAAAGAAGTTGATTATGAGGCTTGAGCAGTCTTCGGTCTTTGATCAGGCTAGAGGATTCAATCCTATGTGTGTGAGGACCCTAATGCAATCAAAAATTGCTAGGGTCACAATTTTATGACACTACAGTAAGTTCCTATAGTTTTGTTCTCAACATGAGTGCCATAAAAAATAGAGTATCAAGCCAAATTTTATCAAAAATTTCCCAGACTAGGGTGTTGGGGTGCACCCCTATCCTCTATGTTTTCCACCAAATTTTGTATATAAATCCTATATAGCTCCAAGTTTCTAATTTCCTAAAAGCAACTCAAAAAACCAAGGTAAAGTGCCTCTTAGGATCAATATCAAATTTTAGTCATAGGTGCACAATCAGATTCCCTATTCATTTATGTACTAGTTGTGTAGTTTCTATTTCATTATCAATTAGCATAATCAATCCAATTTTCTAGTTCATGCATGTAGCTTGTTCATGAATGTTTACAAGGGAATGTACATGCATTTAGGCACATGTCCTAGAGCTCAGTGCTCAAAATAAAAAAGGGAAACAACCATGGGAAGGCTCATTACCTTACAAATGAGTTACAAGTGATCACAACAGAATTTGAACTATTTAACAACATCTACAGATTCCTAGGTATAGTTTCGGTTAAGCACATTGTCCACTGATTTCACACTCTACCTTATACTACTCTGTTCCATAGTTCTGCAATATTTTGGAGCATAAATTTTCAACTTGTGCACGTGCAAATGCACACAATCAATCATGAACACCTCTCACATACCTTCTTGATATCCAAAATGATCATAGCAATCGACCTTATATATCTACAATAGGAAATTAGGTTAGTTACATGTCAGCTTCAAGAGCACTTTACAAATAATGAAACATGTACACATTATTAGCTAAATCTGAACCAAAATACCAGTGCGGACCAAAACAATTGTCCACACACTACCAAATCCATAGAATAAAACATCTAGGTCTCAAAATTAATCACCAAAAATCGATCCACATAAGGATTATCCACACGAGACTACTATTGTGCATTAATGAACTCAAGACCAATATACCAGAGCACCTAACTTACAATCCAATCAATACTAGAGGCTAAAAAACCAAAATAATACCTTAAAGATGTGCTACACATTCAACTAGATCCGCAACACAAGGTAAAGACCAAAAATCAAATGCTACCTCAAAAAGTGAACTTTGTCGGATACTTTGTTCTAGTTTGACGTACTTGAACTAATCTGCATTCTAACTTTAGGTAGGATCAAATCACATATTGTGGATGGGATAAATAACTTTGGTTTCCATCAATGACAACACCGGATGATTTGTGCAGTGTTTCTTGCTAACAATCTCCCCCTTTGGCATTGATGGCAACACTTAGTGAAAAATGACTAAGTGTCGGACCAAATATGAACATAACCCTGCAAAATTCCAAAAAATCCAAAAAATGCCAAAATATCCCTCCGAGATAATCAAAACATTTTTCACTGCCCTACACCCCCCCTTTGACATAAATGGAAAAGATGGGGTTCCACATACAAAAAAAAAATCACACAAAATGGCTATGAACAGATTGCATGAACAAACTAACTCCTCAAACTTACACAGACATGAATACATCTACAAAAGTGGTTTTTAATGAGCTCAAATTGCTATCCCAACTTTACTTGAGACTTTCCAAAATAGAAATGTGACTGCTAAAAAGATAAGTGTGCATCTCTGTTGTCAAAAGATCTGTTGGATCACTTACAACCATAGCATCTTGAGCTTCATTCAAAGCATTGAGAATTGTCTCCGTCTTCAGACCAATTATACCTCGGAGCTCACCAACTCTTCCTACAATCCTATCCTTATCATGCATCAAATTTTTAATCTTGTCAAGCAAGGCAATGATTTGACTTTCTTGACTACTCATTGAGAGAATCAAAGGATCAAAGGATTGAGATAAATTTGCTAATTTCTTCTCATGCTCCTTAATCTACTTTCCTATATCCTCAGTGAATTTGGACTATGATAAACATGCCTTTTAAACATGTCCACCTTTAGATAGTGCATCTTGATGCTTTTAATACATGTGTCTACAAAAACTCTATCACTAGTGGTCATACTCTTCAATTTACTGAGTCTATTTGCATCAAACTCTTTCCTAACCTTGACCTTTGTTGACTTCTCAAGTGACTCAAAATGAGTATTTACCAAATTGATAAGACTCTTCAACTAGTCAGAGGGAGTATCTGATGTGTCTTTTGTATGAGTAGGCATGATATTTTCTAATACATCGAATGAAAGAGTGAGCATTTCACTATCCTTAATGTGAGACTTCAACATCTCCTCCCTTGCTTTTGCATAAGAAAATGACGGTAGTTGCAATTTCTGAATAGGGGATAGAGAGGCTAAGTTGATAGGCCCTTGGACTAATTCCAGATTAAATAATTCTTGATGGTCCCTCTCCAAGATCTCCTTTACTACCCCTACAATGTCTCTTGATTTTGAAATGAGTTCCTTAGCTTCAACCTTCTTTTCTTCCACCATCTTCTCTGCATCTACCTTAGAGATCTCAGTCTCCATAGGAGTTTCATCTTTGGACTGATCTGGAGGATTTTGAGTACCCTCAATAGCATCCACTGCCTCTGATTCATTACCACCTTTGTCCAAATTTCCTCCTTCCAGAATAGAAGGAACATCCACTTCAACCTATTCACGTTTTGATTGCATTTCTTGGACTTTCAGAACATATGAGTCCTCAGCATCATGAGCTTTTTTCTAAAACAACTTCAAATTGATTTCTGGGCAAAAATGATCTCAATATTTTCTGTATCTTTGATCACTTTCTCATATTGCCCGATCATAAGCTTATTAATTCTTGTTTTTCTTCTATATTCCTTTTTGGCTTCCTTGAGTATTCTATCTATTTCCTCTACGACTATCACATGGCATAGATTGACTAGGACAAACTCCCTTAGTCTTTCATCTTCTTCTTTTTCACTATCTCTCCTCATCTCTAAAACATCATAAAGACTTTTGGGAATCTCTGATGTTATCTCTATAAGAGCCCTATTGAATTTGTTCAAATACTTTATAGTGGCTTCTTCTAGAGTCCTCTGGCTGACATCATCAAATTTATCATAGAATTCAGAGAGTGGTTTAAGATTACCTTGTACAATGACAAATTCTTCCACTTCTCTTACTGGCATACCATTTTTGTCAGATTCGGTCTTCATCTCCTTGCATGGTTTTTCTCCATTGGAGGGCTTGTCCTTACTGAATTTTGTAGCTTTGTTGCCCTTTGAATTCATCTCCTTTACTACCTCATTAGATTTTGTCTCCTCATCATTAAGAACAACAACATAAACTCTTGTTCACTTACCTTTCTTCCTCTTCCCTTCTCCACCAGATGATTTGGCTTTAGATTTAAGTGAGCTAGTTGGCTTCTAATAACTTGAGGAGGGTACAAAGTGTAGGACCTAAGGACAACTGAGAGGGGGGGTGAATCAGTTGTCTAATAAATTCAAACCAAAATCTTACTAACCAACTTAATGCTTAATACCGGTAAGACAGTTAATTGTGCTGGTAAACAGTGTTAACAGGAAATGCTATACCGGTAAGAATTAATGCATGAAACATAAGCACAAAGTCAACCACAACACATGACACAAATATTTGTACGTGGAAACCCTGTAAGGGGAAAACCATGGTGGGAAACCTTACCCATAATCAGATGATACTACTGCAGATAGTAAGTGTACAAAGAGGGGTCTGCACATGTAGAAAGGCCAATAGCCTAGAGCTCACTACTCAAACACAAATGGGAGTCACACTGACTACAGTTGGATGGTTAAATCCAATGAGAATGTACTGCACAAAATAGCATCTTCATATGCTGGATTCAGTACCGATGTAATGCTGATATGCTTCTACAAAAACCTAACTTCACCTTCAAATGATGTCTTCGTGTATATCTCTGCTTGATCTCACATATATCCTTCCTTAAATCTTTTTCGCATTCCACATTTGATCTTACAAATAAGATCTTACATTTATACCATACCCTAAGACCAATTTTAGTAGGTCGGCTCTACAAGATATTACAATAAAACATTTTAAAAATAATACAATATCCGATGCAATAACTGATTGAACATGTTGGCTTAATGCTTTTATAACAATAATAAATCATCTCCATAGCGTTCCATGCTGATCTGGAAAAGATAAACCTGCCGGTGTAACCCTCGATAACCTGGACTTATTTGCCAGTAAAAGCAAATATGCAAATAAGAATATACCAATGATATTACTTCAAGGAAAAGTGTCCACATGATGTCTTTGACATTACCAAGTGTCTTCCATGTCATTGCAGGTACCGGTGAACATTATATCCTATCGGTTAACCATATATCAGTGATTGTTTGAATAGTTTACTGATTTCCAGTGAATGTTGCTGGATCTCCAAAGTAGGTGTATTTAGCAGGTGTTGACATCAATGACAAAACCATACCAAAATACCAACAATCTCCCCCTTTGGCATTGATGGCAACAGAAAATGGAAAAACCATCAAAGTGCCAAAATAGAAATGCCAAGTACAAAAACAAATTCTCCCCCTGGGAGTAATATGTGTTTATACAAAGATTTATTTACAATACCAATCTCTCCTCAAAAAGATAATGCATTTTTCCATATATTTTTCCTTAATGTTTTTCCATATATCTCTCCCCCTTTGACATCAAATGCCAAAGTCACAAAAAGGTCAAGTTCATACAAAATACCAACCAATTCAATATACCAACTACTCCCCCTAAGAAGTAGCTTCCTCATCAAATACCGGAATAAATGATTTGTCCATTTAATTCTGCCAGTTGATGACAATCATCAACTGTCTAAGTCTCTACCGGTGGAGGTAAGACTCCGAGCTGATCTCTGAGATACTCAAAAGTTTCCTTAGGCAAAGGTTTTGTAAAAATATCTGCAAGTTGTTCTTTAGTATTCACATAAACTAGTTTTATTTCCTTTTCTTCAACTTTTCCCCTTAGAAAATTCAGTTTGATAGAAACATGTTTTGTTTTAGAATGTAATACTGGATTCTTAGATATAACAATTGCTGCAGTGTTATCACAATATATAGTAATAGGTTCCTTGCATTTTACCTTTATGTCTTTCAACATTTGCTTAAGCCAAAGTACTTGTGTAAATTTTGTTGCTGCTGCAACATATTCTGATTCTACTATTGATAAAGATATACAACTCTATTTCTTACTTAACCAAGAAACTAATCTCTTTCCAAGAAAGAATGCTCCTCCAGTGGTGCTCTTTCTATCATCCACATCTCCTGCCCAATTTGCATCTGTGTATGCATATAGATCAAAATTTTCATCTTTAGGATACCATAATCCAAGATTTGTTATGCCTTGTAAGTACCGAAAAATCCTTTTTACTGTTGATTCATGATTTTCCTTGGGATTACTCTGAAATCTAGAAACTATACATACTGCATTCATAATATCAAGTTTGGTTTGTGTCAAATACAGTAAACCTCCTATCATAGATTTGTATCTAGTTGGATTAATAGGTGTAGATTCATCCCTTTGAGATAATTTGTCATTTGTAGTCATAGGTGTGCTTACCGGTTTAGAGTTCTCCATCCCAAATTTCTTGAGTAGTTCTTTCAAGTACTTAGATTGACTCAAAAATATGCCTTTATCAGTCTGTAAAATCTGCAATCCTAAAAAGAATTTTATTTCTCCAATCATAGACATTTCAAATTCATGCTGCATTTTAAGAGAAAAATCTTTGCATAATCCATCTTCTCCTCCAAAGATTATATCATCAACAAATACTTCCATAATCAAAATGTCATCATTAGTTACTTTGTAATATAAATTGCTATCTGCATTTCCTTTAGTAAAACCAATTTTTAAAAGATACTTATCCAATCTTGCATACCAGACTCTTGGAGCTTGTTTTAGTCCATACAGAGCTTTTCTTAATCTGCAAACCATACTATTGTTATCTATCAAAGAAAATCCATCAGGTTGTTCAATATAGACTTCCTCTTCAAGATCTCCATTCAAAAATGCACATTTAATATCCATTTGATAAACTTTGTAATCCTTGTGAGCTGCAAAGGCCAAGAATAATCTAACTGCCTCAATTCTGGCTACCGGTGCAAAGGTTTCATTGTAATCAACTCCTTCTTTTTGGAGAATATCCCTTACACACTAGTCTTGCTTTATTCTTGACAACCTTACCATCTTCATTGAGTTTGTTTCTAAATACCCATTTGGTTCCAATTATATTTTTATTTTCAGGTCAGGGAACTAATGTCCAAGTATTATTTTTCTCAATTTGTCCTGATTCTTCTTCCATAGCTTTAATCCAAAATTTATCTTCACATGCATCATTGATAGATAATGGTTCAATTTGAGAAATAAGACATACTTCTTCATTTGCCAATCTTCCTCTTGTCATGACTCCTTTAAATTTGCTTCCAATTATCTGATCTTCAGAATGATTCAGTCTTACATACCAGGGTGTCTTAGTCTATTGTTGTTCTTCAATTGCTATGGTATCCTCTGATGATATCGGAGTAACTGGATCATCATTCTGTACCGGTGGATTTACTGTTGGTTCATTTGTCATAATTTCTATTACCGGTTCAGAGTCTATATACCTTGAAGTTCCTCTGAATTGTTCATCAATCTTTACATTTGTACTCTCAACAATTTTCTATAATCTTTTATTAAAGCATCTATAAGCTTTACTCTTAGATGAATAACCAAGAAATATTCCTTCATCACTTCTAGGATCAAACTTGCCAATATACTCATCTCTTCTAATATAGCATTTACTTCCAAAAATTCTGAAATACTTAAGAGTAGGAGTATTACCAAACCATAGTTCATGAGGGGTCTTACTGGTTTCACCTTTGATGTGAACTTTGTTGAATGTATAGACAACAGTGCTTACTGCCTCTCTCCAGTACACATGTGGTAGATTTGCTTCTGATAACATACTTCTTGCTGCATCCAAAATAGTTCTATTTTTTCTTTCAACAACTCCATTCTATTGTCGTGTCCGAGGTGCTGATAACTGTCTTTTGATTCCATTTACTTCACAGAATGTATTAAAATCTCTAGATGTGAATTCTCCTCCTTGAGCTGATCTTAAACATTTAATTTTCTTACTAGTTTCATTTTCAACCATTGCTTTGAATAGTTTGAACTTCCCAAGTGCTTCTAATATTTCCCTGAGAAAAGTAACCCAACACATTCTAGAATAATCATCAATAATTAGCATGAAATATCTATCACCTTGTAATCTTTTATTTCTAGCCGGACCACATAAATCAGTGTGAATTAAATCAAGAGCATTATTGGATTTTTCTAGAATACTTTTGAAACTAGTTCTAACTTGTTTTCCAAATTGACATTCCTTGTAAATTGTATTATGAGGTTTCATAATTTTAGGTAGATCTCTAACTGCCTTAGAAGTACTGATTTTTACCATGCAATCAAAATTTACATGACATAGTCTTTTATGCCATAGCCAACTTTCATCTATATGTGCAATTAAGCATGCCTTTTCACTGTTATTCAAATGAAAGATATTACCTCTAGTCTGATTACCGGTTGCAATTTCCAAACCAGTTCTATTCATGATTTTGCATTTTCCATTTTTAAATTGTAACTGAAAACCTTTCTCAACTAATTGACCAACACTTAAAAGATTATGTTTTAATCCTTCAACATAGTAAACATTGTCAGTGTTATGTTTACCATCAAGAGATATTTAACCCTTACCTTTGATTGAATAGGCTTTGTCATCTCCGAATCTTACTAAACCTCCATTGTATTCTTGAAAGTTCAAGAATTTGCCTTTGTCTCCAGTCATGTGATGTGAGCATCCTGAGTCAATAATCCATTCATCCTTTGATTCAACTTTAGCTGCTAGGGCTTGTTCTACTAGTTGAGAAATAGGTATCGGTTGATCTTCTGTTATAGCAACAAAGACCCATCTGTTGTGTACTGGATCCTCATCAGAAACATCAGTCACACCTTCATCAACAATGTAACAAGATTTATCTTTGTTTTTCTTAAATCTGTATCTCTAATATTTAGGATTAGGTTTGTATGTCCTTCTAGCTTCTTCTCTTAGTCTAGCATGTCTATTAGGGCATCTTGAAGCCATATGACCAATCTTATTACAGTTGAAACATTTAAAGGGTGCTTTACCTTCATACTTACTTCCAATTGGACCTTTTGGCATTTTTCTTGCAAATAGTGCTTCAAGTTCTTCAAGCTCTTCATTCTCCTTCCTGGTTTCTTCAAGTTCTCTTGCATAAAAGGCTCTCTAGTCTGATTTGTCAAAAGATGCAGTAGATGATGTTGATGCTTTGAAGGCCAAATCAGTTTTTATAGTAGCAACAGGACCAAATTCCTCAATTTCAAAAGCTGAAAGTTTTCCAATCAATGTATCCCTAGTTACTGATGTATTAGGCATTGTTCTCAACTCATTAATAGTAGTAACCTTCATTTTATATGCCAATGGCAAACCTCTTAAGATTTTTGAAACAATCTCATCTTCACTCAAGGTTCCTCCACAACATTTGATACCTAAAACAATTTCATTTACTCTTTCCATAAAAGCAGAAATTCTTTCATCTTCTTCCATTTTCAGATGTTCATACCTGACTCGGAAGCTTTCAAGTTTTGCAATTTTGACTGTGGAATCCCCTTCATTCAGTGTTTCCAAATGATCCCAAATAGCTTTTGCAGTAGATCTATCTGATAATCCCATGATTTGTTGATTTGTCCAGCTACAACAGCAGTATAACCATTCTTAGTAACTTCCTAGATGTCTTTACCAATGCAATTCAGATGTGTCTCCATTCTGATTTTCCATATTCCATAGTTGGTTCCATCAAGTTTAGGACTATCCTTTCTGAAATAATTAGTAGACATTGGATCTCCTCAAGTTGTTAAACTTCTGCAAAAAAAGAGGACTAGGCTCTGATACCAATTGTAGGACCTGGGGACAACTGAGAGGGGGGGGGGGTGATTCAGTTGTCTAATAAATTCAAACCAAAATCTTATTAACCAACTTAATGCTTAATACTGGTAAGACAGTTAATTGTGTCGGTAAACAGTGTTAATAGGAAATGCTGTATCAGTAAGAATTAATGCATGAAACATAAGCACAAAGTCAACCACAACACATGACACAAATATTTGTACATGGAAACCCTGTAAGGGGAAAAACCATGGTGGGAAACCTTACCCACAATTAGATGTTACTACTGTAGATAGTAAGTGTACAAAGAGGGGTCTGCACATGCAGAAAGGCCAACAGCTTAGAGCTCACTGCTCAAACACAAATGGGAGTCACACTGACTACAGTTGGATGGTTAAATCCAATGAGAATGTACTACACAAAATAGCATCTTCATATGCTGGATTCAGTACCGATGTAATGCTGATATGCTTCTACAAAAGCCTAACTTCACCTTCAAATGATGTCTTCATGTATATCTCTTCTTGATCTCACATATATCCTTCCTTAAATCTTTTTCGCATTCCACATTTGATCTTACAAAGAAGATCTTACATTTATACCATACCCTAAGATCAATTTTAGTAGGTCAACTCTTCAAGATATTACAATAAAACATTTTACAAATAATACAATATCCGATGCAATAACTGATTGAACATGTTGGCTTAATGCTTTTATAACAATAATAAATCATCTCCATAGTGTGCCATGCTGATTTGGAAAAGATAAACCTGTCGGTGTAACCCTAGATAACCTGGACCTATTTGCTGGTAAAAGTAAATATGCAAATAAGAATATACCAATGATATTACTTCAAGGAAAAGTGTCCACATGATGTCTTTGACATTACCAAGTGTCTTCCATGTCATTGTAGGTACCAGTGAACATTATAGCCTATCGGTTAACCATATACCGGTGATTGTTTGAACAGTTTACTGATTTGTGGTGAATGTTGCTGGATCTCCAAAGTAGGTGTATTTAGTAGGTGTTGACATCAATGACAAAACCATACCAAAATACCAACACAGAGCTCCTAGTTTATCTAGATCTTATGGATGAAACTGCTAGAGTAGCTTTCTCAAGCTTGGCTACCTCATCTTGCAAACTCCTTTTCCTGGCTTCCCTAACAGCTTCTGCAGTGATCCCAATACTCTATGCATAGTGCTCTACTTCCTTCGTCATATTTCTCACAATTTTTAGTTTCTTAAACTGACTATGAAGTTGTTCTCAAAAAATGTGCCAAATCTTTCCTTAGAGGTATCAATTGACTTACTCAACAAGTGTTGAGCATACATCTCCAAAATTTGTTCTTCAACTTCATACCCCATGGGCATGATGCATATAGTTCTAGGTTTAACTGCCTCCATCAAACATTGGTCAACCTCAACCATTAAGCAAATGGTATCCTAATATTTCTCCACAATTGATTTAGGGATTCTTTCCCTAGATTTCATCATGCCTTGGAATTTCTTGAAGTATCCCTGTAGTGCAACTTTCTTTTTCTTGCTATCACCAATATTATATAATAGATCTCCAATCTGTACTACTACCAGTTTGTCACTACACCATTGCACATGACCAATACCCAGAATCTCATACATAAAGTAGATGAATAGGCATCAAATCAAAGTACCAAATCTGAAAGTAGTCTTCTTGTCCTTATTGCTTGTAGTGAGATTCTCCATCAACTAGTTCTAGAGAAATTCATATAGGTCATAATCTTTGTTCTCCTTTATCATCTGATTTGTGGCATATATGACAGTTCCAAATACCGAATTTTCTCAGTTGGAGTGGTAAACTTTGTATCCAACCACCATGGAAGAAAACTTCACATCCGATTCAACAATATCATTTATCGTCATGGCTATCTTATCGAATCTTGAACCGATTACATTAGTAACCATCTGATTCTTTACAGACCGAAGCGCAGGCAAACCACCAGACAAGCATAGACTAGTTACACCTTAGATTACATCCTTAGTGATTTTTCAAGGCTAATTCAACCACAATAATTCATCATAAATTCTACTCAGAACGTATCATACCCATTCCTTCTCACCAAAAACTGGAAACCTAACCACCTACGCGAAGTTATTTTCCTCTAGAGCTTTGAATTCAGGTTTAATCTTGAGATTCTCTCCCATAATTTGTTTTAATATCTAGGAGCCACCTAATTCTTCAATATTCGCATGAATGTATTCCCTAATGTCTTCCACATGAAGAACACTGTGTGGAACCGATGAAAATTCTCCTTCCAGATCATCTTCCATATATTTGTAAGGGTCTTTCTTAAATTTAGGGTGGGATCTCTCGATTATGTCGAGTATCAATGGTGTATCCATATTCAAAAATATCAAATTCACAAGATTTCTCAAAAATACCTCACATGCCAGATTAGGGTTCTTCACAGAATCTCCTTCACACTATGATCGCTTTGGAAATATCTTCACAGAGCTTTCTTATCTTCTTCTATTCAGAAAGGAAAGTGAGAAATGAGATGTAAAAGTACCCTTTTATCTTCTGCACACTTAAACATTTAACACATTAAATGCACTTCGCACTAAAGCTTCTGAATATCTTGTATCCACAGACTGCTCTCAAGAAATTTCTTGTGGATCTTCAATTTCACCCAAAATCTTACAAAAATCCTTCCAAAAGATCTGTAGTACCTCGAAGAAACTATTTAGAATCTATCGATCTTCTGACACCAACTACTGGTAGGGGATAATAAGATTTTCATGAAAACTCCCCCTAGGCTAGAGGCCTAAATCTAATTCCCTGTGGAATTTCCAGCATCACATTCAAGTGCGGATCCATTTCCTGCAATGTTATCACTTTTCTTCACCCATGTCTTCTTTGTTTGATCTCTGATCTCATCCATAGTTAATTTACCTTTTCTCTTATCATCTGTCTACACATTATTGTTTATGTCTCCTGGACCCTTCATGTCCAAATATACCCCCTCGGAAAAGGTGGTCAAAAAATTCAGAAATTGAGACCATATTTTCAATATCAGTATAATGAGAAATCGTGTGAAGTTTCATGCAATTTTGAGATCGTTTGAGTAGCCTACAAGTTGTTTGAAGTTCAGGGGGACCACAGGTGTCAGAGTGGAAAAAACCCTAATTTTGAGCTATAAATAGAGAGTTTGGCCCTTCATTTGCTCATTTGCATTGTGTTGAGTGGTTGGAGATCCTTGCGAGTCTTTTTCTTTCCTACGAGTATTTGATCATCATGGCTGGCCATAGGGCATGAGTGTACTTATCTGACCGAGTCCGTTCTTGCCAGAGACCTCCGGGGACTGGCGGCATGGTATGTTTCCAAATTTTTTACTTAATTTTCTGCCTTTTTTTTAAGTTTTTCAAAAATTTCTAGAGAAGTAATTTTTATTCATCATGCATGCGCCTATCGATTTTCATGCATACACCATAAGTGTCACGCATACGCCTATCGATTTTCACGCATATGCCATAAGTGTCATGCAAATGCCTGAAGTGTACCGCAAGAGTTTAAGTGTTACACATAGGTTATAGTTGTCACGCATAGGTTTATCTATTTACGCATTAGCTCATATGTTCATGCATACATGTTAAATGTCACGCATAAGCATTAAATGTAACACATTAGTGTAAAATGTAACGCATAAGTGTTAAACATTACACATTCGTTGTAAATTCAAGTTTTTTTTGTCACAATTATGATCATTTTTTTAATCACGTTATCCGATATCAGACATTTTCAATATTTTCTCTGTGTAGGAGAATATTGGAGTGTTATACTGCCGACAGAGTAGACCTAGTGGACTTGATCTTTGATCCGAGTTACTTGATGAGGAGATTGCACATATCCAACATCTAGGATTATATCATGTTTTACATTTGCCAAAGATTACAGCCAACAAGGACTTGATTACGGTGTTTGTAGAGTGGTGGCATTCTAAGACATGTACCTTCCATCTTCCTACTAGTGAGGTGTCCAATACTTTAGAAGATGTTTGGCATATACTGCATATTACCATCCATGGTGTGAGAGTTGTATATGATCATGGTGATGGCGTCGCTAGACTGTGTGCCCTTTTTTAGTGTGAGGAGTAGGATTTACAGATCAATGGGCATTATGATATCCCTTGGGCTCACTTGGACTATGATGATCTTTCTATAGTATTGTGCAGTATCGTAGGTGGTTTGTTGATTCTTGACAGACGAGGCCATGGCTTTCCAATTGGATGGGTCAGAGTGCTCCATGATATGATTGTTCATCGTCGAGTATATGCTTGGGTTCCTTGTCTATTAGCCATGGTTTATTATCAAATGCACAACATTATATACTTGGGATACTGATCGATCAACTATGGTGTGACATTGCTCCAGACTTGGGCTTGGGAGTACATTTCTATCTCGAGGCCGGTTATTCATGTTGACTTGCAGCCTGAGGAGCCATATGCGTATAGATATACACTTAGTATTAGACATAGGGGTTCAGGTAACACCTTGTACTAGCAACATTAGCTCAATACCTTGCATCATTTTATTTGGAGACCATATTTAATTGCCCCAATTGGGAAGATGATGCACAACGCTTGCCTTTCTGCAGACAACAGAGATATCTTATTGGGAGGACCATTGAGACGTAGAGGATTATTGAGATGTCTCTTCCAAGATGAGTACTCAGATAGTTTGGGGAGGTACAAGTGACACCTATTGTTACAACATACTTTGCTCATGTTTCTGATGAGGTTTCTGATTCGGGTGTGTGCATACAACCACATGTGGTGGCTACTAATTTTGATTCTCTTCAGGAATTACCATGGGGTTGGAATGTAGGTACAACAAATATAGGGACTACTCTTGAGTATAATGCATGGTGGGCCATACATAGGCCTATTCCATTGACTGATCTGACTGCTCTGATCACAGCGTAGCAGATACGACATCCTAGAAAATGACTGAGGATTGACATGGGGAGAGGAGGGCAAAGGAGGAGATGAGGTGGAGGAGGAGGACATAGACATTAGTGGAGACACCGAGTCTATGAGCAGTGGATATGATGATGATTATTTAGATTCATCAAGCAGTGAGGACGGGGATGATGATTATATGCCGGAGCTAGAGGACATGTCTATTAAAGAGGGGGGAGGAGGAGGATAGGGTGGTGATGGAGATGATGATGATCCGTAGATTCTCAGAGTGCGGATTCACAGTCTAGAGGACGAGGTTACTAGACTTAAGCAGCGATGAGATGTTGAGCAAGAGGCATTCCACAGAGACTATGGTGCATTAGAGATCGAGAGAGATCATCTCCAGAGGGAGAGAGATGATGCAGTTAGACGGTCGTAGAAGGTTCAGGCTACTTATGGTCAGCATTTTTCTCTAGGTACCAATGCACACAAGTAGTCTAATAGACTCTATTATGGTATACAAGAGGCCTTTTATTATTAAAAGCTCTACTATGAGGTTGTACGTGAGGGACATAAAGCTCCTAGATTTAGTGAGGTTAGAGGTCATTCTCGTTATAGGACTTCTACATAGAGGACAAGCATTGGTGGTGTCATGGGTCCACCTTGACATCCTGGGGCAGGATCTAGTAGGTAGGATCCACCTATTGACAAAGGCAGTGTGGGTTGATACATTGAGATAATGTTATATGAGCCTTCAGGCCTGTTTTATGATTATTGTATTCGAACACATTACCATTTTTGAGTTATATATATATGATATGTAGTTTTTTTGGTGGAGATCTATTATGATTTGTTTTCCATGTATGTTGTATGATACTATGTGTTATGTGATGCATGTCTAGATGATTTATAAATGATTGTTTATGAATGCAAAGGTTTCTACATGATTTATAATGGATGTCTATGATTGACTGCCCTTAACACTATACAAACACAATTTAAACTATATTAATGTGACTTTAAACTATATGGATGCAACTTTTGTTTTTGTGTGATGATGCCAGAATATTCTTTTAACTCAGATGTACCTTGAAGAAATGTTAGTAAGATGAAAGAACGAAGAGATTAATGAAAGAATAACATTAGACGACAGAAAATAATTTAGAAACAGATGAGAAATCAGTAAACTATCAATAAAAAAATGAGATGAGAATGAGAATGATTGATTCACGAACCTGTGTCATTATTTATTGCACAATATATATGTTAGGATTCCCAATGATACTGAGAGGGGGGGGGGTGAATCAGTATCTGACCGATTTATAAACTTACTTGACTTAAAACATGAAAAACCTATTAAAACTGTGTACTGGTAAACCAGAAATAATGCAGTAAACAAGAATAACAACAACCACATGAGAAGCACACCATAACACAATATTTTAACAAGGAAACCCGGTGTGGGAAAAACCTCAGTGGGATTTGAGACCCACAATATTCACTTACTGGCCAATAAGGGAATACTACTCTTACAATAGGGACCTGCACATGCAGGAAGGCCAAGTGCCTAGAGCTCACTGCTCAATTACAAAAGAAGTCACACTGACTTACAAAAATGGATTATACTAATCCAATCTCTTGTACTGCTTCAGATCAGCATCTGCTATGCCAGATTCAGTACTGATTTAAGCTCTGCTACAAGATAAATCCTTAACCAATATTTTGCATATTAGGTCTGCTTATCTCACATCCTCTTTCACATATATTTCCTATTACAAAATGATCTCATACATATATGAGTCATATTACAACTCGCCATGTTGGCTTACAATGATTTTATACTTAATTACAAAATACATTTTAAACAAAATTAAAGTTGGCCAAGGTGCCGGTATCCTTCCTTTCACTGTCGGTGTCCTGTGTGTCAATGTAGAGTCTGTCAGTGCCGGTACCGGTATCTTTGTCTTGCCGGTGTCCTATGATTGCAAGGTTTCCATCAATGACAAAACCTTCAATCACCTACAATTTCTCATTGGAGTGTGCATTTGCCAACAATCTCCCCCTTTGGCATTGATGGCAACACTCAAAAGAAAATTCAAAAGGTGTCCAAAATGATATCCAAAAATAGTCTGACAAAATTGTCTTTCCAAAACTGTATGCTCCCCCTAAGCAAATGAAGTCCTTTCTTCTGATCATTTTTCTCATCCCACTACTCCCCCTTTGACATCATGACAAAGGTTGTCATTCGGTGTCAATGGAGTCCTACCTAGATTCTTGTAACTGGTGGGTTACAATCAGAAAGATATCTATTAAAACTAAATTTATGCCATTGCTGAAAGTTTTGCTATCTTTTATTACCTCTTGTGTTCTCTACACTGTACTAGTGAGTATGTGCATTTTCTCTTCCGGTGTCTTCAGTCCGGGAACTAGAGCTTCAGATATTTCTTTTCTCAAAGAAGTAAGGTATTCAAGTCTTGGACTAAGTCTACATTTCAAGTCCTTTGCCTTATCGTTTATTCCCTGTTTGTCATTTTCTAACTTCTTGATTTTCTTTTCCTATTCCGCAATCTTCTTTTCTAACTCCAAAAATGAATCTGATGTTCCAATAAAATTGTCAGCAATATTATTTATCTTTTCTTGATCTTTGTTGATCTTCTTGTCAAGATCTTATGTTAATACATTCATTTTGCAAGTGTCCCTGTACAGTTTCTTGAAGTCATAGATTATTTCTCCAAGTTCTGGTAAAAGGGTGTCCATTTCTTCCTTGTTCTCCTTTACAATATCCTCAAATAATTTCTCCTTTTCTTTTATCATTCTCTCCTTAAATGTATTCTCATTTATTTGATCAATATTCAATAGGTTGTCGGTAATAAACTTAGACAATGTGTCTAGTTGACCTAAAGAATCTTTATTCTTAATGCTGTACTTTGGTGCTATCAATTTAAGAATTGGTATTGTATCATCAATAGCCTTATAGGCTTGTGCATTGCATTCGGTGATCTTCTTTATTGAATGTAACAAGACCTCTGTTACATTAGTAGGTCTGAATTCTATCATAGCTATACCAAATGTTTGTCCAACAGTCTTTATAATAGCCATGCTACCGATTGTGGTAATTTCCTTGCTTGATTTGACCTCTAGTAGGTCTGTCTATGTTTGCATTTCTACAAACAAAGGTTTATGCTTTTCAGTTTGGGCTTGTGGAACTGTGTCTGTCTGAACATGTGCTTCAACCTATACTAGTTTTGGTTTCTCTATCTGTGTCTCACAGGGTTTCTCTGAGATTTTAACAGCTGGTTTCTCAGATGTAATATTAGTTTGTACCTCTGAACTCTCTTTAGCCGGTTCCTCAGATGGTTTATATGTTGTTTCTACCAGTTTCTCTATCTATGCTGATTTTTCTATGTTCATCTCAACCTCTGTAGTCGGTGACTCAGTAGGCACAATTTTCTCTTTATCCTTAGTGGTTTCTCTATCAACCACAATGTTAACTTCCTGAGTGTCTACATTTACTGTATACAAAATTTCTGATTCAGGGTTTGTATCTTCTACCGAAGTCTTCAAACTCTCAGTGGCCGACTGATTTTCAGTAGTGTCTACCGATGGAGTACCTGAAAGAGGTGGGGGCACATTGTCAGTTATTCCAGGCTTGGTGGTCCACCTACCTTACCTTTCCCCTTATCTTTTTCCTTTTGATATACTTTGATAGTTTTTGGCCTAAGTAATTCTTCCTCTTTTTCTTTTTCCACAAATAATATATCCCATCCACCTATTGTTTCCTTAGATACTTCAGTTACTCTACCAGCCATTAGTGCTACATGTCGGTGAGCAGTAGAAAATATTGTCTGGTTAGCCTCACTGATTAATTTGTCTATTTCATTAGGTGAGTTAACTGGATGCACTGCTAGTAATTTTTCAATCTTAATCTTTTTATCTAGTTCAACAATGGCTAATCTTCTAGCTTCTAATCTCCTATACAAGTCATTTGGAATTTCATCAATAATTTGCATCAAAAATTTCTTGTATATATCTAAATGTTGAATTACACTATTTTCTATGCTTTCCTTATCATCAGCTGATAGTGTATTATACATTTTATTGATGCTCTTTAGCTTACCATCCTCTGTAATTTTGCTAAGAAGTTTGTCTAGAGGAGCAATAGTTTGTTTCACCTTCTTCTTCTTAGGAGTCATTTTCTTTGCCAGAGGCCTTACTGCCTGTTGCTTCTGTCTTGTTCTTTTGGGTGTAGGAGAGGGTGTGAGTGAGGGTTTTCTTTTTCTTTCAACCCTTTTAAATATAGCAGGTATATGACTTTCAAAAGAAGTTCCAACTGGTGAAAGATGAGTTTCTGGTTGAGGTGCTTCCAACTCACTTTCACTTATACCAGTTTATCTCAAAACATCTTCCTTGATTTCCTTTGCTTGTCAGGTTCCTTTTCTTATAGTTGCTTCAACTTTCTTAACCCTTTTCCTAGATTGAATAGTACTTTCTATTGTTTCAGCATTTCCAAAAACTTCCTCTTCTGGTTCCTTTGGAGCTTCAAGGAGGGCTTTTGCATAAGTTTCCATGATGTTGTCATTTGTTTCATAGCCCATTTTAGTTACCCAAATAGTTCTAGGGATAACTGCCTCCATCCAAATTTCATCTTTCTTGATCACAAAACAGATTTCCTTTTGATACTTATCCACAATAGCTTGTGATAGTCTTACTCTGGCCTTCATTCGATCCTTCAATGCTTGAAAATGCTCATTTATATTTTTCTCCCTGTTCTCTCCCATATTGTTCAATAGATCTGATAGTTGTTTTCCTACCGGTATGTCAAAGCCAAAATCTCTAGTACCAATACTGGGTACTTGTTTGGTTATGTACAACATCAAACAAACAAGTAAGTTTCTGAATCTGAATGTTCCTTTCTTATCTCCTTTAATCTTTCCCAAATTGTCTATCAGCTCATCTTTAAGCCATTCACATATGTCTATCCTTGCATTATCATTTACCATATCATAGGCACTCTTGATACATAGGCTAGAAAATGAGTTTAACCTATTTGCATGTGTAGCCTTATAACCTAAGATCTACTGATAAATCTGACATTTATATCCTTCACATCATTTACCCTTAGAGATCTCTTATCAAATGTTGCACCAGTAAGGTTTGTCACTGTGTCATTTAAGACCTTCTTTGTTTTGTCTGGTCTATTACTGGTGGAGGGTAACCCTATTACAACTTTTACTGCTTCTTTTGTGATTTTATGAATAGAGTCTAACCAGAAAAATTCACCATGAACTCTACTTAACACAATCCTTATGATATCCTTGGGAAAATCCGGGATACTAAGAATTTTAGTGAAACCTAGGGTTTCTACTATCTTATGTTCAGGATTGACATTTCCGGATTCATCACAAATCACAATTTTAAACATTTTCTCACTCTTATCATCACCTAATTCATCAATATGACAATGTATATACATCCTAGGATCTTCAGCATATACTACTCCTTTAGGGATTTGAGAAAAAGCACCTATGTTATCATCTTTCTTTGCAATTTCGGGAACCAGTTTGAAAATGGGTCTAGGGCACTTAATAACCTCAACAACATTAGGGTTTACAATAAATTCAGGAGTGGATGAAGATTCCATAGCTATAGCCTTAGGGATGAATGCTTTGATGGAATGCTTCACTTCTTTGCTTAGAATACCTTTGCTTGGGAATTTTTGCGCTCTCAAGGTTTTGAATGCTTGGTGAATAAAAAAGGAGCCAAAACACTTGCTTTATAATGTTATTTTTGCCAACTACCACATTTAATGCTTGTCGATTAAGTCACAACTTAAGTCATCTGCCGGTATAGAAGCAATTTCAACTTCTCACCATTAACCAAGGGAATAATAGCAAATTTTTCATTTTGTTTCTAAACCCCCAAAGGATTTTTCTTCAATTAGATGAAGAGTCTCCTACCGGTGGAGTGTTACTCTGTTATACCAATGGAGGAGTATTCCCATCAACATTCAGATCTGACTTTCAGATCCATTGTTTTGAGAATTCTTGCTTTACCTCTTCAACCTTTTCTTTACCTTTCAAACTAGGACCTTTGTTATTTGTCGGTGATGCCTTACTTCTACAAAATTTTGCAATATGTCCAATTTTGTTATAGGCATAACAAGTCACATTGTTCTTCTGAATATCTTTCCCATATCCTATGTCGGTATGTGTTCTGCATTGATTAGATAAGTGCCCAAATCTCCCACAAATATAACATCTTACATTCATTCTGCAATTTTCTAAATTATGACCAATTTTGTTGCATTTGGAACATTGACTGGTGGGTGTATTAGTGTTCTGATAATTTCTAGATCTGCACTGATTTTCTCTATGATCATACTTGTTACAGTTAAAGCATTTGCCATTAAACTTGTAAGCATTAGGTTGTCTTACCGGTTTGCTATGATCATGATTGTTTGTAGTACCAGAGCTTTCACCAACTTCAAAGCCAAGGCCATTTGTATCACCATTAGGTTTCTGATTCTTCAGCATGTCACCAAGTTGTTCTGAACTTTTCTTGAATTTCTCCTTGTGTTGATTTGTAGCAGTCAATTCACTCTCCAATATTCCTTTCTGTCTTATGAGTTCAGTTCTGTCATTTTGTGTGTGCATAAGATCTATCTTCAACATATCATTTTCATGACTGAGTCTTGTGTTTTCATTTCTAGCATCATTTAGTCTTCTAACCAAGTCTTCTTCATTCTTCTTTCTATCTTCAATTTCTTTACAGAATCTCATAGTCATATCCTGCATCTCATTCTTTGTTGTACTAATTTCTTGTCTTAGCTTGTTTATCAGATCATTAATGGTTTCCTTTTCATTCTCCTCATTCTGCATCTTTTCACAAAGTTCTCTCCTCTTGTTCCTTGCAATAATAATTTTCTCTTGAAGTGCTTGAATAATATCCTAAGTAGCTTTCAGATCATCCTCAAGTTTGATATTCTTCACTTTTTCTGCATCATAGTCTGCAAGAGTTGTTTCCAATTGTTTTCTCAAGTTTTCCATCTCTACCAGTGACAAGATCTTCCTCAAGCTGTTAGGCTTTTGAAAATAGGGGACTAGGCTCTGATACCAATTGTTAGGATTCCCAAAGATACTGAGAGGGGGGGGTGAATCAGTATCTGACCGGTTTATAAACTTACTTGACTTAAAACATGAAAAACATATTTAAATTATGCACCGGTAAATGAGAAATAATGTAGTAAACAAGAATAACAACAACCACATGAGAAGCACACCATAACACAATATTTTAATGAGGAAACCCAGTGTGGGAAAAACCTCGGTGGGATTTGAGACCCACAATATTTGCTTACTGGCCAATAAGGGAATATTACTCTTACAATAGGGGCCTGCACATGTAGGAAGGCCAAGTGCCTAGAGCTCACTTCTCAATTACAAAAGAAGTCACACTAACTTACAAAAGTGGATTATATTAATCCAATGTCTTATACTGCTTTAGACCAGCATCTGCTATGCCAAATTCAGTACCGGTTTAAGCTCTGCTACAACATAAATCCTTAACCAATATTTCGCATATTAGGTTTTCTTATCTCGCATCCTCTTTCACATATATTTCCTATTACAAAATGATCTCATACATATATGAGTCATATTACAACTCACCATGTCGACTTACAATGATTTTACAATTAATTACAAAATACATTTTAAACAAAATTGAAGTCGCCCAAGGTGTCGGTATCCTTCCTTTCACTGTCGGTGTTGATATCATTGTCTTGCCGATGTCCTATGATTGTAAGGTTGCCATCAATGACAAAACCTTCAATCACCTACAATTTCTCATTGGAGTGTGCATTTGCCAACAATATATTCATCACTGAGCCTTATTATTGAACAATGGAGCTTAGCACATCAGGGTATAAGGAACCAAGATGTAAAGATATCTCATTGAAGAAACAAACATGTAGTAGATAAGGAGTGAAACCCTCCAATCTAAGAAATACACTAGGGGTCGAGGTATGTGTGGAATTCACAAGCTGAATGCTCCTATCATAGACACCCACTAGAGAAATTTCCCTATAACTTCATTGGTTCACACCACAAACATCAAACAAAGAAAAAGATAATACCCATCATGCCTCCTCTAATCACTTGTGGACATCCTTGAGTAGCATAGGAACATGATCTGTCACCAAATGATAAAAGATAAAGACTGACTCAGACAAAATTCAGCAGCTATACTGACCTTGTGCCTTCGTTCTTAGTTGCTTGATGTGATAGTTGATCATGTCTGATCTCATAAATTTGTGGACCCCGTTTAAGACTGACTTGTCCGATTTCAAGTGTATCCTCTTCTATTTAAGACAAGATAATGATCACTTGATATGGATATGATACAATTGATAAGAAAGTTTGATCAGTTGATTGCAAATGTTTGATTGGATAGTTGTATCCTTTGTTAATTTCGTGTGAAGCATTTGTTGGATATCTGCTAGGGTAATTGTTTCTTGCGAGACATTTTATTGAAAGTTTTTTGATTGATTTTTTATTATTTTTGGGCTGATTTTATGGATTGATATTTGAATGTTTTTGGTTGATTTTTTTTTCACTGTTATCTGGATTTTTTGTTTTTCACTATTTTTGTATTTTTTTATTTTTCACTGTTTTTGGTTTTTTTGTTTTTCACTGTTTTTGGATTTTTTCATGAGTTTTTACGGTTTTTAGGATTTTTTCAGGACTTTATATGATTTTTAGGATTTTTTCAGTTATGCCCTCAGTGTGCAGACCTGTATGACATGATGATCTGCATAATGCATGTGGAGACAATGAATTTTTGACATGACCAATGTTAATGCAATATGTATGATGAAGATACATTTCCTATTCGAACAAGGATGACTATGTTTGTTTAACATTTCGTAATACACCAATTGAATTGGAGGTAAAAAACATTTAATAGATAAGAAGTCAATCAATCCTTAAGGTCCCTTGGAACATCCAAATTAACACACTTAGTGACTAGGATTTACAAATGGAGATGCGGAAAACTTCCCCATTGGTTCTTGAAACTTTGATCTTCTTTTGCCCATGTGTGTGCAAATGAGTTAATTCCCACTCTTTTGTTCACTAAAGATCCTTAGCATCCTATATGACTAGCTACATGGATTATTCTAACTTCAAAAGCATCTCGAATAGAGCCTCACTGGGAGCAAGCTTTTAGAGCTCCGACGAGATTATAGACTGTAATCTCTCAAATATTGCTCCATTTCCAGCAGTCATTCATAGCTCTGATGGAGTTACTCGCATGTTCCCATAGTCAATCCTTTTGTCGCACTTTATATGCGTGATATTCTAGTTATATATCATTTCTCTTTTGCCTTGAGATGGATATTTGGCATAGCACTCTTTCTTTTTATTTTCTTGCCTTGACTTGTAAGTAATGAAAACTACTTGGGTGTGACAATTATAGTGGCACTGAAGTAGAGTTTTAGATTTTTCACTAGTCATATGATCAACTAGGTGTCTTGAATGAATTAGAGATTTTGTTAATGTGTTTGAGATATAGAAATTGATAGATTTTCAATTAACAAGTCTCGAATAGTGAAATCACTACCCAACCATAAGTAAAGCGTCGTCATAGGGTAATGTTGAAAATGAATGACCTTAGGACCTCAAAGACATCATGTCCGAATATCTAAGAAAGGAGATAACCTTTGTTTCTCTTGAATGTAAACAGATGATAAACTTGGACAGTTGCCTTGTTTTATTGATGTTGCTATATGTAAATGCATAAATTTTGCAAATGTGGTGCATTTGAAAAAGAAACTATATGTGATGTAATGCTTTGAAGAAAATGAGATGCAATGCGGAAAGAAAAACCTCAAATAACCTATCCCTTAGATATAATATCATTTAAGGTGCATGTTGTTTATAGGGTCAGGGAGTGGATCTCCTTCCATGGTAGCCAAATTGTATGCTCCATTTCCTATAACCCTTGTTATGATAAAAGGACCTAGCCAGTTAGGTTCAAAATTCCCTGGCTTTTCTCATTCCGCTAGGTTCCTTTGGTTCTCCTTGAGAACTAGATCTCCCACTTCAAAATTCCTTGGGTGTACTCATTTATTGTAACTCATTCTCAATATATTATGGTAACCTTGCAAATGACTTAAAGTAGTTTGTCTCTTTTCATCGAGCATTTCAAGCTCTTGTAATCTTGCAACCCGATAGTCTTCCTCTGATATGATGTTTTTTAAGGAGACTCTTAAAGATGGTAGGTCTATTTCAATAGGTAGTATTGCTTTTGTACCATAGACCAATGAATATGGTGTTGCTCCAGTAGGGGTACACACTCCTATTCTATAATCCCAAAGAGTGGGATTTAACTGGAGATACCAGTCCCGTCCTGCGTCAGTAACATCTTTCTTGAGGATCTTTAATATTGTCTTGTTTGTTGCCTCTTCTTGTCCATTGCTTTGCAGATAATAAGGTGTTGCAAATCTCTTATGTATTTGAATTTTTTCAAACAATTCTCTCATTTCTTGATTTTTGAATGGATGTCCATTGTCAGTCACTATGTACATTGGAATCCCGTATCGGCAGAAAATGTAATTAAGCACGGATTTTGCTATTTTCTTACTAGTAGTGTATGTAAGAGGGATTTCCTCGACCCATTTAGTAAAATACTTAGTAGCCATCAAGATGAATTTGTGCCCATTGGAAGAAGTAGGATTAAATTTACCAACTAGATCCAACCACCATTGTGAAAATGGCCATGGTGATGTAATAGGTTGAAGATCTTGTGTTGGTGCATGAATGAGGTCTCCATGCATTTTAAACTATTTACATTTTTGTACATATTTATTGGCATCCTTTTCCATAGTTGGCCAATAGTATCCAATTATTAACAATTTATTTGATAGTGGTGGGCCACTTTGATGTGCCCCACAAATTCCATCATGTACCTTCTTTAGGGAAAGTTGTGCTTCTTCTTCATCAAGACATCAGAGAAGGGTTCCATCAAAGCCCTTTCTATACAATGTGTTAGCAATAATAGTGTGTTTGGATGCCTGATGAATAAGAGTTTTCTTTTGATTTCTAGACAAATCAGAAGATATATACTGAGTATGTAAGTATGCGTATATCTCATTATACCATGGGGATTCAGGACCCACAATTACACATACATATTTTAATGAGGGAATCTCATATGCCAGTATCATTAATTGTTCTACAATAAACTCAAACTAAGTTTCATTATTAGGCATATTTAGTAGAGACCCTATTGTAGCCATGGCATCGGTTGCCTTGTTATGTTTCCTTGGAATCTGTTCAAAAGTGATGTTACTGAAATATTATTTGTAGTCTTCTACCATTTGTTTATAAGGCAACAGTTTATCATCTTTTGTGTTATAGTCATCATTGACTTGATTTACAATCAGTTGTGAGTCACCATAGACTTGTAATTATTTTATCCTCCACTATACAGTGGTACGAAGTCCTATGATGAGAGCTTCATATTCAGCAATTTTGCTCGTACAGGGAAAATTTATTCTGAATGATTTGGGGATAGAATCACCTTGAGGGGTGATGAAAAGAATCCCAACTCCAGCTCTATGTGTTGGGACTAATTAAAACTGAGTCGAGTTTAGAGGCCCATTTCAAAAAAATTTCTCTGCATGTTCAGAAAGGCACCTAATCTCATTCAGGTGGCCTAGAAAGAGAGAGGGCAAAATGGAGCTAGTTGATTTTTGAAGGGTAACGCTTGGGATTTATGTCCTACACCTTTCATTTGGCCTATGCAGTGATGTACAACTTTCAGAATTCAGTTTGGATAAGTTTACCAGGTACCCATTTCGAGGGGTGAGCTGAAAGTGCATTTTAGGCACAAATGCAGATTTTATTGAGTAGCCTACTTTGAGCGATTACATCTTTTGCCCTGTTGATCATCATGGAGAATTTCAAAATGGATTCAATTCTATGCATAAATATGAGTTATTCTACAAAATTTCAAGTCTTGACGAATCCATTTGCTCAGTTTTCATAGCCAAATCCGTTTGCAGTTTGTGTGTTTTGGCAAGTCCCTGTTTCGACAGCTAGTCAGAGCCCTGTTTCGCATAAGTGTAAAAATTGCCTCAGTAATAATCATGCTATAATGTTTGTTCTCAGATAATTTTAGTATAAATGATGAGCTACGTTTCAAATTTCAAGCCTCTGTCAATCCGTTTGATTGGTTTTCAAAAGGGTTCATTTAGCCATCATTTTCAGTCTTCTGCACCTTCAGTGTTGTATCAGTTAAAGTAGCCATTTTTGTGAGCGTGCCATTTGCATCCTGTTAGTCTTGTGATTGAACTAAGATTTATAAGTTTTAATATGTACTTTAAGGTACCTATGTTTCAAATTTGAGGGCCTACGGAGGTCGTTTGATATTTTTGAGAAAGGTGTCATGTGTTGCCAGAACATTGACTTTGTTTGGTCCGCAGTGTCGACAAAGCCAATTTGTCATTTTCGCCGATTAATATCTCTTCGCTCAGGACTCATCTTGATAAACTATTTGGTAGAATTCATCCTTGTATATTAGAGTACACGCCTATCAGATGGCGAGGTCCAGAAAGATGTTTTGACCGGCTTGAAAATTACGTCTTCGCGATTAAATGCGAAAATGTGACGTAAGTGCATGAAAGTTGTAAAATGCAGTCTGATGATCCAAAAATGATTTCGATCATTTCCAGAGGTATGGGTAAGGTTCCTGAAGCATTTCAAAGGTCAGTTGTGTGAAAACAAATTTTTTTTTAGTCAGACCCACTTTGGGGCCCGACCTAGCTCGACTGCAATTTGCCAGTGGGATGGTGAGAGATGACTTCAGTTTACTTGTTGTTAATGGATTGATGAGTGTGTGTCTTGCATTCTAGTTTCAAACCTCAAATAATTTAGAAATAATGTCAAGTTTACCAATATATATTATAAAGTGAAAAGTGATGAAGTATCAGGTTCGAAATGCCATTTGAATCAAATAGAAAAGTTATTGCAATGTATCTGTTAGATCCAACCACTCAAAACCAATGGTCTAAGATGGGCCCAAAGGGGTACATTTTTCAAACATTGACTACTCAAATTCAAGTGATGGTGTGGTGTTTCCAAATTCTTCAATTATAGACATGAAGTATAAGCACATTATGGATAATCTTCTGGCTGCTGGGTATGCTGGTAGTTATTCATATGCAATTGTAGAGGCACACACATTTTCATTGAGAAATATTAACCAGAGGTGAGAGGCGTTGAAAGCACAAGAGAAGGAAAACTTTGTCAAATTAAATGCCAATCAAACAAAGAGACCTCCCTCCACGTGATGGGTGAGTCTACAGAAACCTCCAACAAATACCAGCATTCCCCCTCCTCTAGATAGAACATGGAAATGATGGCAATTGACAAGCCTGAAGCAGTAAAGTTCTCCCTCTTACGTGGATTTATTAGAGTTCTCAAACTTCAAGGAAATTACCCTTTGTGACTGGTGAGGAAGTTTGTAGAAAACAAATGAAGCAAATGAGAGGGGCAACGCTGAAGGAAGTATTAAAGAATTAAAACTTTAAATACAAATGGAAATTTTTGCAGTCTCCCCTCCCTCATGTGGTGTTTGGTGGAAGATTATTTTTTTTAAGGTTTTAATAGATGCATTTTTCAGCACCTTCCCTCATGTGCCCCCATATCCCACGTGGTGTTTGAAATCGATGCAGAAGACTCAATGCTTCTACATTAGCGTTGAAGGGACTTCAGAGGAGTGCAAAATAAACTCAAACAAATTGCAACAGCCTTTCCCCCCCATGTTTTTCCTCTCTTCCCTGGCTGGACATGGTGATGAGGAAGAGATGGCAATCAACTCCCCCTCCCACGTGACTAGTGAAAGGGGTAATTTTGAAATAGCAAATGCACATTGGCAAGGTGTAAATTTCATGTTTTTCCTCCCTGCGTTATGGAGTGGCAACCTGGAAACCTTTCACTAAATTTGTTGGTGGCATCATGAAACCTCCAGCATCCTCCCTTAGAGGTGGCATGGTTGGAAAGACCATCGATTTCCAAGCAATGATAGAAAACACCATTAAAACTCAAAGAGAACCTTCAAAATGCAACTACAGGCAAAACGACATTATCCCACATTGACTGGGAAATGGTCTATTTTGGTGTTTATAACAAAGAACACACACATCTATAATGTCAAAGCCATCTGGGCTTTTGACAAATGGTTCCTATGGGCACCCAAGGTGGGCCCACGTGCGGGTGCAGATCCTGAAGCGACGGAGGAGGTGACTGAGCGGTGACCAAGTGGACCCCACACAGGCATGCTTCCCAAGGCAAACAAGCAAATTTTGTAGAGAAGGGTCAGCTTAACCAGTGAGCAGGTTGCAAAGGATTCGACGAAGCATGTGATTTTGTGGGCCGAAGATGCATGCGAGTTACACCCTGCGAAATGGCAAAAAAAGGTAAAGATCATGCATGTTTCGGGAGATCGGACGGTCCGCGCTATTTCACGAAGGAAAGTTGCTTGCGAGTTAAGCCATGTGAAATGGCGAAAAGCCCAGGGCGAAAATGCAAGGTCAAAGAGTGAGCAAGTTTGGAGTAGATCGACAGCCTGCGCGATTTCGTGGAGTGGAGATGCACGTCGGATAAAGGCCACAAAATGGCAAAATCTAGGTGGCGCACAAGTGGCAGGTCCAGTCAGCGGTTCAACAGGTGGGCCCCGATGAGGTGGTGATGATGTGGCGCAGAGGTGGCACCTAGGTGGACAACAAGCAAGCAGACAAGTGGCAGAGTGACGAGGTGTCATCCCAGGTGGTGCCCAGTAGACCCTGCGAACCAATCAGGTCCTACCATGTGGCAAGGCATCAGGCACAAAAGGAGCAAAAATTGAAATTAAATGCAGATTAATGATATAGTTTAAACTATATTAAAATTCAAAAATTTAAATGATGTGCACATGTCAAGGATTAATTCACTCAAGGTCTCATTTTTGCTCAAAATATGAAGTGTTATATATCGCTGGAAAGCTCTTAGAATGAGGAATCTAGTCAAGAAGTTAATTTTGACAAATGTGGGATATTTTGGGAGTAGTTTCCATGGGAGTGAAATTCAGTTAGAGAGGAGATACTTGGCAAATTTCAATTGCAGATTTGATTTTCTTCCCTCCTCTTTTTATTCTCAATTCTTCTCAATTGTAAGGGTTCCAGAAATTTGGAAAAATGCTCCAGATTTGATGGCTTCCAATTCTGAGTTCTTTTCAAAATTGTACAGGGCAATGTCGTTTTCCAGAAAATAGAGTTTGATTCTTCCTATAGATGTTTTGCTGCAGGTTCTTGTGTATGTAAGGCATGCACAAATTCACACAGAATTTGTCTCTGAATGTATATCTCTTTGTTATAAATTGAAGCCTCAAGGAGGCTAAAGTTTGTCAATTTCAAGGAAATTGTTGTGGTTGTTTGCAGGCATTCTTCAAGGAAGAATTTAAATTCTGTAATAGATCATAGATAATGGGATATATATTTTTGGATCTGATGATTTTGTGAGTGAGCTGAGTAATGCAATTTTGTAAGGCATTAATGCAGGGATATTTAATGATGAAGGTGGATTTGCAGTACATGCTTTCATTTACAATTTGATATATGACTCTGTTGCCCTTGGATAAGGCACTGGTCTTGCAAGTTTGGGGATGTTTTCAGATCAAACAAATCAAAGACAAATCTATTTCCCTTTATGTTTAGGGGTGTGTTCTTTTCATTCCAAGCTCTATTTTCATTTATGGTTTATACAGATTTAGCCAATCTGTAGTGTGTTTCTAGATTGGGTGAGCTTGTGGAATGGTTTATCTGCTTCATTGATGTTGTCATGGTGAATAAATGAGTTAATTTCATGCATCAAAAGGGTGTCCCCCCCTAGGTCTCGCAGAACCTGAAGTGTAGGAGGATCATTAGGATCCTATGTTATGTTGTCCAAGCCCTGAAGTGTTTCATTGATTGAGATTGGCTATCTCATAGATAGATTTGCAGGTGTTCTTGGGTTATCACTTTTGGTGAACAACACCATGATTTGTATATGACCCATCAAAGTATAATTTCCACATGGTGGATGTTGTCAATGTAAACACATATTCATCAGGAAAGTCTATTAGTAGCGGGTGATTGTATTGAAAGGGAGCCTCTATTAACTGATCTGCTATAATATGCCCTTTGATTGCCTTTTTGTTCACATATTTTATATCAAACTCACTTACAATCATGACCCACTTAGCCAATCTTCCAATCAATGTTGCTCTGCTTAACAAATATTTGAGTGGATCAAAACGTGTGATGAGTTGGACTTTGTGACTTAGCATATAATGTCTAAATTTCTGAGATGTAAAGATCATTGCTAGACATGTTCATTCTATGGGAGTGTAATTAAGCTCATATCCAATTAGGGTTCTACTTATATAGTATATTGCTCTCTCCTTTCCTTGATCATCATGTTGTGCCAACAAGGCTCCTAAAGATGAGTTTGTTGCTAATATATATAGTAATAGGGGCTTTCCTTGTGTAGGTGGAAATAATACTAGAGTATTCAGAAGATAATATTTTAAAGCTTGAAAAGATTCTTGGCATTAATCTGTCCATTTGAAGGTGACTCCTTTTTTGAGTAAATATTGAAATGGATGACATTTATTTGCTAGTTGTGCTATGAACCTTCTTATAGACTATAGTCTTCCTTGTAACCCTCTTAACTGCTTAAGTGTTGATGGAGGTTGCATATCCATGATTGCTTTGACCTTTGCAGGATCTACTTCAATTCCTCTGTTAGACACAATAAATCCTAAAAGTTTGCCTGTTGTTACACCAAACACACACTTTTTTGGGTTTAACCTAACATTGTACTACTCTAATCAATCAAATATTTTTGAAAGGACTTCAAGGTGACCTTCTCTTGTATGTGATTTAGCTAGTAGATCATCCACATAGTCTTCAATGATATTGTGGATCATGTCATGAAATAGTGTCATCATATCCCTTTGATATGTTGCTCCTACATTCTTAAGACCAAACGACATGATGTTCCAGCAGTATGTTCCCCATGGACAGGTAAATGTCATTTTGTGTTGATCTTCTAGTGCAATCCTGATCTGGCTATATCCTGAGAAACCATCTATTAATGGAAGCATTTCATTCCCAACAGTTAAGTCAACTATCATGTCTATGTTGGGTAATGGGAAATCATCCTTAGGACATGCTTTGTTTAGATCTCAAAAGTTGGTACATATTTTTATGCCCCCAATAGGCTTAGTCATGGGTACTAGATTGGATATCCATTCTACATAGTCAATAGGTTGAATGAAGCCCACATCCAAAAGCTTTTGGAGTTCTATCTTGAGCAGTAATGCAATCTATGGATGCATCTTTTGTAGCTTTTGTTTGTACAGTTTAATTCTTGGTAGCAATGGTAAATGATGTAACATCGAATCTGGATCTAGGCCTGGCATATCCACATAAGACCAAGTAAAATTGATAGGATGTTGTTTGAAAAATTGTATGAATTTGTCCTTTTCTTCCCGCTTTAATGATTTTCCTAAGTGGATATTATGTACAACTTCTCCTTCTTATATATTGACTTCTTCAGTTTCTTCCATGAGTAATGTTGAATTATGTTTTTCAATAGGGAGGTTTTCTAACTGATGCTTTCCATTGCGGTCACTTTTATTCATATCTTCTGTCACAGAGGCACTTGCCTCTCCAAAGTATGATGTTTTGTCTAGGTCTATAGAAAATCATTCCTTGTGATCGCCTTGTGGAAACCCTTGTCTAACACCAAGAAATTTTGCAATAGCTTCATTGTTCTCAAACCAATCTAGAGTTGGTTTTCCTTCTCATCCCCAATCAATCAAATATGAATGTACAAGGGATAATTCATTGCTCCCTTCTATTGTAACAGATTCTAATAACATGCATACCTGGTTATTTGAGTAACTCGATATATTTTTATCATCAATAGGTAATTTATGATCCTCTGACATGTCTATTGCTTGTGGGTTGGAATCATGATCAGATAGGAATTCATAGTCGTGAGAATCTGTCTCACTTTCTATGTATATTTCACCTTCTGAGGCTGTATCACTTATCTCCTCTTGTACTTTCATCTGATTTTGTTGTAGATTTGTGGGCCACCTTTGTATGGGGGTCACCCTTCTTAAGCCTGGTATAAGTCATAGTATTTCTTCATCTAATTCATTGGGTGTAGCTTGAGTTTTTTCTCTTGGAAAACGTATTGACAAGAACCAAGGATTAGGCTCGTTTACTGGTGCTAAGCTTGTGTCGGTTACCATATTTGCTTGTGCGGATGTTTCAAATACTATATTGCTGGGTGACTCGGTGCTAGATTCTTGTAGAAGTTGTCTCATATATTTACCATCTGATTTTGTACTAGGAGATGTTGGTACTTTCTTGTTTGTCTGAGATGAATAGGGAAATACTCATGTTGACAACTGACTTTGAGATATGTACTCTAACAGTGGCCTTGGTCTGTTCAATATATCTAGTGTATGTTGTCTTGCTTCTATTATATTTGGTACATATTTATGTCCTAGCCCTTGATTGTTTGGATTTTTCATTTCATACAACGGGTTCTAATCTTCCTTGCTTTTGTAATCCCAAGCTTGTGGTACCATCATACCCATGTTTTTGTAGCATCTTAAATCCATTGCCATATTGATCTAAAGGTAACTTGGGTATTGTCATGTCAACTTCTTCTCTGTATATCTAGTGATTGGCATCTTCATTCAGAGATTATTCTTGTAAATCTCCCCACCTAATGAAGGAGCATGAATCTAAGTATCTTACTATTTCTTTTCCTTTTTTTTGTTTCATTATTGTGTTTTGAGGCTTCCCAAAAGACCTAGGAGAAAGAGATAACTGTTTTCCATTTGAGGTATTTGAAATAGAGTATTCCCCACAACCAACATCTTTAATCTGCAAAGAAGATGTTGTAGGTGTATTCTTCTGTATTTCTGTGATCGTTAATGACTCCATTTGTATAGTGAGGGGCGTTTCTTGATTGATGGGTACCTGGTTATCTATACTTGCCTTTAAATGATTACATTGTTGGAATGGATTTGGATCACCCTTTATGGTGATTTCAATGCCATTATATGAGAATTTAACACATTGATGAAATGTTGATGGTACAGCTTGCATGGTGTGAATCCATGGGTGGCCCAATAACATGGTGTACCCTAGTTCTTTGTCCAACACATGGAAAGTAACCTCTATTGTTATAGGATCTATTTGCACTGGTAGCATAACTATACCTTTTGAAGGACACTCATCATCATCATATGCTTTGATGTTTATTATTTTTAAAGAATCAATGTGAAGCTTAGAATATCCCAATTCCTTAACCAGCTTTAATGTATAGATGTTGAGATGAGCTCCTCCATCTATAAGTACTCATCTGATTCTTCTCTTATGTATGTAAGCTTCTAGATGTAGCGGGTCATTATGGAGAAGTATATCACTGGGAATATCTTGTTTTGTGAATGCAATACAAGTACCACTAGACAAATTCCCTACCATGGATTGGAAGGTATTTTCATCTATATCTTTGTCAACTACTAAGTCTTGAAGTGCTTTGTCCAAGATAGCTTTATGAGTTGGTGATATATGCAATAGTTCAAAGAGTGATATCTATGTCAGGGTTTTCTTGAGTTGCTCCACAACATTATAGGTCCCTACTACTGGTGGTGGTTTTGATGGTACTCCTTGTAAAGTTACTTTAGATTAGCGAGTAACTACTACACAGTCTCTATCTCTAGGAGTTATCATGATTATAGCCATTGTATCATCTCTTGTGAGGGAACTATTTGCAAAATATGTTGTGTTATCAAGGTTCATTTCATATCCCTTTCTATAGTCATTATGTACAAGTTTGACATCCATGGTATGTGTTATAAGCTCATCTTCAAACCATCTCGAATGAAACAATTCTTCATGCCCCTAGTCCATAAGATAGAGATTCTTGTATTCATCATATTTTTCGTGCTTCTAACAGCATGGAAATTTGGTTATCATAGTTGTAAGTCTCTTGATATTTCTCATCATTATCAAGTGCTTCTTGTGAATCATCATTTACTACACCCCCTGAGCTAATGGCATGAATAGTATAGTCATATGAGACTTTTGTGTAGTTAGTTGTGTTGTCTTGTGTTCCCAATGTAGATGCCTTCCCTTTATCATGTTTGACAAATAGATCCTTAAAGATGGTATGATTTGTTTTTGTTGAAGTTTTGTTGGTGTCAATTGTGATGTCACCTTGATCGATCATGTCTTGGATTAAATTTTTCAATTTATTGCAACCTGCAGTTTTGTGACCTTTAGTACGATGATATTCATATAAATCACTATCATTCCACCATGTAGGTTTGAAAGGACCTGGTTCATATACTCTTACTTCTAGCAAAGTGATCATGTTTGTCTGTATCAACTTTTTTAACACTTATTCAATAGGTTCCCCTATAGGTGTGTAATTCCTTTTTGGAGCATTTACCCTTGGGAATTTTGTGTTCATAGTTTGTGTAGCATTTACATTGGTAGATACGGTGTTATTCTCTGTATGTGGACTAAATGATTGACTTGGGCCTTTTAAAGACAAAATCAGTTGAGTTTTGTTCACTGTACGGGTGTCTACAACACCATCGTTGGTCACATTTTTGTTTTTTGACCAAAATTTGGATTTATCATTATTGTTGTTATTCCCATATTTTATGAGACCTTGTTATACTAGTCCTTTCTCACACTTTAAGGCTTTTTCAGTGATTTGTTTAAATGTGGTCAAACATTGCATTTGTATCGGGTACTTGATTTTAGGGATTAAGTTTTTTGTAAACATGTCAACTTGCTCCGTTTCAAGAATAATAGTCTTGCACCTTCTATATAGAGCTCTCCATCATTGTATTAAGGATGCAGATGTTTCATTCTCATATTGTTTTGCAGCACATAAGTCCATCAAAGTGACTAGGGTTACAATGTTATGCGAGAAGTTAGCAATGAAGTGTTCAACTAATTCACCCATGATAGTTGGTGGTAGATGTGAAAACCGCTCCAAGGCTGAGCCTCATAGACTTTTAGGAAATAGTCTCATTAGATAAGTGTCTTCAGTTGCAACCTCTATACATGATGTAAAAAAATCTCTGATGTGATCTCTAGGATCACTTTTCCCTCGGTATCTATCAAATTTTGGTGTTCCAAAATGTGGTGGGAAAGGTAGCATGTATAATGTGTGATCAAAGGGATAAGGACATAAGTCTTGCATTGTGTAGCTCTTTTTATCATTACCAGTTTGCATAGTTGCCATCTGTTGTTACAGATTTTGTACCTGTTGGGACAAAATATTTGTTTGATTCAGGGGTACACTTTGCATATGTATATTTCCCACAAAAGGATTTGTGGTGGTATAACTAGGAGATTGTTGAAAGGTACTATAATTATAATTCTATGTGTTATGGGTTCCACTAGGTACTATGAAATAAGCGACATGTGAAACCATGTTTGACTGGGTTGTACTCATTGTATTAGTGAAACCTGGGTTTGTATTCTGATGACTATATGTAGATCCTATGGAATAGGAAACCAGAGGTTGAGTCACACTTGTTGTATGAGGAACTTGTGTTTGAATAGGTGGTGATACACTTGATATTATCAATATTGTATGAGAGGCTAGGATAGCATGTGTTGGTGTGGTAACATTTATTGTTGAGGATTATGCACTTGATTAAGAAGTCGCATTTGAAATGACATTTGTTTGTATAGATGATGTTGGTGCATTCTGAGGAAAACTCGAGGTCATCCCTTGCATTTGCGTCATATGTGGTATTTGACTACTATTTGGACCTAAAGTATTTCCTAGTGGTAAGATTGTTGTGATATCAAAATCTTTAGGTAATTTGGCCCCATTTTGTAATAACAATGAGAGCTATTTGTCCCTATCATTATGTATAAGAGCGTCTAAGATCATAAGGACATGTGGGTCATGTTGAGTTGATTCAATCTCTTCGTGTGTTAAATTGTGTTGTAGCTTGTGTATTGTGGGCATTTCCTGAGGATTTGACTGTTGAATACTTGATATGTCCATGTTTCAAGTTGGATTAACTGATAGGTCGTTGTTTGGGTTCATCTTACTTTTTACCTTTTGTGACCTTGTGACGGGCATTTAAGACTTCTATATGAGGATGGTTTAGAACCTAATGCGAGACGACAATAATGTAAGACTATAGACCTAAATATGGAATATGCAACACTAGAATAGACTCTCTATTGAGGATTTGGACATGAGACTTGTTGAGTACTTCGATATTTTTGTAATGCAAGTTTTTCAAGCTCTTCTCTTAGAAGTTCTACAGTAATTTCTCTATCAATTCTATGGGCAATTTTATACTCTCTATTTAGCTCCTACTTGACTCCTATATAATGAGGTGCATTTCTCTTTAATTTCTAGGCCAACTTACCTAAACCGTAAATTATTTCTCGTTGATCATTGTTTGGCACTAGATTAGGTTGCTCGAAGGAGAGAAAACCATCACTTGGGAGACCCATTAAGATGCATGCTATGAATTTTTAGGATTATTATGCAAATCATGATGGACTAAGACATATGCATATGAAATATAATAAGTACCAAATCTAAGGACGTATATGATGATGATAATAAGGATGCAAATGAGGACTATGCAAGTTCTAAGGACAATAATAAGGACGTAAATGAGGACTATGCAAAGACTTATGCAACTCCCAAGGACGATAATAAGGACATAAATGAGGACTATCCAAAGACTTATGCAACTCCTAAGGACGATAATAAGGACGTAAATGAGGAAGTTATGCAAGGACTACCTATGGTCACAAGTATGTAAATTTTTTGAGTTTGCAGGGTTATTTGATGTTTCAAGATGAGCTTTGTTTCTAGTAATTCTATTTGTAGGACAAGTTTGTTGTTTTCCAAATTTGAGAATAGTTGTTTGAATATAGGTATAGCTGACTGAACTATGTTATGACCAACTCTGAGAATTTAGAGATATGCAAGATAGGGCCTGAAATAGCCCAAATATTGACTCAATACTAGTTTGGCACAAAGATACATATAAAAACACAAAATATAATCTTAGGGTAGAAAGTGGACACCATTGAATGAGGTTCCCGCAACAAAATACCAAAACAAGATGAATAGATAGAGAGTCTAGTAGCACTGTCTCCACTTCATGGCACATACTTCTTGAGCATGCCAGTCTCTCTTACCCCAAAGATCTAAAGATCTTATCACCAAGGGATTTATATCTCATAATGCAAGGTACATGAGGGGTATCTATGGGGTACAATATGCACTCCCGGAATCACTAAATGTAGGATTTGGGCTACTAGGTTGGTTCTTATTGTAAAATTTTGATGGTCCCGATCCAACCACAGATTCTCAGAGCAAGCCACTTAAGACTTTAGTTGAGCTTATTGGTGCAGGGAAGGCCCCCACATATGTTGAATTCACTCAACACTCTAGCCGCCTGATCAGTATATTTATATAGCAGCTCAAAAATCCTGTTTGAGAGTACGCTGGGAGAGATGATATCCCCAATGCATCCCAGTTTGAAGTACCTCTATGGGGTGATGAAATCCCCAATCAAAGATACCCCTCATTACTAAAATTAAAAATTTGGGTGCTGTTATCACCTTCTCCCTTTCTCCCAAGACCCCGAAGGCGGGTGGAAAGGTAGTTGATGCAACAATAGGTCCACCCCAAACACGATAAAAAGTTCTTTCCCTTAAATAAAATGAAGTGTGAGTTATTCTATTGATAAGCCTGATTCACGTTCATTTTAAAACCCAAATTTAGGTGTGAGATACACATGTGCATGTCAATTTTAAAACACCAAACTGAAGTGTGGTAACATGCATGTCAATTTTAACTAGGTTTATTTTAAGCCCAAAACTGAATTGTGATAGCATGCATGTCCATTTTAACCATTTTTATTTTAAGCCCAAAACTGAAGTGTGATAGCATGAATGTTTATGATTCAGTAATAATCTAATTCTCTCTGTAAATTTGCCACATGTTGCAAATAGATAATCAGTAACCCAAGAAAATCCACAGAAAATAAAAGTTTAACAATAAAAAAAATGAATGTGTAATGATACCTAAGTGGTTGTGTGATTTTGTATGACCGATTGCATAATAATGACAGAGCAATTGTGTAATTCTGACAGAATGATTGCGTGATACTGACATAATGATTGCATAATTTTGATAGAGCGATTGTGTAATACACAGACAAAAAAAACAAAAAATAAAAATAAAAAAGCTAATTCTGATCTGGAACCTTCAAAATAGATTTGATGCCCTAGCAAGATCTCTCATCATCCACTCTATGTTAAAAAAAATCGTATTTTACTCTATACGAGAAGACTAGGCTATTGTATATGTCAATGGCTGGTTGGTCCTCTAGATCTCGTATCTTCTTTTCTGCCTTTAGGATTTGCTGATAGCGTCTGGCTTGTCTTCTTTATTCCTTCATCCTCCTCGCACCTGAAATCCTAAATTGTACCTTATGTGCCATAAGATATCATAATTAAAACATGTAATAAGTGTAAACCATATTTAGATTTAACAAATTTACTACCAAATCAAGACAGAACAGAGTATAGCTAATGATGAAAATAAGAAAGACAAAACGCATAAACTAGCCAATGAATGTGTAACAGGATTTGATCAATTGTGTGATGGGTTCCGCACGAATGTGTGACCCTGTGTACTCAATTGTGTGATCCTATTTGTGTAAATGTGATTGCGTGATTCTGAATTTTTTGTGCAATCCGTACAAACTTGCAAAAAAAATTAAAAATTTCGTATGGTCTGCAAAATCACAGGGAAAATAGAGAAGGTTAAATTGCTATTAGTTCATGTTGGGTTCACCAAAATGTTGTATGCTAAAATTCATAATGTAATCAACTAGAAATAAGGGAAATCATGAATCCCTATCCTAATAAAGAACTTAAATAAACTCAATGAAATATAGATGCATATAATATAATTCTAAACAATGTAGAACTCCCTATTGTGCATCATGGCTTCCATTGCTCTTCTCTTCTTTGTGGTATGGTGGCTCTCAGATATCGTGTTGGCAATCTGCAAATGACACAAAGATTCAAAGTTCTTGATTGTTGAAAATGGAGATTGAATGCTCTATTTATAGATTACTGGATGAGAATTGATTGAGAGGTGGAACAAATTGATCAAGAGGTGGAACTTAGGTGAGCTCAGATGCTAATTGATAGTTGAACTGCTGATTTGGAGGTGGAACATAATAGATTGAATAGATAAATAAGTTAATTGATTGAGAAAAAAGCTGATTGAAAGATGAAAAAGAATAACAGGAGGAAATAAAGAGGAGGAAATAGTTAATTGATTGAAAGTTGATTGAGAGCTTTATTTAGAAAAAAGATAACTAAAAGATAGAAATAGAGATTGGAAAGATAATGATTTAATTAATTAATTGATTGAATTAATTAATTTAGCATGTGCTTGAACTTTGACTTTGATTTTCAATTTAATCTTTGCATGAGATTTAATTCAAATATTGAATTTATTTTAAATTCAATTTGTTATCTGAATATATTTAGAACTTGACTTTGATTTTCAATTTGATTTTTGAAATCATGCACATGTATTTGAAATTAGAAGAATATGAAATTAGTATTTGGGGATTTGAAATTAGAATTAGAAGAATTAATTAGCTAATTAAATAATTTAAAGAAACTATTTAATTATTTGGAAATTGAATTTAATTAAATAATAAAGATTATTCAAATTAAAGGATTAAAATCATAATTAATTCAATAATAATTTTTAATTAATATTTAGAAAAGGGTTAATGATTAAATGATTAGAGATAGAAATTGAAAATGAATTTATTTAAATAATTAAATTATTTAAATTGAAAGATTAATAATCATAATTAATTAAATAATAAATCTTTAATTAACATTAGAAAATGGTTTAAATGATTAAATGATGATATAATTAAAAATAGAATAATTAGTAAGATAATAAAGAAATATGAATTTAGAAGAATAAGATTAATTAACTTAATTAAAGAATTAAAGAATTATTTAATCAATCAAAGGAATAATTGGTACATGATCAATTTGACATTTTTAGGTGTCTATAATACCCACAAAAATGAGTATACTCAAATATAAAGTTTACAAGAAAATGCACATACATTCAAACACATTGCCTAGAGCTCACTACTCAAAACAACCCTGGGAAGTCTCATTGCCTAGGTATAGTTCCAGTTAAGTACATTGTTCATTGATTTCAAACTTTGCCTTATACTACTCTGTTCCACACTTCTGCAATATTCCAAAGAATAAATTTTCAACTTGTGCACATGCAACTGTGCACAATCAATCATTAACACCTCTTGCATACCTTCTTGATATCCAAAATGATCATAGCAATCGACCTTATATATCCGCAACATGAAATTAGGTTAGTTACATGTCGACTTCAAGAACACTTTACAAATAATGAAACGTGTACAAATTATCAGCTGAATCCAAACCAAAATACCAATGCGAACCAAAATAATTGTCCACATGCTACCAAAATCATAAAAAAAAACATTTGGATCTCAAAAGTAATCACCAAAATTGATCCACATAATCTACATAAGGATTATCCACACGAGACTGTTGGTGTACACTAATGAACTGGAGACTAATACATTGGAGCACCTAACTTACAATCCAATCAAAACTGGAGGCTAAAACTCCAAAATACGACTTTCTAGACATGCAGCAACATTCAACTAGATCTACAACACAAGTTAAAGACCAGAAATGTAATGCTACCCAAAATACTAAACTCTGTCGGATACTCTGTTCTAGTTTGTCAGACTTGAACCAATCTGTATTTTGACTTCTGGTAGGATCAAATTGAACATACTATGCGGATAGGATAACTAACTTTATTTTCCATTAATGACAACATTGAATGATCTATGCAGTGTCTCTTGCCAACAATAAATTCATTAGGGCAGCCCCAATGAATGTAGTTAAGTCCCAACAAAGTTATGACTATCCTATATTCATTGGGACTACCCTGATGAATTTATGATTGTCCTAGCTTTGTTAGGGCTGTCCTAATAAATGTCTAAGACAATCATAGATTCATTGTGACTATCCTAATGGACCTATCATTATCAGAGAAGGGTGTGGCAATAATTCTACCATCTAATTATAAGTTTACTATATCCAAATTATCAAAACTCTTGTACACATGCATGTAAGTTTCTTTGGTATCTTAATATGAATGCAAGTTGAAATGTATACATGAAAGTTGATGGTTGATATATAAATTTGTTTATGCTAAGCTATTTTTTTGTTTTGAATTGCACACTCTATTGCAGACCAAGGTTTGGTTGTTGGTTTTGATTGTGCAAGTCAAAAGTTAGATTTATCATCACGTTGATGGAAACAAGCTTATAGACAAGTGAAAAAATAATTAAAAAAACATGAAATTATGTACCATCTAGGATGATGCTAGTGGCATTCTCATCCCTGCCAAACCTAGTGGTGGTGACATGCTGATAGACTATGATGACTCCTGAGATTGTTGGGACTTTTGAGATGTTGAAGTTATGATATAACTAGAGACTATATGCATTTCTTAAATAAATACCCTCATATCCACTCATTAGATTATTCTCTTATTGATGCAGTTAGGATATATTGTGAAATTTGAACAAGAAAACTCATAATGAATATTTAAATTATTAAAACATGAGAAAATTAACCCATATAATAAAAATCACTCCAAAAACATCAAGTTTTTATCTTCTACCTTGTCCAACAAGAAAAAAGGTGGTCAAATGGTGATGGAATATGTTATGATATGTCAACAACATGTAAAGGTGTTTCTTTGTCATAATAAAAGAAAATAACACACAAAAAATAGAGAATGTGGGGCTGACTCATGGGTCAAATGTCCCTTTTTACTATTTTTCAAGTGTAGGCCATTTGGCAAACTCCAAATGCTCTCTATTAACATTTTTAACATACAAAAGATTGGAGAGAGAGAGAGAGAGAGAGAGAGAGAGAGAGAGAGAGAGAGAGAAGTATGAAAAGAGAGGGAGAGAGAGAGTTAAAGGGAAGCATGTGAATAGAAGGAGTGGAATGTAAGAGAGAGACCCGAGAGAGAGAGAGGGGATGAAATAAAAACTCTCAATGCAAGACATTTGGTGTACGCCAAATTTGGCACGCACCAGATTGAAAATTATAATTTTTTGAATTTGGTGTGTGCCATTTGGCATGCATCATATTTGGCACACACAAAATTAACTACCTTGGGAAACAACAAGCCTTAGGCTTGGATTTTCCTTGAGTATCCAACCCAAAGGGTTAGAAATCCTTCTCAAGCCTGAGACATGTTTTTCTGTAAACATGCAAAATTTTCTCACATTTTTATTCGTGATCTTTGTCAAGTTTGCATATGTTTCAATGAAAACAAAAAATAAAGACCATGATGACATTAAGCTCTCTCTTAGCTATCCAACAATATAATTATTTTTAAATTTTGATTATGATAAGGTCTTCATCTCTAATTTCTTTTGTTAGTGCCTTTTTTTTTTTTTTTTGGTTAAAAATGAATTGTCATATTTTGGTCATAGATTTTCATTCATTCATCGAATTTTCAAAAAAAATACATTCTTAGAAAATAGACTCCATTCTACACAATATAAAAAAAAAATAATAATAATAATTTTCAATTAGTTTTCACAAATTTTAGGGGGGAACATGCCCAAATTTCTATTTTAAGGATGTGTCCACTTCAAAAATAAGTAAAAAATTATATATTCATTAAAAAATAGCTAAAAAATTATGGTATAAACTACATGGCGTTATATAATTTCTTAATATAATGATTTTAAAAATTTGAAAAAAAAGTTACATTTTAGGAGCAGCACACTAGGTGCTATGTTACATTTTTCTTAGAAAAACGTGACCACTTTGTGTGTTCCCCCTTTCTGAAACCCTTAATCTCCGCCATTTTCAAAACAAATTAGTAGTTTATAAAGTAGGCTTGGAGAGAGTCTACAACTCTTTTTCTTGTTTCATATTCACATTTTGAGTGTAACTATCTTCATTTTCTTGTTAAAATTCAGACTTTGTTGATATTTGAAGAAAAAAAAGTGTCATCTTAAGACCCTTTTTTGGCCCCCCATCTTTGTGCACTTACTCTTGTGCTTAGTCCTTTTTAATCAAATTTTTGATAGATTCAAGTGTATTCACCCCTCCATAATGTAATTTTGGAAAATAAGGTTTATTCCTAGTTTGCATGCATAAACTATTAAACACCCATTTTCACCAATTACATTTTGGCGAACCTGATACTTTTAACATTGTGCATATTTCTAATTAGGTGATTTTAGATTTAATTTTTTCATAAAATTTGATTGGTTGGATTTTTTAAATGTGATTACATTGCTTATTAGTTACTTGTATCAAAATCATGTGTTGGAAAATAACTTCTTTCACTTCATGTTGCTTGCATTCATTCATACAAATTTAGTGTATTGTATTATGAGGGTTCTATAAAGGGGAAAATTTTGATTTGGCAATTTGCAACATAGAAGGAGAAATCACCAAATCAATTTTCTCTTTGGGAAGGAATTCCTTTACATTCAAAAGAGGGGAGGAATCCATTAGATTCAGTTACAAATCAGATAAGGATTAAATACTAAGTGGATTGATTGATTATGATGTGTTTTTTCCTCTTTTGTAAGTTGAAATGTTTATTTAGGGTAAAGTGTTTGAAATTGGAGACAAAACTGAGAAAATAATGAGCTATAGGTTTGGATTTGTCGTGCACCTGGATCTGAGTAATATAAGCTAATTCAGATCTGCCTTATGAAAATGCCCCCAAAAAGAAGGGACCGTGACATGGCAACACGATCCTTCAAATTTTTCGCACACCAAAAAGGGTTGTTTTGTCTCTGTGTCTAAAGCTTATTCTAAGAAGTATAGTTGCACACCTATTTTTTGCACACAGAAATAAAGGGAAATAGGTTGGGAAGAGGGGCTTTCCTTGGGTCAAACCCCATTTTGGAATTAACCGTGAAATTGAGATAAATGTAATTGAAATCACTAAAAGAAAAGATTCTCCTTTTGAGGGAGATGTTGAATTATGATTGAAAACTGAATAATTATACCTCCTTGTGAAGTTTTGATTGCCTCCACATGGAATTAGGGTTTAATGAAATAGGATGTAGATCTCCACTTCAATGCTTAAATCTTGACTTTATTGTTGCTCCAAAGCTTGAAGGAAGACTGAAAATGCTCAATTTCACTTGAATGCTTGAATACTTGTGTAGATGTCTAAAACTAATTTAATTAAATATTTAATTAATTTATCCTTTCTGCATAATTAATTTATTTAATTATGCTACCCTTATTCTTCTCAGAATTAATTGATTGTAATTTAATTAATCCAGTCACTTGTTCAATAATTAATTTATGTGATAAATTAATTATTTTTGATATTCTTCTAAAGTCAATTAAATCATTAATTCTTCTAAACCCCACTTAGTTAATTAATTTTAATTAATTAACTTGACCAAATTGATTTCTACAAATCACTTCTTCTAATCCTCACTTAACCTAATTAATTCTTTTACAAGCCTAATTATCATTATTCTTCAATTTTTAATTCATCCACTCATTCTCTCTCTTGTCAAATCCTCTATGAGGCCCCACCTCGACTCAGTCTGACATTTCAGTGGTTTTTATGATGAGACTATTATGGATGCTTTATTTTTATGCATTATGGATTTAGAACTTATATGATTTCATGATTTGGATAACATTGCTATATGTTGATGTTTTATTTATATGCTTTATGATATAGAACACTACATGATTTTTGAATACGATGAATTTGCGGTGATAAATATCGTTACTGAATTTGCAGGACTTTACTATGATAATAGAAATATGATGTATGTTTTAAGTGTGGATCAAAATTATGAGAATTAGGATGAATTTCTTATGTGAAATTGCTTGGATATAAGATGTATTAAATTGTTCAGATGTAATGGTATGCAAGTGATGATGTGTATTATTATTCTTGTGATTTATATTATATGTAGTTATTTGAAAGTTACTAATGTGTAAATTGAGATGCATGGGAAGTTATCCATGTGACCATGGAAATATTACGGAGAACCAAACCTAGACCTATGTATGTTCATAAAGCCAGGGTTTGTCTATTTGGAGAGACAACACCCCGTTTGTGTTGTATTTTATTCGTAACAGTAAATGATGCATGTGTGCTAAGTGTTATTTAATTGGTTTATGTAAAATTCACAAGAGACGATTTCACGTATAAATTTGTAAAAGTATTTTCTTTGTGTCACTTGACACATGTGTGGATTTAAGTTTGAATTTTTAAATTTGTCTCTTGGTGGGAATTGTTTAACTATAGATTTTTCAATTAATGTAATGAGATTCCATAAATGTCTTGGGTAAACAATCATTGGGATGGTCAACATAGGTTTGACCCGAAAATAAACTTCAGAGGGGTTAAAAAAGGGTTAAATGGACACCTAGGGGTAGTTTAATAGGGTTTCCTAAAGCCCATAAGGTATATCTAAGGGTTAGAGGTAATTTAAAGCAAGTTTCTACTCCCATGTAACCTTTTAGACACCCTAAAAATTGACTTTTCTAAGTTGTGCGAAAATTGAAATTAGAAGACTTGAACCTAGTTGTAAACTTTCCCTTTAGAATGAGAGTTCTCTTTCCCATTCTACCTTACCTTCCTCTTTAGTTTTTAGAAACTTGTGAGAACTCACACAATGGGCTTCTTAAGCAAGAATTACAAAATTTGTGGGTAATCACCCACTCTCCATTTTTGGAGACAAGAGAATTTTGAAAAGAATAAGCTAGATTGTTGAATAGAGAATTTTGCTAAGGGTAGAAAGAGAAGAATCATGGAATTCGGTTGCTCATCCCCAACAAAACTAACCTACCTTTGGGCAGATTAAGGTTGGTTGGATTCTTCTTATAATGGATTTCTTGTTGCATGTTTTTGAAAGTAATGTTAGTGTAAAAGATTTATTTCCGTGCATGTTCTTTTGAAAATTTTAATTGGTATTTTGTGTTATATATTGTATGTGTTTTTGGGAGTCATCAAGACCTCTTACTCTTGGGAGAGAGGAGGATCTTGTGGGTGGTAGAAGTGACAGCCCTCGAGTGAGAGACTCTTGTTATGAGAACGATCACAAGGGATTTTGTGTGACCCTTGCTGCATGGCTTGTTTATACATTGGGGGTCATAAGGAGGGAAATAAGGCATGAATGCCTTGGGGGGAATAAGGAATAAGGGGTTGCTGTACTTGATGTATTTGGTTTTCCATGAGGTGGCTACATGTTCTTCCATATTTGCAGTTCTCCTCAGGGTACTTGGTCCACTACCACCCTTAAAAAGGTCATCACCAAGGTGTGGTGCAGTGTAGCCGGGTTGGGAGTGTGTTTGATTTTGTGTGTATTCTATCTTTTGTGTTTGCATGTTTGTTACCCATCTAGGGCTTGGTTCTCCGAGCTTGGGGGTGGCTACCAGTTAGCCTAGGTTGGGAGGTGAGCACTCCATGCTCATATCCTTGATCTTATTTGCAGGTTGTTGAAAGAAAGGGATTAGGACAAGTGGAAAAATTCGATGGAGTTAATTGTTGTAGAATCCATTTGGAAATATGTTACTATTCTGTTTTAAAATGTCCTCATTATAAAAGTTGAGTGACCTATTTGTAAAATGACTATAGTGTCTTTTAAAGTAATTCCTAGAAATGTAGTAGTTATTTGTTATATTGCAAAAGATGAAATGAATAATTCTGGAACAATTTTCTAATGTTTTGTTTTCTGAATTTAATTATTGTTGAGTATATTAATAATGTGGGAAGCAACTAAATTTATTTTACCCCTTTATGCATGTGAAATAATTCTAGGAAATAAAGAAAGGAATTTAATGGTTGTATGCATGTTGTTTTGAATAAAAATATTGCAGTTTAATTTCCTAATTTCATGATTTAAGTTTAAGGATTCTAGATAATTATAGTTGAAGAAAATAAAATCACATATATAATTACAGAAATAAAACCTAAAGTAGTTATAATTATTTCTATGGTTTTAATTTAATAAATTCTAGATTTATTAAGTTGTTGTTAAATTTATCGATTTCTGGAATTTACTTAGTTGCAGAAATAGAAATCTAGGGTAAATAGTTATTCGATTTAAATAAATTCATAGTGCTATAGTTGTTGTTTTATGTTTAATAAATTTTGTTAATTACTTTTGTTGTAGAAAGTATATATAGAGTTAAATAGGCTATCTCCTTTAAATAAAACAATATTTAAATAGTATGCTCTATAAATTTATTTAAATCTGGCATTATTTAACTGCAGGGAATAAACCTATGGCTATATATCTTATCTTAGATTTTAGCAAACTCGTATTCAAATCTAAAATAATAAACATTGAACAAAATCTGGATATTTAAATTAATATTTTCAAGGTTTTCAAAAAAAATAAATTTATAACTATAATATATATTTGCAAAGTAAATTTGGCCAAAACATTATGCATTTAATATATAAAAAAATGCAAAGGAAAAAGGGGGAGGGGGGGAACCGGGGCCTCGGTCGCGCAGGGTACGCAGACCCTATGTGGCCTGCGTCCATCATGCGGGCCGTGCTTCGCATCAGAGGGCCGTGGCCACTGTGCAGGCCGCGACACACACAGCGGCCAAGGCCACTGTATGGGCCGCGACCCCCATAGTGGGGCGACCCACTGGGGTATGTTTCCTCCACCCAACCACCATGGCTTCCTTCACAAATCGTCCGTTCAGCCCTGCATGCAAACTCAAATCAAAATAAAATATTAAACCCTAGCCTGGGTAAGGCTAGGGTATTAATATAAAAATGATAAAATACAAATATAAAGAGTATTATATAATGCAAGATCCCGGGTTAGGGTTTGCATGGTTTGGTCTTAATAAATTTGGAAAGAAAACATTATATTGATTAAATATATATATATTTCAATATATGTGTTTATATATATAATTATAATTATTTATATATACATATATGTAAATAAGATTAGAAAGTTGTAGTTAAAGAATAAAGCATGTCTATAGGATTAAATATTTATTTAGTGTAGTTTTTTTTAGAATAAATAAAATCAAGTGGGCAAACATTATTTATTTAATCAACCTAAGGGTATTTCAATAAATAGTAATTTAATTGTCTTACGTGGATATAGGTTTTGAAATTTAAAACCTATGGGACATTTTTCGTCATGGGTTTAATTATATCTTAGTTAAATTAATTTGAGCACATCTTAAGTATGGATTAAATCGGATTAATTTAAGTATATTTTAATTATGGACTAAATGGATGCTAGAAGAATAATTTTAATTAGCTTTCTAAAAATCAATTAATAGCTATCCGTGATTAATTTTGCCTGCGTCAATTAATTATCTAATTTAATTGACTTATTAAATTCGAGTAGACAATAAAACCATTCAATTGGAGTTCCGCATTTAATCTTATTTAATTTCCAAATATTTGAGCTAGTAAATAAAGCTAATCCAAACATAGTTAAGACAAAACATGTTGTAGCATTTTATATTTGTCGATTTAATGCTCTTAACAGTTATGTTTTAAAAAAAAATTTCCCATTCTTGCCCTAAATTTTGGGCTTGACATTTTGGTATCAGAGCAAGGTTTCCACACTAGGAACCTTACTCCACTTACGTTTCACTTTAGATTATTTAATTATTTTTATTATATTGATTTTTTAATAGGATATTCAAATTTAATTAATTAAATATTTTTCTAAAAAAAATTAGTTATTTAAAATATTTTATTTTTCCTCTTAGGATGCCTCCGACGACGCGACAAGCTCACAAGTGCGGAAGGGGTCCTAGGCGTGAGTGCATAGCACGTGAAGAGGTAGCTAGGGAGGAATCGGTTCTAGAAGAGAACCCAGAAGCACCTCCCGAACAGCCAGATGATCCTAACCGAAACCTATTAGAAGCAATCCAGAACATAATTGGCATAGTTCAGGAAAGGATTCCAGCAGAGAACCCTCAGGTTAGAAATCGAGACTCTGGGAGTCATAGATCAGTTGATAGGGAAAGAAGCAAGAGCCCAGCTCCTATTCCTATAGAGAATCAGGGTGGAAATGAGCCAGAGTTTGTGCACATACCAGGACCACCTCCAGTGGTGGAGTCAATTTATTTTGAGAGAGCTCGTCGGGATCCAGGGGATCTTATTAGGGAGGTCATGCGCCTACAGCCACCATCTTTTGGAGGTTCTACCGACGGGGTAGGGGCTAAGGCATGGATTTTGAGTCTTGAGAGGTGCTTTGCGTTGCGCTCTTACGAGAGCAACCTAAAAGCACGTGTCGCAGTCCATTTGTTGAGAGGAACGACCTCCACTTGGTGGAGATAGGAGGAGTACAAATGCAGATTAGTTCCTAATACTCTCACTTGGGAGATATTCACAGAGAGGTTTCGAGAGAGGTGCCTATCAAAACATTTCAGACAGCGTCGTATAGATGAGTTTCATGACCTCCAACAAAAGGGCTTATCAGTAACCCAATATGATAGAAAATTCTTTGAGCTGTTGCCTTACGTAGATTATCTAAAGGACAAAAAACTTCTCGTTAACCGCTTCATCAGAGGGTTAAATGCCGGTATAGCCGGGCCAGTGAGGATGTTCGCTCCAGAGAGCCTTTGGGTTGCCATGGAGAAGGCACTGATAGCTGAGGAAATTTAGGTCAGACCACAGGATACTAGGGATCGGTTTCAGAACTGAAACCCCACACCTCAGACTTATGGATTCCAGAAACCACATTGGAAGGGAAACAACTGAAACTCATAGGGGTTCTCCAAACCCCCTCCTCCGCAATAGACACCATAGAACTAGAGGCAGAAGCCTCCATAGTATCAACAGGGCACCAAGCCCAAGCAGTGGCAGTCTCAGGGACAGAGGTGAGATCAGAGAGCACAGGTGCCTTACACACCTCCTATGAGGACTCAATAGTCCTCTAGGGGTGGGTACAGCGGATCCAGTAGGACAGAAGGATAGGCTTTCTCTAGGCCTCAGGGCACCCAGTTTCAGACATGGGGTACTTGCTTTACATGTGGAGCCATGGGGCATATGGCAAGGGGTTGCCCTCAGGGTCAGATGGCAAGGAATCAGCGGATGGCCACTTCAGAGCCGATAGTTGGTGATATGGGCAGGTCCCATAGAGTATTCGCAACAATTGACAACCGCTAGGCTGAGCATCAAGCCATAGTCATCGAGTCTGCAGGTATGATCAAAGGTAACAATGTATCTATTTTGTTTGATTCAAGAGCTACTGACTCCTTTATATCTCCATTGGTTGTGGAGCGTTGCGGGCTAGTGGCAACTAGACAGGGTGCTAGTTGGGAAGTGGAATTAGCTTCAGGGGCTAGAGTGTCAGTGGAATCAGAGGTTAGGGCATGTGAGCAGCAGATTGGCAAGACCACCACTTTAGTAGACCTTAGAGTGACACCACTTGGATCTTATGGTATCGTACTTGGCATGGATTCGCTTTATGCCCACAGAGCCAAGATGGATTGCTGCCTGAAAAAGATCCAGTGTGAGGATGATCATGGTTCGCCCATAATTATCACCGGGATTCAGAGACCCGTGTCTCTTCGTATGATCTCCACAACACAGCTTAAGCGGAGCATGCGAAAGGGATGTCAACTTTTTGCTATCACTATCAGTGACAGAGGAGAAGAGGAAGAAAAGGAAACATCGCTTGATGACCATCCTATCCTTAAGGGATATTCAGATGTGTTCCCTTCAGAGCTACCAGGAATATTGCCCCGTAGAGAGATTGACTTTCATATAGACCTTGTACCAGGAGCCGAGCCAGTTTCCAGAGCACCTTATAGGATGACCACAAATGAGCTTAATGAGCTCAAAATCCAGCTTGAGGAACTCCTTGGGAAGGGCCATATTCGTCCGAGAGTATCCCCTTGGGGTGCACCAGTCATCTTCATTAAGAAGAAGGATGGATCTCTCTGATTATGTATGGATTATTGGCAGTTAAATAAAGTAACCATCAACAACCGATATCCTTTGCCCAGAATTGATGATTTATTCGACCAACTTCAGGGTGCCAAAGTCTTTTCCAAAATTGATCTGAAGTCAAAATACCATCAGCTGAGAATAGTGGAGAGTGATATCCACAAGACCACATTTCGCACTAGATATGGTCACTATGAGTTCACCGTGGTTCCATTCGGCCTTACGAATGCCCCAGCTATTTTTATGAGCCTCATGAATGGGGTATTCCATACATTTCTAGACCATTTTGTAATTGTGTTCCTTGATGATATACTGATATATTCTCAGAATGAGAAGGAGCATGAGGAGCACCTGAAACAAGTGTTGCAGTGTTTGTGAGGATAACCAATTGTTTGGCAGTTTGTCAAAGTGTGCTTTCTTTCGATCAGAGGTCAAGTACCTTGGGCATGTTATTTTCGGTGATGGGATCTCAGTTGACCCATCAAAGATCAAGGCTATTATGGATTGGCCAGTGCCAACCAGTGTGACAGTGGTCAGGAGTTTCATGGGCTTAGCAGGTTATTACCGACATTTTGTCGAGGGATTCTCTAGAGTCGCACATCCTATTACTTCTCTTCAGCGTAAAGGGAAGAAATTTGAGTGGACAGAGAAGTGACAGAAGGCCTTTCAGGAACTCAAGAAGGCACTTACTAGCACTCCTATCCTTGTTGTACTAGATCCCTCAACTGACTTCATGGTTTGTACAGATGCTTCACTAGAGGGTTTAGGAGCAGTTCTTATGCAAGATGGTAGGGCTATAGCTTTCGAGTCTAGGAAACTTAAGCCTCATGAACTTAATTATCCTACTCATGACCTTGAGCTCGCAGCAGTAGTGCATGCACTTGTGAGGTGGAGACACTTCCTTTTAGGTCATCACTCCGAGCTGCATTCAGATCATCAGAGTCTTCAGTACATTTTCACTCAGTTGAACCTTAATGCACATCAAAGGAGATGGATGGACTTCTTGTGCGAATATGATTTTGACATTCACTACATCAAAGGAAAGGAAAACGTAGTTGCAGATGCTTTGAGTAGGAGACGTCATGAGGTTTACACCATATCTATGGGCACGGATTTGAGAGATTGTATACTACAGCACTTGCCAAAGGATGGATGGTATGCAGAGGTTTGTCAAGTAATACAATCTCAGATTACTCTAGAGGGAAAATATGTGGATTATTCTTTGGAGTCTGATGGACTATTATGCCACAAAGGGTGCATCTATGTACCTTCCTCTAGGGGATTGCGAGAGTTCATTGTCACGGAGGCTCATAGAGCTCCTTATGCAGTGCATCCCGGAGTTAAAAAGTTGCATGCTGACTTGAGGCAATTATATCATTGGCCAGGAATGCGGCAGCTCATTGCTGAGATAGTAGCTTGATGCCTCAAGTGTCAGAGAGTAAAGGTGGAGCACCGCCATCCAGGTGGGTTGCTCCAGTCTCATGCTATACCAGAGTGGAAGTGGGATACTATTTCCATGGATTTCGTCATTGGTCTTCCTATGTCTTCTCATCGCCATGATGCCATCTTGGTGACAGTTGACAAGTTGACCAAAGTAGCTCACTTTTCACCAGTTCAGACTACCTTCACAACACCAGCAGTAGCACAGGTGTTCTTGTGAGACATTGTTAGACTTCATGGTGTCCCTTGTAAGATTATTTCTGATAGGGACTCCCTTTTCACTTCTTCCTTTTTGAAGTCATTACAGGCAGCTATGGGCACTAAGCTCAATTTTTAGTACAACCTATCACCCAGAAACGGATGGTTAGAGAGAGAGGGTTAATCAGGTGTTAGAGGATATGCTTCGCATGTATGTCATGGATCATCAGACCAGATGGGAAGAGTACCTTCCCTTAGTGGAGTTTTCCTATAACAATGGCCATCACACTTCTTTGGGGATGCCACCCTATCAGGCATTATATGACAGACCTTGCAGGACACCGTTGAGTTGGGATCGCATAGAGGACAGAGTTTCTATTGGTCCTGAGATAGTTCAGGATATGGAACAGCAGGTGGATTTGATTAGGCAGCATCTGAAAGAGGCATAGGATAGACAAAAGAAATATGCAGATGTGAAGAGGATAGATCATAGCTACTTGGTTGGAGATAGAGTCTTCTTGAGAGTGTGGTCGCATAAGAGTCTAATCCGTTATGGAAAGGGTTCTAAGCTCGCACCTCACTTTGTAGGACCTTTTGAGATCCTTGAGAGGATAGGCCTAGTTGCCTACCATTTAGCATTGCCACCTAGCCTGTCACGCATCCACGATGTGTTTCATGTATCATTTTTAAGAAAATATATCTATGATGAGTCTCATATTTTAGATTGGGATGCCTTGCAAGTGGAGTCGGACGGGCAGCTGGCTTTGGAGCCCATTCACATTTTGGCATGCTGGATGCTAGCCCTTCGAGGTCGAGAGATGGACCAGGTTAGAGTCCAGTGGGATTGTTATGATGAGGTCACGGCTTCATGGGAGGACACAGCATGTATGAGATCTGAGTACCCCCACCTCTTTGCTGAACTCCAGGAGAAAGTTCATGCCTAGAGGGGGAGGGTGTGAGGCCCCACCTCAACCTAGTCTGACATTTTAGTGGTTTTTATGATGAGACTATTATGGATGCTTTATTTTTATGCATTATGGATTTAGAACTTATATGATTTCATGATTTGGATAACATTTCTATGTGTTGATGTTTTATTTATATGCTTTATGATATAGACACTACATGATTTTTGAATAGGATGAATTTGCGGTGATAAATGTCGTTATTGAATTTGCAAGACTTTACTATGATAATAGAAATATGATGTATGTTTTAAGTGTGGATCAAAATTAGGAGAATTAGGATGAATTGCTTATGTGAAATTGCTTGGATATAAGATGTATTAAATTGTTCAGATGTAAATGGTATGCGAGTGATGATGTGTATTATTATTCTTGTGATTTATATTATATGTAGTTATTTGAAAGTTACTAATGTGTAAATTGAGATGTGCAGAAAGTTATCCATGCGACCATGAAAATATTACGGAGAACCAAACCTAGACCTATGTATGATCGTAAAGCCAGGGTTTGTCTATTTGGAGAGACAACACCTCGTTTGTGTTTTATTTTATTCGTAACAGTAAATGATGCATGTGTGTTAAGTGTTATTTAATTGGTTTATGTAAAATCCACAAGAGACGATTTCACGTATAAATTTGTAAAAGTATTTTCTTTGTGTCACTTGACACATGTGGATTTAAGTTTGAATTTTTAAATTTGTCTCTTGGTGGGAATTGTTTAACTATAGCTTTTTCAATTAATGTAATGAGATTCCATAAATGTCTTGGATAAAGAATCTTTGGGATGGTCAACATAGGTTTGACCCGAAAATAAACTTCAGAGGGGTTAAAAAAGGGTTAAATGGACACCTAGGGGTAGTTTAATAGGGTTTCCTAAAGCCCATAAGGTATACCTAAGGGTTTGGGGTAATTTAAGGCAAGTTTTTACTCCCATGTGACCTTTTAGACACCCTAAAAATTGACTTTTCTAAGTTGTGCGAAAATTGAAATTAGAAGACTTGAACCTAGTTGTAAACCTTCCTTTTCGAATGAGAGTTCCCTTTCCCATTTTACCTTACCTTCCTCTTTAGTTTTTAGAAACTTGTGAGAACTCACACAATGGGCTTCTTAAGCAAGAATTAGAAAATTTATGGGTAATCAACCACTCTCCATTTTTGGAGACAAGAGAATTTTGAAAAGAATAAGCTAGAGTGTTGAATAGAGAATTTTGCTAAGGGTAGAAAGACAAGAACCGTGGATTTGGGCTGCTCATCCCCAACAAAACTAACCTAGCTTTGGGCAGATTAAGGTTGGTTGCATTTTTTTTATAATGGATTTCTTGTTGCATGTGTTTGAAAGTAATATTGGTGTAAAAGATTTGTTTCCATGCATGTTCTTTTGGAAATTTTAATTGGTATTTTGTGTTATATATTGTATGTGTTTTTGGGAGTCATCAAGACCTCTTACTCTTGGGAGAGAGGAGGATCTCGTGGGTGGTAGAAGTGACAACCCTCGAGTGAGAGACTCTCATTATGAGAGTGATCACAAGGGATTTTGTGTGACCCTTGTTGCATGGCTTGTTTATGCATTGGGGCTCATAAGGAGGGAAATAAGGCATGAATGCCTTGGGGGGCATAAGGAATAAGGGGTTGTTGTACTTGATGTATTTGGTTTGCCATGCGGTGGCTACATGTTCTTCCATATTTGTAGTTCTCCTCAGGGTACTTGGTCCACTACCACCCTTAAAAAGGTCATCACCAAGGTGTGGTGCAGTGTAGCTGGGTTGGGAGTGTGTTTGATTTTGTGTGTATTTTGTCTTTTGTGTTTGCATGTTTGTTACCCATCTAGGGCTTGGTTCTCCGAGCTTGGGGGTGGGTACCAGTTAGCCTAGGCTGGGAGGTGGGCACTCCATGGTCATATCCTTGATCTTATTTGCAGGTTGTTGAAAGAAAGGGATTAGGACAAGTGGAAAAATTCGATGATGTTAATTGTTGCAGAATCCATTTGGAAATATGTTACTATTCTGTTTTAAAATTTCCTCATTATAAAAGTGGAGTGACCTGTTTGTAAAATGACTATAGTGTCTTTTAAAGTAATTCCTAGAAATGTAATAGTTATTTGTTATATTACAAAAGATGAAATGAATAATTCTGGAACAGTTTTCTAAAGTTTTGTTTTCTGAATTTAATTATTGTTGAGTATATTAATAATGTGGGAAGCAACTAAATTTATTTTACCCCTTTATGCATGTGAAATAAATCCAGGAAATAAAGAAAGGAAATTAATGGTTGTATGCATGTTGTTTTGAATAAAAATATTGCAGTTTAATTTCCTAATTTCATGATTTAAGTTTAAGGTTTCTAGATAATTATAGTTGCAAAAAATAAAATCACATATATAATTGCAGAAATAAAACCTAAAGTAGTTATAATTATTTCTATGGTTTTAATTTAATAAATTCTGGATTTATTAAGTTGCTGTTAAATTTATTGATTTCTGGAATTTACTTAGTTGCAGAAATAGAAATCTAGGGTAAATAGTTATTCGATTTAAATAAATTCATAGTGCTATAGTTGTTGTTTTATGTTTAATAAATTTTGTTAATTACTTTTGTTGCAGAAAGTAGATCTAGAGTAAAATAGGCTATCTACTTTAAATAAAACAATATTTAAATAGTATGCTGTATAAATTTATTTAAATCTATCATTATTTAATTGCAGGGAATAAACCTATGGCTATATATCTTATCTCAAATTTTAGCAAACTCGTATTCAAACCTAAAATAATAAACATTGATCAAAATATGGATATTTAAATTAATCTGTCTAAGGTTTTCAAAAAAATAATATTTATAACTATAATATATATTTGCAAAGTAAATTTGACCAAAACATTATGCATTTAATATATAAAAATATATATACATATATTTATATATATAAATATACATATAAATATATATATAGATATATATAAAAATATATATATATATATATATATATATATTTATATATATAATATATATATTATAAAAAAAAAATGCAAAGGAAAAAGCGGGGGGGCAAACCGGGGCCTCGGTCACGCAAGGCATGTAGACCCTGTGCGGGCCACATCCATCACAGAGGTCGTAGCCTCTGTGCGGGCCGTGACTCTCATAGGGGCCTACGGCTCCCTGTGCGAGCCGCTCTCCGCACCAATGGGTTGTGGCCACTGTGCGGGCCGCGACACACACAACAACCAAGGCCACTATGTGGGCCGTGACCCCCACAGTGGGGCGACCTACTGGGGTATGTTGCCTCCGCCCAACCGCCATGGCCCCTACCACAAATCGTCCACTCGGCCCTGGGTGCAAACTCAAATCAAAATAAAATATTAAACCCTAGCCCGGGTAGGGCTAGGGTATTAATATAAAAATGATAAAATACAAATATAAAGAGTATTATATAATGCAAGATCCCGGGTTAGGGTTTGCATGGTTTGGTCTTAATAAATTTGGAAAGAAAACATTATATTGATTAAATATATATATTTCAATATATGTGTTTATATATATAATTATAATTATTTATATACACATATATGTAAATAAGATTAGAAAGTTGTAGTTAAAGAATAAAGCATGTCTATAGGATTAAATATTTATTTAGTGTATTTTTTTAGAATAAATAAAATCAAGTGGGCAAACATTATTTATTTAATCAACCTAAGGGTATTTCAATAAATAGTAATTTAATTGTCTTACGTTGATATAGGTTTTGAAATTTAAAACCTATGGGATGTTTTTCGTCATGGGCTTAATTATATCTTAGTTAAATTAATTTGAGCACATCTTAAGTATGGATTAAATTGGATTAATTTAAGTATATTTTAGTTATGGACTAAATGGCTAGAAGAATAATTTTAATTAGCTTTCTAAAAATCAATTAATAGCTATCCGTGATTAATTTTGCCCACGTCAATTAATTATCTAATTTAATTGACTTATTAAATTCGAGTAGACAATAAAACCATTCAATTGGAATTCCGCATTTAATCTTATTTAATTTCCGAATATTTGAGCTAGTAAATAAAGCTAATCCAAACATAGTTAAGACAAAACATGTTGTAGCATTTTATATTTGTCGATTTAATGCTCTTAACACTTATGTTTTAAAAAAAAAATTCCCGTTCTTGCCCTAAATTTTGGGCATGACATCCTCCTAACTTATCCACTTGCTCTCTAATCTGTCATTAATCCACCTAATATTCTCTCTTAATCATTTGCACAATCCTGATCACCATGATTAGGAGCAAGTCAACCATTTTCCATAAATGGTTTATCCATTCTCAACCCCCAACCTTAAATGCACCAACTTTGGTCATTTCAATAATTTCAAATTCTTCCACTTCCCAAGAAATTTTTAATTCCTTTTCTCTTCCCTTTCCCCCATGCAATCCTTTATTTTGGAATTTAGTATTCCCTTGTTCCTTCTCAAGGAATTTTAAATTCCTTTTATTCTTCTAATGTGAATTGGGGACCTTTCCCTATGCACCTTGAGGGGTGTGGGGACAAGAAATGCCTTTATGAAAAATCTTTTGGATCCCACACCTTGTCCTCTCAATCACTTCCATAATTTTCCTTCAATCCTCACCTTTCATTCCAAATCAATCTTAGCCCCCTCCATTCTCATCCTCTCAAATATATAAATTGGGGTCTCCTCCCCTCATTCCATCGTCCATCATTTGTGCGATCTTATGATGTTAGAATAAAGCGAGAACCATCTTCATAGCATCCTCATTATAGTGAATTTAGGCCTCCATACTTGTCATTCTCATTATCCATACACTCATCCATTGAGCCATCATCATTTTTGTTGTGTTGTGGAGAGCGATCCCCAAATCCATTTGGGACCAATTCAAACAAGTTGAGGAGGGGCACATACTCAACTTCATCCAAGATCCAATCGAAGGAACAAGTGGCTTCATTGCAAAGGTATAAGGTTATTTGATGTTTTATTTGAATGCTTGTGTTTATTTGGATTTAAACTAACCTTCTCACCCTTGCTTTCATTTCCCTTGGTTCATTTTGGCATGCCTAGTGGGACTCACATCCCAGTTACTAATAATTTTTGTCAACTTGTTTCAAGTTTTTAGCTACAGGTTTTTTGCTTCGACATCTTGGTCTACAAATCGGTGTCTCCGTAGTAGTTGTTTCGATGTCTCAATCTTAAATCAATGTTTCCACTAAAAAATTTAAAATCTTTCTCGCTTTTATTGCACATTTATAATTCGACATCTATGTTTTGTTAATTGATGTCTCTTATTTTTAGTGTCTTTTAACACTTTTTGAGCTCTTTATGGTATTGTTATTTTAATCTAGAAACACAAAAATAGTAAAAAATCATCTAAAATCACAAAAATAAGTAAGTTAGCTCTTTCAATTTTCAAGTTTTTAGCAGAAATTAAAAATTTAACACTAACTCATTGATTTTCAGGTTTATCGACGCATCAGCATCCATGCAGACGGTCGATGTCTATGCTCTGGTTTAGTGTCTGTGCCAAGGCCAATTTCCTGCTTGATTTCAAAATTTCAAAATTTGAATTGTCCACTTTTAACAGTTCTCTATTTTTAGTGTTTTGACATCTATGCAGACGAATAACGTCTGTGTCATAGAATAACGTCTGTTTCATAGAACAACGTCTCTGAAGGTAATAAATTTTCTATTTATTTTAAAATTTAAATTTTCAAATTTTTTGACTTCTACATCTTAAGTTTGTAGTTCAAGACTACATCAACGGTTGTGTATATGTTCGACGTCTACATAGATGTTCGACATCCGCGTATGTGCTTCGACGTCTGCACCTGTGCTTTGGCATCTACGCCGAGGCTAGTAGGGATTTTCACTTGCTAATAAAATCTAAGTTTTGTAGGTTTTTCTTTGTGTGTCCAAGACAAATTTTCAAATTACTAACCTATTTTTGCAACTTGTTGGTCAAAGACTTCATTTTTATCACTAGTATTAGTTTGTTTTTTGTGTTTCTAGATTAGATAAATTTTATCACGTGGGACTAAAATTTACCATTTTCTTTCATGTTTGGTGTGCTTGCACTTGTGTAGGGTGGACCCACTGTCATGCCTATTATCCTCTCCCCTCACCTTCGCAGACCTTGGGTGATGAGAAAGGTGATTGACAACACCCGGATTTTTCTTTTGTAGTTGAGGGATATTCTTGATTGGGGATTTCATCACCTCACAAGGGTAGTTCAAATTGAGACACGTTGGGGATATCAACTCTCCCAGTGCGACCTTGAGCGGGTTTTTTGAGCTGCTATATAAATATACCGATTAGGCGGTTGAAGTGTTAAGTGAATTTGATGTATGTGGAGACCCCCTCTGCACCAATAAGCTTAGTTAAATACTTATGTGGCTTGCTTTGAGAATCCATCATTGGATTGGTGATCCCTCTAAAGTACACTAAGAACCTTGTTGTAGTAGCCCAAAATCCCACATTTGCTAGTGCAGCGGATGTGGATTGTACCCCAAAGTTACCTCTCATGTACCCACTTAGGATGAGACAGGAATTCTCTATATAATAGATCTTCAGATCTTCAGGGTAAGAGAATCTGGTATGCCTGAGAAGTGAGTACACTGTAAGGGGGAGCTAGTGCTACTAGAATATCTATCTATCCATTTGGTTGAGGTATCACTTTGTGCAAGAGGCCTATCAAATGGTTTCCACTTTTTAGCCTAAGTCGTATGTTTGATGTGTGTCTTCATTTTGTGCAATACCTGTAATATTTGCTTGCGCTAATCTAGGATCCCAATCACTTTTAATCTTGCCATCAAGAATTGCCCTTGGCCAAAGTGTATACTTTGTTTGATGTTTTCTTTTCTAGAGTAATCAAACATTTTCCCAATTGACAAAATTTGACCAACTTTCAATTAAAATTTTACATTAAAATAGTCAAACATGTCCTTCAGTGTCTCCACCCTAGTAATTCAAAGTTTCGGCGCCTCTGCCTCCACTATTTCAGCATCTCCACCCTGCTTCGGCATCTCCGCCCTGTCTAAATTTCCAATCAATTTTTCTCATGCATCATAATACCAAATCTCTTAAGCACCCTAAAAAGTCCATATACCATCAAGTCAAGAAGAAGAAACCAAGTTACAAGAAACTCCTCAAACATCAAAAACTCTTGTTGAAACATAGGACTTTTTAACATCATTTCCACAATTATCTCCATGGTCATAATAATGAGTTTGATGAAGAGTCTTTGAGAGAATGCACTTTCCATCAGATGTCAGGCTTGTCACAATCCATCAATAGGGGTAGTCGTATCCCTTTGTCCAATTTTCCTTCTCCACTAATCAATTATTGAGTCTTCATCCATCTAGGGTAACCTTGCATTTCATCACGTTTTCCTTTCTCCAATCACTCCCCTTTATCTCATAATCATTATCACCTTCTAATCATTTTCAGCCTCAATATTTAAGGACTTAGCCCAATCAATCAATTCCAAACAATCAAATCATCCAAATCAATCTCGTTCCAAGGTTATAACTTTGTAAAAGTTTGATTTAGACCATCATCCTTAATAAATCAATCAATTGGATTTTGTACTTGGGAAGGAATCTCCTCCAAGTACCTTTTTTTTATCATCGTGGGTTGATCAAAACCCTTATCCTTTGTCTTAATTTTTTTTTAGGGACATTAGTCTACCCTAAGTAGAAGAGGACTTGATCAATATCATAAGGTCTAAATTTTTACCTAGCTTGGTTGTCACCTTGCTTATGGTCTACATCATCTCTCTCTCACCTAAATCCTAATCCAAGGACTAAGGTATACTCCCAATCAAATTAATCTCAAATCAAAGCTAGCTAAGTCCTCCCTGTTATGATAATCAATGAACAACTATAAGAGGGGGGGTGAATTAGTTATTAACAGATTATTAAACTTTAAGCACAAAAAACCTTTTACTGAAATGCATAAACCAAATACCGGAATAGCAGATATATCAATTAAGCACAAATATAAATCATAAACCAATTACCATGCATCCATAACACATAACACCAAGATTTGTACGTGGAAAACCCAATAAAGGAAAAAACCACAGTGGGAAGCCTACCCATAGTCAGATGATACTTTTGTAGTAAGTATGTGATTACAATAAGGGGCATGTACATGCAAGAAGGAAAACAGCCTAGAGTGCACTGCTCATTAAAAAAGGAGCCTCACTGAATACAAAAGAAATTTAGGGTACAATCCAGAAATAAGAATGAATTGCAGGAATAACATCTCCTATGCCTAAGTAGTGTTCTAGTTAAGCTCAATGTTGGAGGTCTTAAACCTCTTACAAAAACCCAATTTGATCACCTATGATTGACCAAAAGCTCTGCATATGATTACAACTTTATTTGCACATAGATAATCCCATAACCACGACCGATACCACGATCTACAAAGAGATCTTATATCATATTTATACCAACCTAGGACCTAAACAATTAGGTTGACCACCTAAAAGATAATACAATAAATCCATTACATAAACCCACAAACCAATGATAATCCAAGTTGGCCAAAGACCGAAATAATATTAACCAAACAATAAATCCAACCAATAATGCATCAGGAGTATCCACCAACATGTTACATAAACCAGTCCATAACCTAGCAAAATAAGATCGAACCTAAAATAGGTCTCCATAAGCCAAATGAAATACCACCAATCAACTAGAACACGAACACGATAACCATCAACATCCTGAAAACCTTCTAGACGCTGCACCAACACCACTTATCGAATCCTTCAAAAGATCTTCAATAAAGCTCTACTAGTAGAACCCTTACCGATAACCAAAAGGCTTACTAGAACATATGATAGCTTCCAGATCACCAAATCCCAAACCAACTAAATGTGACATGCATTTGAATAACATGATTGACCGAGCCAAACCAATTCCACAAATTGGAACATACCAAAGACAAATCTCCTAATCATCATCAAAGTCCAACCACTCTACCGAAACCTAATAGACAACCAAAGAAGCTAGTGTTGACATCAATGCAACACATAATCAATTCCTTCAAATTGCCAACAATCTCCCCCTTTGGCATTGATGGCAACACTAGATGTGAAAAACATCCAAGTGCTAATAAGTGTCAAACAAGTCTCCCTCAATGGAGGACATCCAACAAATGATATATCAATGAAGCTTTGAACCAAATAACCAAACCATAGACCAAACTCCCCTATGATTGATATCTCTGTTAAGCTCTATTTTTCACATTTATACCTTTCCCCCTTTGAAATCAATGCTAGAAATCTGACATAAACATAAAAAAAAATTCATAGAACCTTTGAACCACACAACTGACTACTCCCCCTAAGTAGTAGCACCAACACATCAATCCATAATGAATGATAGTTCTGATAATGCATACTGGACTGACACCAATCAACATCACTCAAGTCTCAATCAGAGGGGTAGAGACCCCCAATCTGTCTTTAAAATACTCAAATGATTCCTTGGGAAAAGGTTTAGTGAAGATATCTACAATCTTCTCTTTAGTGTTCACATAAACCAATCTGACTTCATTTTCTTCCACTTTTTCCTTCAAAAAGTTATACTTGATTGATATGTGCTTTGTCTTAAAATGAAATACCGGATTCTTTGATATGTCAATAGTAGCAAAGTTATCACAGTTAATAACTATCAATTCATTACAATCTACCCTTATATCCTTCAACATTTGATTCATCCATAGAACTTGTGTACAACTAGTAGTAGAAGCAACATACTCAGCTTTAGCAGTAGATAAAGAAGTACATGATTGTTTCTTGTTGATCCATGAAACAAGTTTCTTTCCAAGAAAGAAAGCTCCACTAGATGTGCTTTTTCGATCATCTATATCTCCAGCCCAAACTACATCTATATATGCACATAATGTAAAGTCATCATCTTTAGGATACCACAAACCATATTCAGTTGTTCCTTGTAAATATCTGAAAATCCTTTTCACTGCACTCTCATGATTCTCTCTAGGATCATTCTGACATCTTGATACAATACAAAATGCATTCATTATATCCAATCTAGTCTAAGTCAAATATAACAAACCTCCAACCATATATTTATACCTTGTAGGATTTATCGGAGCTGATACATATTTATTTGCCAATTTCTCTTGTAACCATAGGAGTACCAACTGGTTTAGAATTTTCCATACCAAATTTCTTCAATAACTCCCTAGAATACTTAGTTTGATAGATGAAAATACCTTTATCGGTCTGATTAATCTACAAACCTAAGAAAAATCTCATTTCTCCAAATGATAGACATCTCAAATTCATTCTTCATTTTATTAGAGAATTCCATACATAACTTTTCCTAACCTCCACAAGTGATATCATCCACAAAGACCTCAACAATCAATATGTCATCATTAGTGATCTTATAATATAAGTTACCATCAGCATTACCTTTAGTGAAACCAAGCTTCAAAATATATTTATCCAATCTATCATACCAAGCTCTAGGTGCTTGCTTCAATCCATATAAAGCTTTCCTCAATCTGCAAACCATGCTATTGTCATCAAAAAGAGAAAATCCATTATGTTGCTCAATGTATACTTCCTCTTCAATATTTCCATTTATAAATGCACACTTAGCATCCATCTAATAAACCTTGTATTTCTTATGGGCACCATAAGCAAGAAATGGTCTCACAACTTCAATCCTAGCTATCGGAGAAAATTTTTCATCATAATCATTTCCTTCCTTATAAGAATATCCTTTACATACCAATCTAGCCTTGTTCCTCACAACTTGTCCATCTTCATTCAATTTATTCCTAAAAACCCATTTAGTTCCAATAACATTCTTATTTTTAGGTCAAGGAACTAAAGTCCATGTGTTGTTCTTTTCTATCTGATCCAATTCCTCTTCCATAGCTTTCATCCAACATTCATCCTTACATGCTTCATCTACTAATGCTGGTTCAATTTGAGAAATTAAACATACCTCTTTAGCTGCCAACCTTCTCCTTGTCATCACTCCTTTTCTCTTGTCTCCAATGATCTGATTTTCTAAATGATTCAACCTTACATACCGAGGAGTCTTCTGACTTGTTGTTTCTCTGCTCTAATCTTTAGTTACTTTTGAATTTTCCAATACTTCCAGAGTAACTGGCTCAATATTCTATTTTGGTACAGATGTTACCGATTCAGTTATGATCATTTCCTTCCGATTCTCTCATAAGTTTTGATTTGACCTTTGTACTACTCATCCACCTTGACATTAGTGCTTTCCACAGTTTTCTACAAGCTTTTGTTATAACATTTGTATGCTTTGCTTTCATTTGAATAACCAAGAAATATTCCTTCATCACATCTAGGATCAAACTTTCCAATGGAATCATCTCTTTTGATATAGCATTTACTACCAAATATTCTGAAATACTTAACTATAGGTGTATGACCAAACCATAACTCATAAGGTTTCTTACTAATGTCTCCTTTGATATGAACTCTTTTGAATGTGTACACCAATGTGCTCACATCTTCTCTGCAATAGATATGTAGAAAATCAGCTTCCATCATCATAGATCTAGCTGCATCCAAGATAGTTTTGTTCTTTCTTTCCACAACACCATTCTGTAGAGGTGTCTGGGGTGCAGACAACTGTCTCCTTATCCGATGTTTCTCACAATAACTGTTAAACTCACCAGATGTGAATTCACCATCCTGATCAAATCTTAAGCATTTGATTTTCAATCCTATCTCTATCTCAACCATAGCTTTAAAATTCTTGAATTTTTCAAAGGCTTCAGATTTTTCCCTTATAAAAGTAACCCACGTCATTCTAGAATAGTCATCATTGATTAGCATGAAATATGTATCACCTTGAAAACTTCTTATTCTATCAGGACCACATAAATCAGTATGAACAAGATCAAGAAAATCATTAGGTTTATCTTGAATACTCTTAAAAGAAGTTTTGACTTTCTTTCCCATTTGACATTCCTTACATATTGGATTATGAGGCTTCACAATCTTAGGTATATCTCTAACTATCGTAGATGAACTAATCTTTACAATGCAATCAAAATTCATATGACACAACCTCTTATACCATAGACAACTCTCATCAATATGTGCAATCAAACATGTCTTCTCACCAGAGTTCAAATGAAAGATGTTACCTCTAGTCTGAGTACTAGTTGCAATCTCCAATCCAGTTTTGTTGATGATTTTGCATTTTCCATCCTTGAACTATAATTGAAATCTCTTAACTAGAAACCTTCCTACACTCAGAATATTATTCCTTAAACCTTCAACATAATAAAAATTATCAGTGTTATGATTACCATCCAATGATATAGTTCCTCTTCCTCTGATCATGCATGCTTTGCCATCTCCAAATCTGACTAGACCACCATCAAATTCTTGCAAAGATACAAAATTCCTTTTATATCCATTCATATGATGTGAACATTCACTGTCTATTACTGATTCATCATTGTCTTCAACTTTAGTAGCAAGGGCCTTCTCTTCATTATAAATGATAGGTTATGGAGCATCTTCCTTTATAGCTAAGAATGCCCATTCCTTTCCATTACCGGATCCACTAGCTAAACCTTTTTTTGGTTCATCATCAATTACACCTTCCTCATCAGCATATTAGCATGATTTGTCTTTGTTCCTCCTGTACTTTTGCTTGTTTTGATATTCATGGTTAGTCTTAAAAGATCTTCTATCTTTTTCCTCAAATCTTGAATTCCTCTCAGGACATCTAGATGCAAAATGACCTATCTTATTACATGCAAATAATTTGAAAGGTGATTTTCCTTCATACTTACTTCTTGTTGGACCTTTAGGTACTCTTCTAGAAAATAGGGCTTCAATTTCTTCAAGCTCTTAATCTTGTTTCCTCATATCCTCTAGTTCCTTCACATATAATGCTTTCCAATCACTCTTTCTGGTTGATGATTTAGATGGCTTGAATGGAGAATCTATCTTTGCATCTCCTTGAGGACAAAATTCTTCAAGATCAAAAGAAGATAACTTTTCAACCAAAGTATCCCTATTAACAAAAGTGTTAGACATTGTTCTCAGCTCATTCATTGCAGTAGCCTTCATCTTGTAAGTCGATGGCAATGCTCTCAATATTTTAAAAACAATCTCATCTTTTCTCAGAGATCCACCACAACATTGAAATCCCAAGACAATTTCATTGACTCTTTCTATAAAAGCAGTAATTCTTTCATCTTCCTCCATTTTGAGGTTTTCATACCTTACCCGGTAACCATCAAGTTTAGCAGTTTTAATAGTGGGGTCACCTTCATTCAGAGTCTCCAACTTATCCCATATAGATTTTGCAGATGATTTGCCCGTTAATTCCATTACCTGCTGATCTGAAAGGGTGCTCAAAAGGGCTTCTCTCGCTCTACAGTCATTTTTCAATGTTATTATCTAAGTCTGCCAGAGGATGGTTTCCAGATGTCGAATCATAAGGGGTATAGCCTTTCCTAGTGATCTACCAAATCTCCCTACTAAGCCATCTTAGATGAGTCTCCATCCAAAGCTTCCATACTCTGTAATTTCTTCCTTCAAGCCTAGGGTTGTCCTTCCAGTAAGAAATTGAAGTTAAATGATTACGTGCCATAGGATCTTCCTCATGCAGTTAAGCTTCTATAGAAAGGACCAAGCTCTAATACCAATTGTTAAGATAACTGGTGAACAACTAAGAGAAGGGGGGTGAATCAGTTGTTAATATATTTTTAAACTTAAGCACTCAAAACCTTTTACCAGAATGCATAAACCAAATACCGAAATAGTGGATATATCAATTAATTACAAACATAAATCATAAAATAATTACCATGCATCCACAACACATAACACCAATATTTGTACGTGTAAAACCTGATAAAGGGAAAAACCATGGTGGGAAGCCTACCCATAGTCAGATGATACTTCTGTAGTAAGTATGTGATTACAATAAGGGGCTTGCACATGCAAGAAACCCAACAACCTAGAGCACACTACTCATTACAAAAGGAGCCTCATTGACTACAAAATAAATCCAGACTACATTCCAGAAATAAGAATGAACTGGAAGAATAGCATCTCCTGTGTCTGAGTATAGTTCTAGTTAAGCTCAATGTTGAAGGTCTTAAACCTCTTACACAAACCCAATTTGATCATCTATGATCGACCAAAACCTTTGTATATGATTACTAATTTATTAGCACACAGATAATCTCATAATCACGACCGATACCATGATCTACAAAGAGATCTTACATCATATTTATACGAACTTGAGACCTAAACAATTAGGTCGGCCACCTAAAAGATAATACAATAAATCCATTATATAAACCCACAAACCAATGATAATCCAAGTCATCCTGAGACCTAAACAACATTAACCAAACAATAAATCCAAGTGGTAATGCATCGGGAGCATCGACCAACACATTACATAAACCGGTCCATAACCTAGCATAATAAGACCGGACTGAAAATAGGTCACCATAAGCCAAATGAAATACCACCAATTAACTTGAACATGATCGTGATAATCATCAGCATCCTGAAAACCTTCTAGCAACTGCACCGATACCACTTATCGAATTCATCAAAAGTTCTTCACTAAAGCTCTATTGGTAGAACCCTTACTGATAACCAAAAGGCTTACTAGAACATATGATAGCTTCCATATCACCAAATCCCAAATCAACTGAATGTGACATGCATCTGAATAACATGAATGACCAAACCAAACCAATTCCACCAATCAAAACATACTGGAGACAAATCTCCTAATCATCATTAAAGTCCAACCATTCTACCGGAACCTGGTAGACAACCAAATAATCTAGTGTTGACATCAATGACAAACATCAATACAACACATAATCAATTCCTCCAAATTGCCAACACTCCCTTCATGATTCCTAATGTCTATCAATTCCTTCCTCAAGGTTACCTGTGTATGGTCTTGACTCACTCACAAAAAGAGAAAATAAATGTCAAAGGCAATGAGATGCCTAAAACTAGTCACCACTTCGATCAAGATCCACAACAAGAGGAACAACTTGTTGATCAGCCTAAGATTTCTCTACTTGTCCAATATTTTATCGACGATCCATACAATCAAGATATGATGGAAATGTTTTTCAAACATAATCCTAATGGGCTTGTATCTCACTCATCACTCAAGGGGCTTGCTTACCCCCATGATTTGACTGGTCTATCCTTGACAGAGTGCCAGAAGGTGATCTCATAGATCAACCCATTGTTGATGCCATTCTTCACCCACAATTTGCGATATTTGTAACTGCAACTTATTTACCCCCAATTTCCATACCTCAAAGCACATCCCATCTAACCATATCTCAACCTACTAGGTCGACCACACCTTTTCATAATTCTCTCAATTACATCAACACAAGTTTACCTCCTGCCAACACTATTCATAGGTCACATCCTCAAGTCACATCACAACCTATTATTTTTTCATATCAATACATTGGTGATGGTGGTATTCAATCTTCATCCAATAAAATCCCTGGGTCTAACATGGGCCATTATGTCCCTCATGTACCTAACCCACAACCCGATCTCATGAAATAAATTTAGGACATGAAGGACCTTATCAAGAATCTTAAGAATGGGACAAACAAGAGATCCTACACTTTCAAGGAAATATATCCTTGTCCCTATGACCCTTCCATCTCAGCCACACCTTACCCACCTGGGTTTGAAAGGCCTAAATTTGAAAACTACAAAGGCAAGGGTGATCCTAGAGACCATGTTCATGAATTTTACATCTTATTCCAAGAGGTCTCTTATAGTGACATATATCTTAGAAGACTTTTTCCAAAGTCTTAGTGGGGACATCCTCACTTGGTTTTCTTCCTTACCGCATGGTTCCATCAAGTCTTTTCTAAATCCAAAGGAAATGTTTGTGTCTCATTACACCTACAACATTGAGAATGATGCTTCTATGAAGGATTTTTCCAATAAAAAACAAAGGCCCGAAGAAAATTTTGCCAACTTCCTCCAAAGCTAGTGACATCTCATCAAGAAATTCCCTTGGGACATACCGAAACCACACCAAGTGGAGTTATTTCAACATAACTTTGTACCCAAATTATCTAAACCTTTGACTTGTCAATGTTTGAGTACCTTTGATGAAATATCCAAGAAAGGTCTAGCCTTGGAACATGCCGTTTTGGAAGAAGGGACACTAAAACATTATAAAAAAACTAACCAAGGTTCTTCCTATAATGACAAGCCAAATTTTTGGTCTAAGAACAAAAATATTGTGAATGATGGAGTCACTAATGCCAAGCGTGTCCAAACCGTTGCAGCCCCATCCAAACCCACCACCACTAACAACTTCTTCAATAATCAATCCCACCCTCACAATAAATTCAATCCCCTAATCAATTGCGACCTCACAACAATCCCTCCATTTAGGGTTGACCTCCTCATTCCAAAAATTAGTCCCAACATGAGTTAACTTCGCTTGTTGAACCCATTGAGGTCATCTTCCAGAAGCTAGTCAAGGCTGGCATTGTTGTCTTTCCAATAACACACCTTTTCAATCCCAATCAACCTAAACCCTAATGGTATAATAAAAACAAATATTGTGACTACCATCATGTCAATGGTCATGATACATGCAAGTGTATGAAGCTCAAGAATTACATCCAAGACCTTATTGACAAAGGTGACATTTGTTGGCAATTTGAAGGAATTGATTATGTGTTGCATTGATGTTTGTCATTGATGTCAACACTAGCTTCTTTGGTTATCTACTGGGTTTCGTTAGAGTGGTTGGACTTTGATGATGATCAGGAGATTTGTCTCTAGTATATTCTGATTGGTAGAATTGGTTTGGTTCAGTCATTCATGTTATCCAGATGCCTGTCACACTCATTTGGTTTGGGATTTGGTGATCCAAAAGCTATCATATGTTGTAGTAAGCCTTTTGGTTACCGATAAGGGTTCTACTGGCAGAGCTTCGTTGAAGATATTTTGGTAGATTCAATAAGTGGTGTTGGTGTGGCTTCTTAAAGGTTTTTAGGATGTTGATGGTTATCGTGTTCATGTTCCAGTTGATTTGTGGTATCTCATTTGTCTTATGGCGACCTATTTTAGGTCTGATCTTATTCTACTAGGTTATGGACCGGTTTATGTAACATGTTGGTGGATGCTCTTGATGTATTAGCGGTTGGATTTATTAATTGGTTTATGTTGTTTTCGTCTTAGGCCAACTTATATTATCATTGGTTTGCAGGTTTATGTAATCGATTTATTGTATTATCTTTTAGGTGGCTGACCTAATTGTTTAGGTCTCGGGCTAGTATAAATATGATGTAAGATCTCTTTGTAGATCATGGTATGTGGGTTATGGGATTATCTGTGTGCGAATAAAGTTGTAATCATATGTAGAAGGTTTGATTGATCATAGGTGATAGAATTGGGTTTGTGTAAGAGGTTTAAGACATTCGACATTGATCTTAACTAGAACTGTACTCAGGCATAGGAGATGCTATTCCAGTAGTTCAATCTTCATTATGGATTGTAGTTCGATGTTTTTTGTAGTCAGTGAGACTCCTTTTGTGATGAGAAGTGTGCTCTAGGTTGTTGGCCTTCCTGCATGTGCAAGACCCTTATTGTAATATTTATTCATCTGATCAGTGGATAGATATTGTGGGTGTCCAATCCCACAGTGGTTTTTCCTCATTGAGGTTTTCCACATATAAATTTGTGGTGTTATGATGTTTATCATTATGGTTGCATTGTTACCTATTATTATTTTCTTTTATGTCTATTGGTTACTAAGTTGTTGTGTTAATAAGGTCAAATTTAATCATTCCAATAGAACACTAATTCACCCCCACTCTATGTGTTATTGGATCCCAACAATTAGTATTAGAGCTTGGTGCCTCGGAATAAGTCTAACAACTTGAGGAAGATCTTGTATCCAAAATCTATAGAGATAATTTTGAGGAAAGAGCTTCAAGTAGAACTTGAAGACTATGAAGTTGAAAGGTTGAGAACCATGAAGTTGCAAGATGAACTGAGATCTATGAAGGAATTCATTTTCTCTATAAGAGAGGTTGTCATTCACACAAACTAAAAAGAAGGAACTTTGTGATCAATTAATAAATCAAGATGATGAAGAGAAGAATGATTTAAAGGAACTATGTTAGAAGTTGAGTCGGGAAAATGGTGTCATGAAGAATAAAATGCAAGCCCTAACCATGAGGATGTCTAAGGAGATTGAAGATCAAAAGAAGAATGAAGAAATTCTTGCTAAATCTCTGAAAGATAGATCTAAGGAATTCATTAGGTTGGAGCATGAGAATGATGTGTTGAGAATTGAATTGGTGGAATCACAAAACAATGAGCAAGAGTTGGAGAAAACGGTGATAGTCCTAAGAGGTGATCTAGATGATGCAAATGAATACAAAGATAAGTTCAAGGTTAGTTCTGCTAAGCTTGATGAATTATTGAAGAATCAAATGGACAATGGAGACACTAGAGGTCTTGGATTTGAGCATGGTGAAATCTTTGATACTGCAAATCAGAATGATACATCTGGTCAGAAGAACAATCAAGATAATTCATTAGACAACTGAAATCAGAGGTCATCGGTAAAGAAACCCAATGCACATAAATTTAATGGTAGATGTTTTTTTCTCAATAAATTTGGTCATATGCAAAGTCAGTGCAGAAATAGAGTCAATCAGAATAATAATTCACGTACTGATGAGTGTTTTCATTACAAAAAGTATGGTCATAGGACAACAAATTGTAAAATGAATGTGAAATGTCATGCATGTGGAAAGTTTGGGCATATGGCTAATCAATGCAGGTCAAGAAATGATCAAGGTTACTGTTGAAATGTGGTGACTGATTAGAAAAGTACTGTACACTTAGCACGTATCCTCGCCGGGGTTCAGGGCTGGGTCGGGCCCCGGGCAGGGGTTCGAGGGCGGCAGCCCCCGAGAAAAGTGGGGGTTCGGGGGTGGGAGCCCCTGAGAAAAAAATTTTGGAGGCATTTTTTGTTGATGAAAACCAACATTGTAATAAAACCCTAAAAAGGCCAACTTTTATTGTTGCCCTAAAACCGCATGTTATAAGTGGCTGGGATGCTTAAGGCATTGTAAGGTTGATGTACTATTTTTGCTAGATAATAAGAAAGATTGGACGGCTGTGTATGGTGGACGTAACCCATTTTGGGTGAACCACGTTAAATCTCTGTGTTATCTGTGTCCTGTTTTATTCCTTTATCTTTTGTATTTAAATCTGCATATAATTGTTAGTTCATATTTGGTTCAGATCTGCTTGAAACCCTAGCAATTGGTATCAGAGCAAGGCATTCTGTAAATTGGCAGGACTCTCAGATTTGAGTGGGAGCAATGGAGGATTCCAAATTCAAGGTTGAAAAGTTTAACGCCCAGAATTATTAGTTATGGAAAATGCAGATGGAGGATTACCAGTATCAAAAGGATTTGTGGCAGACATTGGAAGAAGAGGCAAAGAAATCAACCACAATGTCAGATGAAGAGTGGGATATTTTAGATAGAAAGGCACTGGGATCCATTCTATTGTGCCTTGCGCCATCTATAGAATTCAATATAATAGAAGCAAAAATGGCTATAGATTTGATGGCAACATTGGCTAAGTTGTATGAGAAACCCTCAACTTTGAATAAGGTATTTCTTATGAAGCATTTGTTTAATTTGAAAATGAGTGAGGGAGGATCTGTAGCGGAGCACTTAAATGAATTTAATACAATTACCAGTCAATTGTATTTGGTAAAAATTACCTTTGCAGAAGAGGTTAGGGCTCTCTTGATTTTATGTTCTTTGCCAGAAAGCTGGAATAGCTTGGTTATGGCTGTAAGTAACTCTATCTCTAGTAAAAATACTTTGGTATTTGATGATATTGTTGGTGTTATCCTAAGCGAGGAAATGCGAAGGAAAAGCACAGGTGAGACTCCAACATCATTGGGTAGTGTTTTGAATATGGAGAACAGAGGAAGATCAAAGGAAAGAGGAAAAGACCCTTGGAATGAGAAGTCATGAGGGAAGTCAAAGAAAGGACACTCTCAATCTAGAGGAAAGAAAGATTGCTGGTACTGCGAAAAGCCTGGTCATCTAAAGAAAGACTGTTGGTCTCAGAAAAACAAAGAAGGAGACAAAAATGAAAATGACAGTAAGGAAGCTAATATTGCAAGTAATACTTTGCAAGATGCTTTAATCTTATGTTTGGATAATGTTAATGATTCCTGGGTAATAGATTCTGGGGCTTGATTTCATGCTGCACCCCATAGAAAATATTTTCTAGATTATGTTCAAGGTGATTTTGGACAAGTATATTTGGGTGATGATGAGCCCTGTCAAATTGTTGGAAAAAGAAAGATAAAGATCAAGTTGCAGAAAGGAAATGACTAGTTTCTGTAGGAGGTAAGACATGTTCCTAATTTAAGAAGAAATTTAATTTCTGCAGGGCAACTAGGTAGTGAAGGTTCCATAGTTACCCTCTCAGATAGTATGTGGAAGGTCACTAAAAGATCATTAGTAATAGCTAAAGGTGTGAAGGTAGGCACATTATATCTGTGTATAGGTTACACTTACTCTACCCTAGTTGCTACAGATAAAGTTACTGTAGGAAGAACAACAATAAATGTTGCAAGAATAGATTCGATAATGTGGCACCATAGGCTTGGGCACATGAGTGAGAAAGGGATGAAAACCCTTCACTCCAAAAATCTATTGCCAGGACTAAAGAAGATTGATATAGAGTTCTGTGAAAACTGTGTTTATGGTAAATAGAAAAGAGTCAAATTTCTCAAGGTTGGGAAAGAGAAGAAGAGTGAGAAGTTAGAGCTTGTACATTCAGATGTATGGGGACCGGCTCAGGTATCATCTCTTAGTGACTCTTGTTATTATGTTATTTTTATTGATGACTCAACCAAAAAAACATGGGTATATTTCCTAAAACAAAAATCAGATATTTTTGAAACTTTTAAGAAATGGAAAGCTTTGGTTGAGAATGAGACAGGGAAAAAGTTGAAGTGTCTCAGATCGAATAATGGAGGTGAGTATTGCAACAAAGTATTTGAGGATTACTGCTCCTTAAATGGGATTAGAAAGTAGAAGACAGTTCCAAGAACTCCATAGGAAAATGGTGTGACAGAGAGAATGAATAGGACTATCATGGTACGCGCGAAGAGCATGAGATTACATGTTGGATTGCCCTTACATTTTTAGGCAGATGTTGTACATACTCTTATCTATTTGATAAATAGAGGACCTTCAACCCCTTTGGATGGTGGTATTCCAGAGGAGGCATGGACTGGTAAAAAGGTAAATTATTCTTTTCTAAAAACTTTTGGTTGCGAAACTTTTGTCCATGTTGATAAAGAAAACAGAACCAAGCTTGATGCTAAATCTTAGAAATGTACCTTCATTGGATATGGGATAGATGAATATGGCTATCAGTTATGGGATTTTGAAAATAAGAAAATAACTAGAAGTAGAGATGTTATATTTAATGAGAAGGTTATGTATAAAGAACAGATGCAGGAAAAGAAGCATGAACAGGACAAACAAGAATATGTGGTGTTGGATGAGATTCTTGAAAATGAAATGCCACAGGTACTTGATGCTCAGCAACAATAGATTGTCCCACAAACTCCTACAAGTGTTAGACGTTCTATGAGGACAAGTAGACCCCCTGAAAGATTTTCTCCTTCTTTGTATTCTATTTTATTAATGGATTCTGGTGAACCAGAAGAATATGAAGAAGCAATACAGGTGGATGCCAAACAACAGTGGGAGCTAGGCATGAAAGAGGAGATGGACTCCTTGATGAAAAATAAGACTTGGGACTTAGTCCCTTTACCTACAGAAAAAAGAGCCTTGCCTAACAAATGGGTTTATTGGCTGAAGGAGGAGGAAGGAGGTCAGAAAAGATATAAGGCCAAACTTGTGTTAAAAGGTTTAGCACAGAAAAAGGGTATAGATTATGATGAAATATTTTCTCCAGTTATAAAAATGACTTCAATTAGAACTGTACCTAGTCTTGTGTCTGTAGATGATTTACATCTTGAACAATTAGATGTCAAAAGAGCTTTTCTCCATGGAGATTTGGAAGAGGAAATTTACATGTTGCAACCACATGGATATGAGGTCAAAGGAAAGGAGAACTTGGTGTGCAGATTGAAGAAAAGTTTGTATGGCCTAAAGCAAGCACCCCGACAATGGTATTTAAAATTTGATAGTTTCATGGTTGAACACGGTTATCATAGATGTCATTCTGATCATTGTGTATATTTTAAGAAATTGGATAATGGCAGTTATATTATCCAGTTGTTTTATGTTGATGACATGCTTGTTGCTGGTTCTAACATGGAACACATAAATGATCTTAAACAAAAATTAGCCAAGTCATTTGCTATGAAGGATTTGGGTGCAGCTAAGCAAATTCTCAGTATGAGGATTACACGGGACAAGAAAAATAGAACTTTGAATTTGTCCCAAAGTGAATATATAAAGAAGGTGTTGAAAAGATTTAACATGCAGGATGCAAAAGCAGTTAGTACACCTTTGGCTAGTCATTTCAAATTAACTAAGGATATGTGCCCAAAGGCACAGGAAGAGGTTAATAAAATGTCTAACATCCCATATTAATCAGCTGTTGGCAGTCTGATGTATGCAATGGTATGCACAAGGCTAGATATTGCACATGCAGTGGGAGTTGTGAGTAGGTTTATGAGTAATCCGATTATGGAACATTGGAATGTTGTGAAATGGATTCTTCAGTATTTGAAAGGAACTACTATGAAGGCATTATGTTTCAAAGGATCTAATACTGCTCTGAGTGGATTTGTTGACTCTGATCTGGTGGGTGATATTGATTCATGGAGAAGTACTACAGGGTATGTTTTTACTATAGGGGGAACTGCAGTCAGTTGGGTTTCTAGGTTGTAAAAGGTTGTTGCACTTTCAACCACTGAAGCTGAGTATGTTGCTGCTACAGAAGCCAGCAAGGAGATGATTTGGTTACAGTGTTTTCTGGAGGAATTGGGTCAGACACAAGAGGATCGCCCATTGTATACTGATAGCTAGAGTGCCATTCATCTTGTGAAGAACTTTGCTTTTCATTCAAGGACAAAGCACATTCATCTCAGGTACCACTTCATCTGAACTATTTTGGAGGAGGGTCAGTTACGGCTTGAGAAGATTCACACAATTGAGAATCCCGCCGATATGTTCATGAAGGTAGTTCCACAGGAGAAGCTGATTTCTTCATCAGTTTCTGTTGGTCTTCTTGATTGATAATTGTGGAATTTATACCAGTCGAGTCCTAGTGTTTTATCTAACAGATGCTGCATGTACAGTGGTGTCGTGTAGTATCAGTCTCCAAGTGGGAGATTGTTTGGTATGGAGCCTTATCAGTCTCCAAGTGGGAGATTATTGAAATGTGGTGATTGATCAGAAAAGTACTATACACTCAGCACGTATCCTCATCAGGTCGGGCCCTGGGCAGGGGTTTGGGGGCAATAGCCCTCGAGAAAAGTAGGGGTTCGAGGGTGGGAGCCCCCGAGAAAATTTTTTTTGGAGGTATTTTTTGTTGATGAAAACCGACATTGTAATAAAACCCTAAAAAGGCCAACTTTGATTGTTGCCCTAAAAATGCAAGTTATAAGTGGCTGGGATGCTTAAGGCATTATAAGGTTGATGTACTATTTTTGCTGGATAATAAGAAAGATTGGACGGTTGTGTATGGTGGACGTAACCCATTCTGGGTGAACCACGTTAAATCTCTATGTTATTTGTGTCTTGTTTTATTCCTTTATCTTTTGTATTTAAATCTGCATATAATTGTTAGTTCATATTTGCTTCGGATCTGCTTGAAACCCTAACAGTTACAACAAGGCAATTCAGAAAAACAATGTCATTTGTTATAGATGCAACAATGTAGGACATATTGCTAAGTTTTGCAGAAGCAAGAACCCACCGATAGGAAATGATGAGAAGGGAAAGCAAAAGGTTCATGATATTTGGAAGGAGCGTGAGGAGAAGTGGGTTATGAAGTTTGAGGATCAACCGATAGAATCAAATTCCCCAGATGTTCATCTAATTGAAGCCTATATCCTAGTTACTCAACCAGTAGTGCAGAATGTTCCTGAACCAATAGGAAACTCATCTGGTTTCTAAGGCATTCACCTTAGGGGGAGGAGAATTGATGACAGATCATGCATTGCCCTTGGCAGTGGTCTGAAATCCTGTTTCAATTTTTGGAGTAGTCAGTTTGAAGGTTAACTGATGAAGATTTGTTGGATCTTGGATCTTGGATCTGGTTTGGTTTATCGGTAAGTCACCTTATGAGTTATGGTTTAGTCATACATCTATAGTTAACTATTTCAAAATCCTTAGTAGTGAATTGGTAAGTTTGATTCTAGATGTGATGAATGAATATTTCTTGGTTATTCAAATGAAAGAAAAACATATAGATGTTATAACAAAATATTGGAGAGAATTGTGGAAAGTGCTAATGTCAAGGTGGATGAGAAATATAGAGGTCAAATCAACACTTATGAGAGAGAAACAAAAGTGGAAATAATTATAGTTGAACCGGTAACACCTATACCGGAACAGAATGTTGAACCAGTTACTCCAGTAGTATCAGAAAATTCAATAGTAACTGAAGATCAAGGTACAGAAACAGAAAGTCAGAAGACTCGTAGGTATGTAAGGTTAAATCATTCAAAAAATTAGATAATTGGACAAGAAGAAGGTTGGCAGTTGATGAGGTATGCTTAATTTATTTAATTGAACCGGCATCAGTAGATGAAGCATGTAAGGATGGATGTTGGATGAAAGCTATGGAAGAGAAATTGGATGAGATAGAATGTTATTGGAACTAAATTGGTTTTTAGGAATAAAATTGAATGGAGATGGATAAGTTGTGAGGAACAAGGCTAGATTGGTATGTAAAGGATATTCTTAGAAGGAAGGAATTGATTATGTTGAATTCTTTCTCTGGTAGCTAGGATTTTTTGATATGGTTTATGGTTGTTGATGAATTTACACTATGTACATATTCATATGTGGATTTGGCTGGAGATATAAGTAACCAGATAAGCACACCCAGTGGAGTTTTCTTTCTTGGAAAGAAACTTATTTCATGGATCAGAAAGAAACATTCATGCACTTCATTTATCTACTATTGAAGCTGAGTATGTTGTTGTGGCTACTAGTTGTACACAAGTTCTATGGATGAAGAAAATGTTGAAGAATATAAGGGTAGATTGCAATGAACCGGTAGTTATTCACTATGATAACTTTGCTACTATTGACATATCAAAGAATCTAGTACTTCATTCTAAGATAAAGCACATGTCAAAAAGGTATAACTTTCTGAAGGAAAAGGTGGAAGCAAATGAAATCAGATTGGTTTATGTGAACACTAAAGAGTAGATTGCAGATATATTCACTAAACCTTTGCCCAAGGAATCATTTGAGTATTTTAGAGATAGACAGGGGGTCTCTGCCCCTCCAATTGAGACTTGAGTGATGTTGATTGGCATCAATCTGGTATGCATTATCAGAACTATCATTCATTCTGGATTGATGAGTTGGTGCTACTACTTAGGGTGAGTAGTGAGCTATGTGGTTTAGAGGTTTTAAGATTTTTATTTGATGTTTATGTCAGATTTATGGAATTGATGTCAAAGGGGGAGAGATATACATGTGAAAGAAAGAGCCTAATAGAGATATCAGTCAAAAGGGGAGGAACAAAATTTTAGATTGGTTGTATCCCATTGGGGAAATTTGGTTTAGGTCTATGGATGGTTAATTGGTACAAAGATAATTGTTTCAGAACTTCATTGATATATCATTTGTTGGATGTCTTCCATTGGGGGAGACTTGTTTGACACTTCTTGGTACTTGGATGTTTTTCACATCTAGTGTTGTCATCAATGCCAAAGGGGGAGATTGTTGGCAATTTGGAGGAATTTATTATGTGTTGCATTGATGTCAACACTAGCTTCTTTTGTTATCTACTGGGTTCTGGTAGAGTGGTTGGACTTTGATGATGATAAGGAGATTTGTCTCCGATATATTCTGATTGGTAGAATTGGCTTGGTTCGATTATTCCTATTATTCAGATGTGTGTCACATTCAGTTGGTTTGGGGTTTGGTGATCCAGAAGCTATCATATGTTCCGGTAAGCCTTTTGGTTACTAGTAAGGGTTCTGCCGGTAGAGCTTCATTGAAGATATTTTGATATATTCAATAAATGGTGTTAGTGCATCTTCTAGAAATTTTTTCGGATGTTGATGGTTATCATGTTCATGTTCCAGTTGATTGGTGGTATTTCATTTGGCTTATGGCGACCTATTTTAGGTATGGTCTTATTCTTCTAGGTTATGGAGCAGTTTATGTAACGTGTTGGTGGATGCTCCTGATGCATTACCAGTTGGATTTATTGATTGTTTTATGTTGTTTTAGTCTTAGGCCAACTTGGATTATCATTGGTTTGTGGGTTTATGTAATGGATTTATTGTATTATCGTTTAGGTGGCTGACCTAATTGTTTAGGTCCCGGGTTGGTATAAATATGATGTAAGATCTCTTTGTAGATCGTGGTATGTGGGTTATGGGATTATCTATGTGTGAATAAAGTTGTAATAATATGTAGAAGGTTTGATCGATCACAGGTGATTGAATTGGGTTTGTGTAAGAGGTTTAATACCTCTAGCATTGAGTTTAACCAGAATTGTACCCAAGCATAGGAGATTTTATTCCAGCAGTTCAGTTTTCATTCCAGATTATAGTCTGGTGTTTTCTGTAGTCAGTGAGACTCTTTTTGTGATGAGCAATGTGCTCTAGGCTATTGGCCTTCTTGCATGTGCAACCCCCTTATTGTAATATTTATTCATCTGATCAATGGATAGATATTGTGGGTCTCCAATCCCACCATGGCTTTTCCTCATTGAGGTTTTCCACATATAAATCTGTGGTGATATGATGTTCATCTTTTTGGTTGCATTGTTACTTATTGTTATCTGCTTTTATGTTTACCAGTTGTTGAGTTGTTGTGTTAATAAGGTTAAATTTAATCATTTTGGCAGAACACTAATTCACCCCCCCTCTCAGTGTTCTTGGATACCAACAACATTGAGGTTGATATCGCCAAACCTGGTAACTCGAATGACAAGCTTAAAATGTACCAGGACCCTTTTCCTAGCCATGGTAAGGACAAAGCCTCATCATATCAAACCATCAATTATGAGTATACCAATCTTATATCTAGCTATGACTCCTTGGTAGGCCACATAGAACCTGTCGACAACTCTGTTAACACCATCACAGTCAAAGGAGTTGATCCCCCTCCCACCACTCATAGATCTATTATCACTATCCAAGGTGCTCCTCCTCCACAAACTTCAAACAGACCTTCCCAAGAAAAAATAGTCATTCAAGGCACCACACTTTCTAATTTTCAAAATGACTACAACGTCAGCACTCGAAGAGGAAGAGTGACCATCCTGGGAGATCCTCCTCCTCTACAACCTCCCATGTCATCCGCTCATCATTATGATATCCTTGATCATCTCAACAAAACACCTACATAGATCTCCATCCTTGAGCTCCTTGAAAAATCCCCCCTAGAGTCTCATGTCCCTAGCAATATCAATGCGGCCCAATTCCAAGCCCTTATTGGCAACCTTGATGCACAAAATCAAAAGGGTCCTTATAGAAGGTGGATCTGGCTTAAATCTTTGTACATACAAATTAATTAAACAATTGGGAATCTCTAAAGACTTGGTTGACCCATTTGGAAAGATAACGATAAAGGCCTACAATGATGTAGAAAGAGTTTTCAAAGGCACAATCACATTACCTCTCCAAGTGGGCCTTGCTATGGTGGAAACTGTTAGACAATTTTGATACCGGGAGAAAACTAAGAGAAGGGGTGAATCGGATTTCTCACAAGTATGATAGTTAATGCAAATTATAAACTTTATACCAGAGCACAAAGAAACGAACATAATAAAAGATAAATCTTGGAAGCATAGTACACACAACACCAATATTTTGACATGGAAAACCCGATAAAGGGAAAAACCATAGTGGGAAACCCTACCCACAATCAGATAATACTTCTACAATAGTATGTGAAATAATTACAATGGGGATTACACTTACAATCAGGCCAATCACCTAGAGTGCACTGCTCATCACAAAAGGAAGTCTCACTAGCTTACAAATACATTAGAATACAATCCAGAAAGAATGAAATGCGGAAGTAGCATCTCCTAATGCTTGATACAATTCCGATTAAGCACAGATGTTTGCCCTACAACACCAAATCCTTCACAACCTTCTGCTGAATGATATATCATTGTTCACACATAAACCTTTCTTTGATAATGCATACATAACCATGAAGACCAAGATTACATGAATAAGTCACCTATAAATACAATTCATCAACCTTAATGACAAGGTCAGCTAAACCCTAAACCTATAAACCCATAATTATAAAAAATTACATCACATGATATCACCAGACCAATATTATGATTTGCATTACATAGCATGGACCTAATTCAAATTGCCAAACAATTACATCCATCGAAAATCACGCTAAGACCAATCTTTAACACATTTCACCAATCGGTAGAAACCCTTAGTGCACCAAATTAGCACACCAGCCAATGCAAAGCCACCAAACAATTAGAACATGATCAAGAACACCTTCAACACATTAGAAACCATTTTGATAAGATGGACCAAAATCACTCAACCAAATCATCAAGTATTGCCAACCAATAAAGCTAACTATGTAGGTCTCGGAGACAACTAAGAGGGGGGGGGTGAATCAGTTGTCTAATGAATTCAAAGCAAAAACTTATTAACCAACTTAATGCTTAATACCGGTAAACAATGTTAATAGAAAATTGTTGTACCGGTAAGAATTAATGCATGAAACATAAGCACAAAGTCATCCACAACACATGACACCAATATTTGTACATGGAAACCCTGTAAGGGGAAAAACCATGGTGGGAAACCTTACCCACAATCAGATGATACTACTGCAGATAGTAAGTGTACAAAGAGGGGTCTGCACATGCAGAAAGGCCAACAGCCTAGAGCTCACTGCTCAATCACAAATGGGAGTCACACTCACTACAGTTGGATGGTTAAATCCAATGAGAATGTACTACACAAAATAGCATCTTCATATGCTAGATTCAGTATCGGTGTAATGCTGATATGCTTCTACAAAAACCTAACTTCACCTTCAAATGATGTCTTCATGTATATCCCTACTTGATCTTGCATATATCCTTCCTTAAATCTTTTTTGCATTCCACACTTGATCTTACAAATAAGATCTTACATTTATACCATACCCTAAGACCAATTTTAGTAGGTCGACTCTACAAGATATTACAATAAATTTTTTTTACAAATAATACAATATCCGATGCAATAACCAATTGAACATGTTGGCTTAATGCATTTACAACAATAAAAAATCATCTCCATAGCATGCCATGCTGATCTAGAAAAGATAAACCTGCCAGTGTAACCCTAGATAACCTAGACCTATTTGCCAGTAAAAGCAAATATGCAAATGAGAATATACCAATGATTATTACTTCAAAGTAAAATGTCCATATGATGTCTTCGACATTACCAAGTGTCTTCCATGTCAATGCAGGTACCGGTGAACATTATATCCTGTCGGTTAGCCATATACCGGTAACTGTTTGCACAGTTTACTATTTTCCGGTGAATGTTGTTGGATCTCCAAGGTAGGTGAATTTAGCAGGTGTTGACATCAATGACAAAACCATACCAAAATACCAACAAATAATTAGCATGAAATATCTATCACCTTGTAATCTTTTAGTTCTAGCTGGACCACATAAATCAGTGTGAATTAAATCAAGAGCATTATTGGATTTTTCTGGAATACTTTTGAAACTAGCTCTAACTTGTTTTCCAAATTGACATTCCTTGCAAATTGTATTCTGAGTTTTCATAATTTTAGGTAGATCTGTAACTACCTTAGAAGTACTAATTTTTACCATGCAATCAAAATTTACATGACATAGTCTTTTATGCCATAGCCAACTTTCATCTATATGTGCAATTAAACATGTCTTTTCATTGTTATTCAAATGAAAGATATTACCTCTAGTCTGATTACCGGTTGCAATTTCCAAACCAATTCTATTCATGATTTTGCATTTTCTATTTTTAAATTGTAACTGAAAACCTTTCTCAACTAATTGACCAACACTTAAAAGATTATGTTTTAATCCTTCAACATAGTAGACATTGTCAGTGTTATGTTTACCATCAAGAGATATTGAACCCTTACCTTTGATTGAACAGGCTTTGTCATCTCTGAATCTCACTAAACCTCGATTGTATTCTTGAAAGTTCAAGAATTTACCTTTGTCTCCAGTCATGTGATGTGAGCATCCTGAGTCAATAATCCATTCATCCTTTGATTCAACTTTAGCTACAAGGGCTTGTTCTACCGGTTGATCTTCTGTTATAGCAACAAAGACCCATCTGTTGTCTGTTGGATCCTCATCAAAATCATCAGTCACACCTTCATTAGCAATGTAACAAGATTTATCTTTGTTTTTCTTAAATTTGTATCTCTGATATTCAGGATTAGGTTTGTATGTCCTTCTAGCTTCTTCTCTTAGTTTGTCATGTCTATCAGGGCATCTTGAAGCCATATGACCAATCTTATTGCAGTTGAAACATTTAAAGGGTGCTTTACCTTCATACTTACTTCCAATTATACCTTTTGGCATTTTTCTTGCAAATAGTGCTTCAAGTTCTTCAAGCTCTTCATTCTCCTTCCTGGTTTCTTCAAGTTCTCTTGCATAAAACGCTCTCCAGTCTGATTTGTCGAAAGATGGAGCAGATGATGTTGATGCTTTGAAGGCCAAATCAATTTTTATAGTAACAACAAGACCAAATTCCTCAATTTCAAAAGCTGAAAGTTTTCCTATCAATGTATCCCTAGTTACTTGTAATGCCCCGCCAGGAAACCCCGAAGGGTTTAAGCTAAAACACTCAATGGAGTGTAAATATTTTTTATTTATTTTTAAATAATATATTAATACTAATAAGAGTGTTAATAATAAGACACAACATCAAGATACATTGGAGTTATCTAATGCTTAGATAACACAGCGGAAGACTAAACGAACCTAAGGAGTTTCCCAACATGATTACGTAACCTTACACCTAACTCAACTCGCGACATTTGATCCAATTAAGCTGGATATCTTAATTACGAGTTAATGCTTTAGACATGGATAAAATATGTTCGAAGAATTGATATTTTATAATTTAGGAAGTGTTCATCTATTATGATTGAAGATGAGGCTAACATGAGAATATTTACTCAATGTATTTTAAACGTAGGCATCTTAAGAATTCTCCCATTAAGGTTTAAATATGGTTAACTTGGCGAGACCATCCATTTTAGATACAATATAACTAATTTATCAAAGTTTATTTTTATAGATGGTTAGAATGTAAATAGCCAAAAGAGTTCATCCATTGAAGTTAAAATAATGCTAAGAGATGGAGTTCATTCATTAAGGTGAAAATGTAATATAGCCACATGAGTTCATCCCTTTAATTAAAATATAATTAGTAAGATGATATTCATTCGTTAAGGATTAAAAATGTAAGTAACATAGTGACGATCATTCATTAGGGTTAAAATATAACTAACTTAATGAGTTCACTCACTTTAGTTAAGATAAAGTTAATATGAAGAAATACATTTGCTAAGATTAAGATATAAACAACTAAATGAGTTCTCCCATTTTAGTTCAATTATAGCTATTATGATGAAGTTCATTTATAGAGGTTAAAATGTGGGTAACCAATTGAGTTCATCCAATTATAAAACTAATTTGGTGAGGATTATTTGTTTAGAATAAAATGTAAACAACCAAATAAATTCATCCAATTTAGTGAAATATAGCTAACATGACAATGTTCATTTATTAAGATAATACGGTAAGTAGCCGAATGAGGTTCATCTATTAGATTTCAATTTAGATATTATGACAGTTAATCCAATATTAGTTACCCATTCAATACGTTCAATTTACAAGCTTTATAACAAGTTAATCCAATAATGGTAACCTAGCGAGTTTCTTTCCACGCTTACTTCTTTTCATTAACATTAACAAAATACTTTCCATAATCATATTTACAATCTTTTATGACCCTAATTACTACATTTAACAAGATGACTATATTCATGCGTTCAAGAATTAACTTCATTAAATCCTCATTATACACTTACAAAATGCAACCATACATGCTAGCTCTAAGTAAGAAACATGAGAGACAAAAGCATCACATAACGCAGATATGATCTCGGAGTTCACCCCTAGAGGGCTACATCTCCGGGTCTGCTCAACTGCAAGACCCCTTTGGCAATTATTTAAGTTAAGATTACATAAGGTTCATGTCATTTACATCTCAGCCTTATAGGCGAACACAACCACTATACCACAACCACTTCGGCCAATAAATACATAAATGATCCATTCATAGAAGCGGATCCATCTGAACACATCTAAATCAATTACAAGGGGTTTCTTATCAAACGATACTCTAACTAGGGACTTGACCAACTATGACAATTTCCCATATGTCCTATAACATCTAAATTCAAAAATAATATGCATTTGGATAATATGTAAATTTAAACATCTCCGAATAATAAATATGATTTATTTCATACATCTCCAATGAAAGAGAGTTATTCTATCTATTCCCAAAAGAGTATTTCCTCATTAAAATAGGTTCCCAACTTCAATATTAATCATTATATAATTATTAGTCCCTAAATAATAAAATATAGTCAATTAATAATTTAAAAATACACGATTTTCACTTAATTATTATTAAAATATATATATTAATATCATTTAAATATATATATATATATTAATAAACGAATTGAATAAATCATAGATTTCAAACTTAATATTAAATAGTATATGTTTATTAACCCTTGTTAATAGCTATATAATAATAATATTTAACACTAAAAATAAAATGGACTTTTTAAAACAAAAAGTACTTTATCTTTTTATTTCCAAAATCTTCCAAATAAAATATTAGTTTATCCTTTTATTTCCAAAACCTTCCAAATAAAATATTACTTTATCCTTTTATTTCCAAGATCTTCCAAATAAAATATTTCTTTATCCTTTTTATTTCCAAGATCTTCCAAATAAAATATTACTTTATCCTTTTATTTCCAAGATCTTCCAAATAAAATATTTCTTTATCCTTTTATTTCCAAGATCTTCCAAATAAAATATTACTTTATCCTTTCCCCACATAATGAAATAAATAACAAACTATATAAATGGATATATATATATATTTTTTTTTTACATAAATTAAAAATACAAAACACCACATGCTGGAAGCATGTAAAATATTGCCTGGTAGCTTTGTTACCATAGGGTAGCATGTTGCCCCCCCATTTATTTTATATTATTATTTATTTATTTATTTTTATTTTTAATTTTTAATTTTATTTACTCTGACTTACACAGCCAAAAGGAAAACCAGTCTCACAGAGACTAAAAAAATTAATTCTTTTTCCAGAAAACTGTATGTTTTCTTAAATTTACGCCATTTTTTTTTTATAAATAAAATCAAAACAATAACTCATAAAATAAATACTAGAAAAATAATATACCCAGAAATTAGGCAACACAAGAATGGGAAAGAGGAATATAATTATTTTATTTTAACAAATCTATCAAACGAATGCAAAGGCTGTAAGCACAAGAGGGAAATCCTGGCAAAATTTTGCTAGCATAACCCCTATGAATTCAAACTAGAAAACCAAAACATTTATTCCTACACAAAGCAAAGCACAACCAGAAATGGAAGACACAACCAATTTTCATTTATTCATTTTGAAAGACACAAAACTGCAGAGAAGAATAAATTTATTAAGCTAATAAATAACCAAAAAATAAATATAGACAGAAGCTATCCAACCTTGGAAGCTTTCCTGAAAGATCTTGAGGAAGAGCTCATGCAACCAGAAATCCACACCCACCTTCCTTCCAGATTTTTATTCCTCCAACCTGCATAAAAAAAATGAAGATTTTCCTCTTTCCCGTGAACTCCTCCCCAAAAACAAATTATTTTTTTTTAAAATATATATGAAACCTAAACTTTTTTAGGTTTTCTCCCCAAAAATATTTTCCAATAATTAAATATTTAATACAAGAGCATTTTGTTTTATTTTGTTTTAACTAAATCAAAAATGCTTTTCTCTCCCTCATGTAATTTCTAATTTCTAATTTAAGCATGTTTTAAATAAAAAGGAAATAATAATTCTTTTCAAACTATTTAATTAATTTAACTTGATTTTCTAATTAAAATGATTCTCTCTTATTAAGTTTTAATTTCTCAATATTAATTAAGCCAACATTTATATTTTCGCAATATTGTCAAGGGTAAATATTTAATTAGATTAATTCTCAAAATCAATCTTTCACACTATATCAAATTTACTTATAAATTAAACTTGCTTTTCTAATAAAATATGATTTTCTTACATAAGTAAAATTAACCTTTCTTTTTCCAAAATGCAAAAGAGATTAAATTAATTATATTTCAAATAACTTTAAATATTTCTTTTTTTTCAAAACACATAAACTAGATTAAATTCATTATTTTTAAAACTAACCATTAAATTAAATTCGCTACAACATAAATAAAGCGATCTTTTTAATTAATGATTAATCACCTAAAAGAAACCTATTTATTTTAAATTTCTCAATTTCTAATGCATAAATCAACACATTAAATTGAATTAAATACTTACGATACAATACTTCATTTACCACATGCAAACCAAGAAAGTCCACCAATCACAAGACACGCAACCCAAACAACAAAGGAACCCTATAGACCACACACGATGCTCACCTGATCATGGCTTAGGCAAGACGAGAGTTTTATGACCACCTAATCCGAATTCTAAGGATGAAGGAGGTATACTCAACCCTGCGAATCCTAGTGGAGCTGAACCTCGTCCTAGGTGATATAGTGCATGCAATCTCCTGCAACCATGAGTCACGCAAGCATACATATATATACATATCCAATGAAGGTGTTAGCTCGAGATTTATAACAAGAATTAGGGAATAATTACATTTAAACAAGAATCAATGCAAAAGCACAATAATAGGTATGCACAATTATTTATATTATCTAATCTACAACATTACATCGTGGTAAATCAACCATTCAAGAATGCTACATAGGAAGTCAACTAAGGTCAAACGGGTTTTACAAGGCCGACTAGGGTAGGGGCATTACATTACTGATGTATTAGGCATTGTTCTCAACTCATTTATAGCAATAACCTTCATTTTATATGCCGGTGGAAAACCTCTTAAGATTTTTGAAACAATCTCATCTTCAATCAAGGTTCCTCCACCACATTTGATACCCAAAATAATTTCATTTACTCTTTCCATAAAAGCAGAGATCCTTTCATCTTCTTCCATTTTTCAGATGTTCATACCTAACTCGGAAGCTTTCAAGTTTTGCAATTTTGACTGTGGAATCCCCTCCATTTAGAGTTTCCAAATGATCCCAAATAGCTTTTGCAGTGGATCTATCTAATAATCCCATGATTTGTTGATCTAATAATGCGCTCAAAAGTGCTTCTCTTGCTTTGCAATCATTTTCTTCATCTTTAGCCAAAGTAATGGGAGCAGTCTGACCAGCTACAACAGCAGTATAACCATTCTTAGTAACTCCCCAGATGTCTTTACCAATGCAATTCAGATGTGTCTCCATTCTGATTTTCCATATCCCATAGTTGGTTCCATCAAGTTTAGGACTATCCTTTCTGAAATAGTTAGTAGACATTGGATCTCCTCAAGTTGTTAAACTTCTGCAAAAAGAGGACTATGCCCTGATACCAATTGTAGGTCCCGGAGACAACTGAGAGGGGGGGTGAATCAGTTGTCTAATAAATTCAAAGCAAAAGCTTATTAACCAACTTAATGCTTAATCCGGTAAGACAATTAAGTATGCCGGTAAATAGTGTTAACAGAAAATTGTTGTACCGGTAAGAATTAATGCATGAAACATAAGCACAAAGTCATCCACAACACATGACACCAATATTTGTATGTGGAAACCCTGTAAGGGGAAAAACCACGGTGGGAAACCTTACCCACAATCAGATGATACTACTGCAGATAGTAAGTGTACAAAGAGGGGTCTGCACATGCAGAAAGGCCAACAGCCTAGAGCTCACTGCTCAATCACAAATGGGAGTCACACTGACTATAGTTGGATGGTTAAATCCAATGAGAATGTACTGCACAAAATAGCATCTTCATATGCTGGATTCAATACCAGTGTAATGTTGATATGCTTCTACAAAAACCTAACTTCACCTTCAAATGATGTCTTCGTGTATATCCCTGCTTGATCTCGCATATATCCTTCCTTAAATCTTTTTTGCATTCCACACTTGATCTTACAAATAAGATCTTACATTTATACCATACCCTAAGACCAATTTTAGTAGGTCGGCTCTACAAGATATTACAATAAAAATATTTTACAAATAATAGAATATTCGATGCAATAACCAATTGAACATGTCGGCTTAATGCATTTACAACAATAATAAATCATCTCCATAGCGTGCCATGCTGATCTGGAAAAGATAAACCTGCTGGTGTAACCCTAGATAACCTGGACCTATTTGTCGGTAAAAGCAAATATGCAAATGAGAATATACCAATGATTATTACTTCAGAGTAAAGTGTCCATATGATGTCTTTGACATTACCAAGTGTCTTCCATGTCAATGCAGGTACCGATGAACATTATATCCTGCAAGTTAGCCATATACCGGTAACTGTTTGCTGGTGAATGTTGCTGGATCTCCAAGGTAGGTGAATTTAGCAGGTGTTGACATCAATGAGAAAACCATACCAAAATACCAACAAACTGGTACCAAGAAATATCAATCGAGAACATAAGTGATAGCTTTCGGAGCACCAAATCATGAATCAAAAGAATATCACAAGCATATAACCATCCAAAATCGAATCCAGGGATCTGATCATACTGGATCAGAATCACAACCTAAACCTAGACAAACACGAAGTCTAATTGGAATAGGTCCAACCTAGATACAATATTGACATCAATGACAACACTTAAACAAATCTAGCATATTTCCAACAATCTCCCCCTTTGGCATTGATGACAACACTAAATGTAAAAATCATCCAAGTGCTAAGGAATGCCAACAATCTCCCAAAGACTGATCTAAAATATATCTCCCCCTTTTATTAACTAATTTTTCACATGAACACCATCTCCCCCTTTGACATCAATGACAAAGGATGGGTACCGCCAAACAAAAAGATTGAACTGAACAGCTGACTACTCCCCCTGAGAAACTCAACATCATCTCATCAACCCAGATCTGAAGATATGTCTAATAGGCTTACTGGATTGATGCATCCCTGCATCTCTAAGTCTCTTTCGGAGGGGTGGTGACCCCCGGTTGATCTCTAAGATATTCAAAAGTATCTTTAGGCAATGGTTTTGTTAGAATATCTGTAATTTGTTACTTAGTAGGCACATAAACCAATCCGACTTCCTTTGCTTCAACCTTTTCTTCAAAAAATTATATCTTATGGAAATAAGTTTTGATTTGAAATAAAATACTGGATTCTTTGACATATCAATAGCAGCAGTATTATCACAGTGAATAACAATAGGCTCATCATAGCTTACACTTATATCCTTCAACATTTGTTTCATCCATAAAATATAAGTACAATTAGTTGAAACAACTACATATTCAACTTCAGCAGTAGATAATGAAGTGCATGATTTTTTCTTGCTAAGTCATGAAACTAATTTCTGCCCAAGAACAAATGCACCACCTATACTGCTCTTCCAGTCATCCACATCTCCTACCCAATCAGAGTCTGTATAGGCACATAGTCCGAAATCATCATCCTTTGGATACCATAACCCATAATCTGTTATACCTACCAAATATCTGAATATCCTTTTAATAGCTATATCATGAGTTCCTCTAGGATCTGATTGAAATCTAGAAGCAATACAAACAGCATTCATTATATCAGGTTTAGTTTGAGTTAAGTACAATAATCCACCAATCATTGATTTGTATCTACTTGGATTCACTCTAGGAGATTCATCTTCCTTTGACAGTTTTCAACTAGTTATCATAGGACTACCGACAGGTTTAGAATTTTCAAGTCCGAATTTCTTAAGCAATTCCTTCACGTACTTAGTTTGACAAATGAAAATACCTTTATCAGTCTGAATAATCTATAAACCTAAGAAAAATTGGTTGGAATTATACACTCAGATGAGAATAGTTGATGTTGTCATTGATGGCAACCAACTGGTAACATGGTTCACATCTTACACCAGCAATAGACATCATCCACCGGCACCGACATGCACAACAAAAGTTACTCTCACCGGCATCCAATCTACACCAATAGAAGATCTTACCGGGACTCCCAACTGACATGGAAATTATATTGTTTTGTATTGTAATATTATTTATATAGCCGGCATGATGTATTATAAAGACTCATATATGTATGAGATGTTATAGGCCATTTTGTAAGCATGTATATAAGTGAAATGTATATAGGTAATGAATGCAAGCGGTATATGAGAGAGAATATCTGTATATGCATTATGATGTAATTATTTTATAAGTGAATAAGAGTAGAGTAGAGAAAAGCAAGGTTTATGGCAAAGGTATCTAACGTAACTTAAACCGGTACTGAATCCAGCATTACAGATGCTATTTTGAGCAACACATTGTCATTGAATTTAATCATCCAATTTTGTAGTTAGTGTGACTCCTTTTTGTGATTGAGTAGTGAGCTCTAGGCTGTTGGCCTTCCTACATGTGCAGGCCCCTATTGTATAAGTAATATTTATTCATATTGGCCAGTGAGTAAATATTGTGGGTCACAAATCCCAATGAGGTTTTTTCCCTACCAGGTTTCCTCACCAAAAATATCTATGTTATGGTGTGCATTGATGGTTACACTGTTATTTCTCTTTATTACATTATTACTTGTTTAACAATATATTAATTTGGGTTATAAAGTTGCAAAAAAGTTTAAATATTTTATTAACTGGTTAGACACTGATTCACCTCCCCCTCTAAGTGTCTTTGGTATTGTTCAAGTATCTAACAATTGGTATCAGAGCCTAGTCCTCTATTTACAGAAGCCTAATAGCTTGAGGAAGATTCTGAAACCGGTACCGATGGAAAGTTTGAGACAATAGTTAGAAGGAGCTCTTGAAGATTTTGATGCAGAAAAATTGAAGAATATCAATCTGGAAGATGAACTCAGAACTACTTAGGAATTTATCAAAGCACTTCAAGATAACCTGGTTATAGCAAAGATTAAGAGAAAATAATTATATGTGCAATTGCAAAATCAAGATGATGAAGAAAAAGAAACTCTCAGAGATATTGCAGACAAATTGAGACAAGAGAACAGTAACATGAAGAATGAGATGCAAGATTTAACCATGAGACTATGCAAGGATATTGAAGATAGAAAGAGGAATGGGGAAGATTTGGTCAGAAGACTTAATGAAAGATCAGATGAATCTCAAAGGCTTAGTTATGAATATGATATGTTTAAAACTGATTTGATTCACATGCAACATGACAAAGAGGAATGTTTGAGACAAGTTAGCACTTTTGAAAGTGAGTTGGTCACTGCAAATGAATACAAAGACAAATTCAAGAAGAGTTTAGATAATCTTGATGATATGCTGAAAAGTCAAAAACCTGATGGAGAAATAGTTGGACTTGGATTTGAACATGGAGAAAGTTCTAGAACTACAAACAATCATGATCACAACAAACCGGTAAGGCAACCTAATGCTTATAAATTTAATGGAAAATGTTTTAATTGCAACAAATCTGGTCATAGAGCAAATCAGTGCATATTTAGGAATAATCAGAATACAAACTTACCCACCAGTCAAAATGTAATAAAAATGGTCATAACTCAGACAATTGAAAAATGAATGTGAAATGCTATGTTTGTTGTAGATTTAGACATTTATCTAATCAATGAAGAACTCAAACCGGTCAAGGTTATGGAAAGGCTATTCAGAAAAACAATGTAACTTGTTATGCATGTATCGAGATTGGGCATATTGCAAAATTTTGTAGAAGTAAGATTGTATCGTTGAACAATAAAGGATCCAATAACAAAGGTAAAGAAAAGGTAACTAAAATCAAGCAATAATTTTCTAAATAATGGATTAGGAAGAGAGATCAGAGAAGTGATGAATCTATCACTGCACCGACAGAACAGGGTAATCCTGCACTGATAGGAGATTCTTCATCTAACTAAGGAATAATCCTTAGGGATAAGGCAACAAATTGAAAATCATGCATTTACCCTCTGTTGGTGGTAAGAAGTTATATTTCTTCTTTATCGGCAGATATGTGGAGTTTTCACTTCACCAACGAAGCATTTATTGCGGTTGTAAGTCAATTTTTGGTTATAAAGGCATTGTAACCTCTCATTTCAATTCACCAAGCATCCAAGCATTCAAAGAGAGAGAAATTGAGCAAATGCATTCTAAAGGTGAAGCAACAAGGTCTTTTCAGAGAATTTAAGGATTTCTCAGTTAAAAGGTATTTATCTTTCACAATGGCATCTTCATCTTCTGTTCTCGAATTAATAGAAAACCCTACTATTGTGGAAAACATTAAATGACCTAGACCTATTTTCAAGATCATTCCTAAGATAGAAAATTGGATGACTCTATTGGTGAATTTTCTAAAATCCCAAAGGGAGTCACGTTTATTGAAGACCCTAGGGCATACATACATTGTTACATAGAAGGTTTAGGGTCTAAAGATTTGATGAGCATGTTTATGAATGTAATCACTGAAAAGAATGGGATAGTGAAACCGAAACATAAGGTAGTTGAGGATATAGGTTTCATAGACATCCTCGATATGCCAGAATTCTTAGATGAAGTCATCTGCTATGTCCTTAGCAGGGTTCACAGAGAATTTATGTGGTTGGACTTAGTATTTAAGATTACCAAGGAAGCTATCAGGGTTGTTACTGGTTTACCCTCCACTGGTTCTAGACCTAACAAGAAGAAGAAAATCCCTAACAAAGAGGTTATGAGCTTAACCTGAGCTACATTTGGCAACATATCACTTAGGGTCAATGATATAAAGGATAAAAGTGTTAAATTTGCTAGCATGATCATTGGCTATAAAGTTGGCCATACAAATAGGTTCAATTATGTATCTAGTTCATGCATTCACAGTGCACATGAGATGATATTGAACAATGCAAAGATTGATATTTGTGAATGGTTAAAGTTTGAACTGTTAGAGAATTTGCATAAGATCAAAAGTGATAAGAAAGGAACCTTCAAATTTGGAAGTTTGATAGTGTGTTTAATGCTTTACTTTTCAAAAGAGATCCCCAATATTGGTCACAAGGATTTTGCCTATGATATTTCTTTACGAAAACAAATAAAGAAGACAATTACCGGTATGGGAGCTAATAATGATGAGTTGGTGAAAGAGTATTTCAAGAATTTCCAAACTAAAATGAAATAGAGGAAAAGGATTCCATAGAGCATTGTAGATAAATATGACAAACAAATATGCTTTGTAGTGAAAAGAGATGAAATCTGGATGGAAGCACTTAGACCTAGAACTATTTGGATTACTAAAATGGGATATGAGGTGGACTCTCACATCTTGGACTCACACGGAAAAATACTCCTAGATACTCCACCAGAACCAACAAAGAAAATATTTGGTAATGTTGAAACCAATGAAAGTGATGTTGCTATGATGAAGCAAAGAAAGAAAAGAGATAAATTTATGAAAGATGCTTCTAAAATGGTAAAATATGTTACAGAAAGTTCGATGAATCTTAGTGGTATTGCTACTAGTGTGACAAAAAGTGAATCAGAGTAGATACTGATAGCTCACATTTCCCCTGTGGCTGCTTCATCTGATTCTGATGATGACAGGGCAATTGAATTCAAGAGAGTGGATGGGAAGAAAAGAAAACCCTCACCAGCACCTACTCCATCTCCCAAGAAGTCAAGGACACAAAGAAAGAAACAACAGGCTCTAAGAGAGCCCATTGGTCAAAAGAAGAAAGTGACTCCAAAGAAGAAACAAGAACCTATAGCACCAAATACTCTTACACTGGAAGATTTGATCAAAGAAATTACTCAAGAAGGTAACCTTAGTAATGTGAAAAACTTTATCATTCTTTCAAAGATTCGAATAAGGATACCATATAGGAAAGCATTATTTTGCACCTAGATATCTACAAGAAAGTTCTTATTGAGGTTGTAGATGATATGTTAAATGATTTGTACTTGAGGTTAGAAGCTAAGAGAATGTCGGTAATGGAATTAGACAAGAAATTAAAAGTAGAGGCTCTACTTGTTGTGCATCTTGTTAATTCCAAACAGGAAATTGATGACTTAATATTAGAAGAAAATAGAACAATTTTTGTGAGTGGTCACCGACATATTAGCCTTATGGCAGGTAGAGTAAATGAAATAACAGATGAGACAACAAATAAGTGGGATACATTTTTTATGGAAAGAGAGAAGAAAGAAGAGAAGGATAGACAGAAAATAGACAAATCTTTTTCCAAGGTATATCAGAAAGATAAGGGTAAAGGAAAAATTGGTAGTGTACCTGATATCACAGTCAAGGATAACCCTCCTCCACTGGCACAGGACACCCCACCAATAAGTACAAAGGTACCGACACAAATTGATAGTCAACTGAAAGAGAAGGCAGAGGAAATAACACAAGATGACACTAATCCAGAATCTGAAATTCTTTTTACCATGAATGTTGACACACAGGATTTTAACATTGTCATGGATAAGGAAACTGCAGAGGTTAAGACAGTTGAAGCTACAAATGTTGAGGTCTATGAGTCACTAGTAAACATTGTTGACTCTCAGAACATTGAGATACCAGTTGAAGTTAAGAAAATAGATACCACCCCTAATGCTACTCAGCTTAACATTGAGAAACTGTTAGAAGTAGAAATAGAAGCACAAACTAAAGCAGAAAAGGGACAAGAATAGAGTATAGCTAAACCGATAGTCAACAAGGCATAAAGTAAGGATGATGGTAAGGATGAAAACAAATTTGAAAAATAGAGTGAGAAAAAGGAAGAAACAATGAATAAAGAAGAGGTCAATGATGGAAACAAGATAGCCGAAGTGATTAAGGAATCCGGAGATGAGAAGAAACCAACTGCAGAACCTCACACTCCACCTAACACTTCCACTATGGATTACCAACCTACTAATGTGATAGATGTACTTTTGGATTCCATAAAGAGGATCACAGATTGCAATGCCTTAGCATTTAAGACCATTGATGATACTTTACCTATTTTAAAAATGATTGCACCGGCATGTAAAGTTGATCATATTGATGGATCTTTAGGCAAATTGGACACATTGTCCAAATTCATTGCTTCAAATAGTCTAACTGTGGATAAAATTAATGAAGAGACTATTAAGGAAAGGGTGAACAAGGAGAAAGGTGAATTCTTTGATAAGACTATTAAGGATTGTACTGAGCATATTGATTCTTTATTACCGGCACTTAATTCCACTATTTTGGAATATAAAGAATTGTATAAGGAAGCATGCAAGCCTCACCACCTAATAGAGGACATTGATGAGGAGATAAAGAAAACACAAAAAGAGATTGATGATATAGAAGACAACATGATAGGTTCTTCGAAACTTACTTCAGTTTTTTATCAAGAAATGACAGTTTTTGAAGAAAAGATTGAGAAATTAGAAAAAGAAAAAGCAAGGATAAGAATGAAGGTCCGAGAGCTGAAAAATAAACTTGGTCCTATATTGGACAACCTTTTAACTCAGCGGATTGAGTTGTCTAAAGAAATAATTCAAGGAGAAAGATCATCGGAGCAACATATGCATTATTTGACCGGGATGATCCAACAGATTGAAACCATTATTTCTGACAACATTAAATTTATGCAGAGTCTTAATCTGGTTTTGGTGGATGTCTTTCAGATTGTACATAATAGGATACGGGCTATGAGATATAATTTTGAACTCTTTGATTCTTTTTTGACATCCTTTGTCATTGATGTCAAAGGGGGAGTAGTAGTGCAGAGAAAAATGCACAGAAGGGATCATTTGCTTAGGGGGAGCACTCTTATTTTTGGATCAATTTTGGACTTCATTTTTTGATATCAATTTTTGGATTTTTATAATGAGTGTTGCCATCAATGCCAAAGGGGGAGATTGTTGGCATTATACATTGAGATGAGAATAGTTGATGTTGCCATTGATGGCAACCACCTGGTAACATGGTTCACAGCTTACACTGACAATAGACATCATCCACTAGCACCGACAGGCACAACAAAAGTTATTCTCACCGGCATCCAATCTACACCGACAAAAGATCTTATCAGCACTCCCAACAGACATGGAAATTATATTGTTTTGTATTGTAATATTATTTGTATATCCGTCATGATGTATTGTAAAGACTCATATATGTATGCGATCTTATAGGTCATTTTGTAAGCATGTATATAAGTGAAATGTATATAGGTAATGAATGAAAGTGGTAAATGAGAGCGAATATCTGTATATGCATTATGATGTAGTTATTTTATGAGCAAATAAGAGAAGAGAAGAGCGAAGCAAGGTTTATGGCAAAGGTATTTGACAAAACTTAAACTGATACTGAATCCACCATTACAGATGCTATTTTGAGCAGTACATTGTCATTGGATTTAATCATCCAATTTTGTAGTCAATGTGACTCCTTTTTGTGATTGAGCAGTGACCTCTAGGCTGTTGGCCTTCCTGCATGTGTAGGCCCCTACTATATAAGTAATATTTATTCATATTGGCCAGTGAGTAAATATTATGGGTCACAAATCCCACAATTTTTTTTCCCCTACCAAGTTTCCTCGCGAAAAATATCTGTGTTATGGTGTGCATTGATGGTTATACTGTTATTTCTCTTTATTGCATTATTACTTGTTTACCAATATATTCATTTAGATTATAAAGTTGCAAACAAGATTAAATATTTTGTTAACCGGTTAGACACTGATTCACCCCCCCCCCCCCCTCTCTGTGTCTTTCGAACTATTGAAGTATTGAACAAAATTTCATCTCTCCAATCATAGAAATTACAAATTAATTTTTCATATCATCATCAAATTTCATGCATAAACTTTCTTCTCCTCCAAAAATGATATCATCAACAAAGAATTCAATGATCAATATGGTATTAGGCTCAATCTTATAATATAAATTACTATCAACATTACCTTTGCTAAAACCGATCTTAGAAAGATATTTATCTAATCTAGCATACCATGCTCTAGGGGCTTGTTTCAATCCATATAAAGCTTTCTTCAATCTACAAACCATGTCTTTGTCTTCTGATAAAGAAAATCCATCAGGCTGCTCAATGTAGACTTCTTCTTCAAGATCTCCCTTCAAAAATGCATATTTGACATCCATCTAATATACCTTGTAGTTCTTGTGTGCAACATAGGCAAGAAATAGTCTCACTGCTTCAATTCTTGCAACTAGAGCATAAGTCTCATCATAATCAACTCCTTCTTCTTGCGAGTAACCTTTGCAAACCAGTCTAGATTTATTTCTCACAGCCTGACCTTCCTCATTTAATTTATTCCTGCAACCCCATTTAGTTACAATAACATTCTTATTTTTAAGCCTAGGAACCAATTCCCAAGTCTTGTTCTTTTCTATCTGATCTAGTTCCTCTTCCATTGCATTCATCCAATTCTCATATTTACTTGCTTCAATAAAGGATTTTGGTTCAATTTGAGGATTTAAACATACCTCTTCAGCAACTAACCTTCTTCTAGTCATCACACCTTTCCTTTTATCTCCAATGATCTTATCTTCAAAATGATTTAGCTTCACATACCTGGGGGGCTTAGGATTGTCTTGACTTTCTGATTCTTTCTGCTCTTCAACAGTCACTGTGGAATTTTATGATGTTACTGGAGCAATTGGATCAATGTTCTAAACTGATTCTTGCACTATTGGTTATGATCTTACAAATTCATCTTCCGGTCCATAGTCATATGATCTGATCTGATTAATACCTTGCTCATCCACCTTGACATTTATGCTTTCCATAATCCTATTCAATCTTTTTTTATAACATTTGTATGCTTTTCTCTTACTAGAATAACCCAAAAATATTCCTTCATCACTTCTAAGATCAAATTTTCCTAATGCATCATCTCTTCTAATATAGCATTTACTTCCAAAAATTCTAAAATATTTGATAGTAGGAGAATGACCAAACCATAATTCATAAGGAGCCTTACCGGTATCACCTTTTATGTGTATTCTATTAAAAGTGTATACCACAATATTGATAGCTTATCTCTAGTAGATATCAGGTAACTTGGCTTCCATCATCATTGTCCTTGTAGCATCCAAGATAGTTTTGTTCTTCCTTTCCACTATTCTATTCTATTGTGGGGTTCTAGGTGCAGAAAATTGTCTTCTGATTCCATTATTTTCATTAAAGTTGTTGAACTCACCGGATGTAAACTCACCACCTTGATCTGATCTTAAACATTTTATCTTCAATCCTATTTTAGTCTCAACCATAACTTTGAAAATTTTGAATTTCTCAAGAGCTTCTGATTTTTCTCTCAAAAATGCAACCCACATCATTCTACAATAATCATCAATAAGAAACATAAAGTATCTATCACCTTGAAAACTTGTATTCCTTATTGGTCCACACAGATCAGTATGAATAAGACCAAGAATTTCATTAAATCAATCATGTACGCTTCTGAAATAAGTTCTAACTTGCTTACTCATTTGACATTCTCTACATACTGGATTATGAGGTTTAACAATCTTGGGAAAATCTCTGACGGCTTGTGTTGAACTGATCTTCACTATGCAATCAAAATGTACATGACACATCCTTTTATGCCATAACCAGCTTTCATCAATCTGAACAATCAAGTAGGCCTTTTCACCGGAGTTCAAATGAAATATAATTCCTTTGGTCTGAGTTCCGGATGCAATCTCTAATCCAGATCTATTGATAATCTTGCATTTTCCATCTTTAAATTGCAAATGAAATCCTCTATCCACCATCTGACCTACACTCAAAATATTATGCTTCAATCCTTAAACATAATAAATATTATCAGTATTAATCTTACCATCCAAGCATATTGTTCCTTTGCCTTTTATCCTGCATGCCTTGTTGTCTCCAAATCTGACTAGTCCACCATCAAATTCTTGCAGAATTAGGAATTTCTTCTTGTCACCAGTCATATGATGTGAGAAACCACTATCTATAACCCATTCACCCTTCTCTTCAAATTTAGCATCTAAAGCCTTCTCCTCAGTGTGAGTTGTATCAATGATAGGTTCCGGAGAATAATCCTTGATAGAAATAAAGATCCAATCTTTACCGAAGCTTCCATTACCAGATCCACTTGTAGGTTCATCATTATCATCATCATCATCAATAATACCAAAATCATCATCACCGACATAGTAACTATTAGACTGTTCAAATAATTGGAAGACAACTGAGAGGGGAGGGGGTGAATTAGTTGTCACAAATTAATGGAGCATTAAGAAATTAAAACATTAATACTAGAACCCAAAACATTAAACTAGAATGCTTAAACCAAATACCGGAATAATAGTTAAACCAATTAAGCATAAACAATAATCAGAAAATAAATACCATCCACATGACACCAAGATTTATACATGGAAAACCTGGTAAAGGAAAAAATAACAGTGGAAAGCCTACCCATAGTCAGATAATACTTTTGCAATAAGTATGTGAATTACAATTGAGGTGCCTGCACTTACAAGAAGGCCAACAACCTAGAGCACACTACTCATCACAAAAGGAGTCTCACTAAGTACATAGAAATCTAGACTACAATCCAGAAGAATAAATGAACTGCAAAGATAACATCTGCTATGCCTAAGTACAATTTTGGTTAAGCTCAGTACCAAAGGACTAAATCCTCTTACATAAACCCAATTTGATCTCCAATGATCGACCAAATCCTCTGCCTAAATGATATTACATTATTCGCACATTACATATCCATATCCCTTTCCTATATCTTGATAATCTATAAGGAGATCTTACATCTTATATATACAAACCCTCGACCATAAAAATTTAGGTTGGCCACTAGACAATAAACTAATTACATAATTACAAAACATGTTGGCCTTAGACTAAACAAATAATATCCAACCCATAAGACATCCTGGAAACACATCGAGAGGTCCAATCCACACATTACATGAAGTCAGTCCATAACCTAGATCAACCGGGACTGAATATGATGAATACTAAGAGGTGGGGGTGAATTAGTATGCCAAAAATCTTTGCACTTAAACACTTTGCAAGACTAACAGTAAACCAGTAAAATAGTTTAGCAGACAAACCGGTTAACACACATGCAAACCAAATAGCTAATAATGCATTCACCCATAGAAGCACAAACACCATAACACAAGAGATTTTGTTGTGGAAACCCGAATGGGAAAAACCATGGTGAGATGGAACTCACAAGTAACTATTTGTAGAATAGGAACCTGACCGGTTAAGGTTAGACCGATTAAGGTCTTACAATGTTCTTTACTAGAACAGATCCTATTAGGAATCTCAATCTCTGTTAGGAGATAAGTCTGATTAAAGACTACCTTGCTAGAGGATTTTAGATCCACAAATGTGAACCACCTTGTTAGAAGATTTACAAAAGGCTTTTGGGCCTACCCGGTTAAGGGCTACAGACTTGTTGAAGATGTGAGTAATCAACAAGTGATTGATCTAGCTAATAGCACAAAATGCTTGGTTAGATCCTTGATAGGTCGTTCCTAATGCATTCCAACATTACTTCAGTCTTCTACACATTCATACTCTCTCTAACTCCTCAACCACCTTAAACCCTAGCCACAATATCAACTTTCACAACAATAGCATTATCAACAACCTAAAACCCTAGACATGATGTCCTTATAAAGGAATCTGATTTCTTGTCGGTCCAATAGGATTACATTACAATTTCTTAGGTTCAATGTATCTAGACATATCCTGGTAACACGACACAAAAAGAACTGCTAAAGTGTTGGCATCCTCAAAAAATCGGTGGATGGTAACTCATCACAAAATGTCGGTTGGTAACTTATCATAGAGTATTACCGGTTCATACAAAATACCAGTTCAAGAAAAATGCCGATTGTTGGTTTGACAAAATGAAGACTGACAAATATGTGTTCTACCACTTTGGTCCTTCGTATTGCTTGAGATCCTCGAACCACTTGGGGTCTACATACCGCTTCAGATTGGTAATCACTTTTTGCAAAACACCAATAGTCTAAGGACTATAATGCATCATATTGGTTGGAACAATTGCTGATTGAGCATAACTCATACATACAAAAATGATCTCAATGCAAGTGTGTGTCCATTAATGACAATTACAACATAATCATCAAAAATGCAAACAATCTCCCCCTTTGGCATTGATGGCAACACTTAGGAAATTTTGACATCTAAGTGTTTTAACAAAAATATGCCAGAATCAAAAGTACTCCCCCTAGGCATATACACTATCCCTTTTGTAGAAAATACAGTGCATACTACTTCTTAACTGAAATAACATGAAAGTAGACATCACAACATTTAAAATTTATACTTCTCCCCCTTTGCCAACAATGGCAAAAATAATATTACAGACTAACCCATGTGTCATTAAAATAAAAAGTGTTTATGACAGTAAAGCATAAAACTTGTCAAAAACAGATTTAAAGTGTTGCAAGAATTGTTTCATAGATAAAGACCAAGACTCCAGTAGGGAGGTTTCCACTTGTTTCTCTATCTGCACCTGGGAGACCTGTTCTTCCATGGAATCTAGTGTGCTCATCTCCTATGTTGTTTTTAAGGCATCCAAATTAAGATAGCACTTCTGAAGTATTTGCCGATGTGGGAGTAAAACCAGTTGTAGCTCCTACAAATCTTGTGATTGGGTGCTGATCTCATGATCTATTTTAGCAGACTGGTTATGAAACTGGTGAACGGTTTGCTCATAAGTTGTAAAAGAGTCATACAGTAGCTTGAAGGTGCTCATATATACCTGCAAATCAGATTGAAGCTTTTGCTTCTGTGCAAGCACATCATCACAGAACAAATGGGGTTGGCAAATCTTGTTCAGTAGAAGGTTTCCCTCATCCAGAGCATTCCTTATATCCTTCTGTAAGCAGTTCAGACCGGAGCTCATTAAGCTTTTTCACCAATGCAATGTTGAGAGCCTTTTGATGCTCTTTCTTTGCATTTGCCTCTGCTACCTCTTCTAAACTTTGCACTTGATCATCCACTACTGTGCATAGGAGCTTCAGTTGTGCTAATCATGAGTCGATACTAGGGAGGTTTGTACCAGGTAACAAACTAGTAAGAGTGTCCACTGCAGCTTGGATCACATCTTCCTCCTTCTTCTCCCTTAGCACCTCAAGGTGTTCTTGAGCAACCTTGATGCTCTGTAGCAGCTCCATCTCGCTTGCAGACTAGAGATCAATAGGACTAGTAAGGTTAGCCGGTTTGGCTTGACTGCTGGTTGCCTTAGGTGTCTCCATCTATGTGCTCTTTGCCTCTTCAGCTTCCTTGTTCTCCTCTGCCTTCTTCTCTGCTTCTTTTCTCTTTTCCTCTTCCTTTTCCTCTTCTACTTTCTCCTTTTCTTCTTCCTTCCTCTTCTCCTCTGCCTTATCTTCCTCTTCCTTCTTCTTTTCTACTTCCTTCCACTTTTCCTCTTCCTTTCTCTTCTTCTCAACCTCTTCCTCTTTCTTCTTCCTTGCATCTTCTTGTTTCTTTTTCTCTTCATCCTCTTCTTTTCTTTTCTTCTCTTCTTCTTTTCTCTTCTCTTCCTATTTTCATTTCTCCTCATCTTTTTCCTTCTTCTTCTTCTCCTCTTCATCCTTCTTCTTCTTTTCCTCTTCATCCTTTTTCTTCTTATCCTATTCATCCTTCTTCTTCTTCTCCTCTTCATCCTTTTTCTTCTTCTCCTCTGCATTCTTCTTCTTCTTCTCCTCTACTTGCTTCTTTGCTTCCTCCTTTTTGTCCTCTATTTCCTTTTTCTTTATTTCCTATTCAGCCTATCCTATTGCTTCTGATGGTGTACCTTGAGCAATATCTTCTCCATCCAGAGCATCGACATCAATAGTGTCGATCGGTTCAGTAACCAGATTTCCTTCATCATCAAACACTTCATCCGGTTTAGTTATTGCCAGTTCTTGATCAGCCTTCCTGTTGACTTCGGCCACTCGGTGCATCTTCAGGGCATCTAGAGAAAGGGTGTGTGTATTCTTGAGCACTTCTTTACCCTTCTCTTCTAGTAATAGGATTCTTCTTCTTCTCATGAAGAAGAGGCCTTTGTATTTGTTCATTACTTCGAACAGTTCTGAATTTGATACATCAGGAAAATGTTCTGCAAAATTTTATTCTCCCATTTCTTGTTCCTGCTCTATGGCAATGCGCCGTTTATTTTCTAAGGATTTATACAAAGAATCTAGTGTCTCAACTCTAATTTTTGAAGGCGACTGGTCATTAAGACATAAATACTGAATAATTTCTTTTTCTACTGCTTCCTTTTCATCATCATTAAAGTCATCAAAGCAGTCAATCAAATCATTCAACACTTTTCTCCTAATGTTTTTGATAGTTCTTTGACAATGTGTCAAAGGTTTGTAGGAGGAGATGTCAATATTTACCGGTGCTGATGATGCCGATTCATTCTTTGTCTTTTTCTTTGCTTGACGAGTCTTCTTGGGTTTTTCCTGAGACACAGTTTCTTCTGAGTCTGGAGAGGCATTCCTTGTCTTCCTCTTTCTCTCGAAGACTTTAGCAAGTGCCACTTCTGGTTTCTTTTTAGCTAGTGATTGCTTGGTCACTTTAGGACTGGGTGCAGTAGCTAGTGTCGATGCTGAGGGCACTACTTTTGCCTTCTTTACTGAAGGTTCTTTTCATTTCTTTGCTAAGGGTTCCTCAACCGATGTTACCCTTTCTAGGTAGGTGTCAGTTCTCCTTGCCTTTGGATCAAGTGGTGAGGCAATAAGGGTAGAGGCATACCCTTCCAGCATATCATTCATTACCTCATAGCCCATAGGCTCCACTTCCTCCTATCTGGGTTCAACAGCCTCCATTATGCATTGATCCACTTTAATGGTGAAACAGATATCATCTTCATATTTCTTGACGATATCACCTGATATTCTCATCCTCTGACTCATTTTGCATTTCAACTCATCAAAGTACTTGTTCAAAACTTTAGGGTAACTGGTTCCAACTACTTGAACGCTTTCCTTGATTTGTTTGGTTACTGATTGGTCAGCAGACCACTGAACATCACCTACTCCCAGAAACTAGCCTTGGAAGTAAAAGAATAGCCCAACCAGTAGTTTTCCAAACTTGAACCTTAATGCATTATCTTGTCTGATAGATTTAAGATTCAATAGGAGTTGCCTTTGCATACCGGTGCATAGGTCAAATGATGCATCCTCCTTGATCATTCGATAAGCGGCATTTACCGCTACAGTAGGTACAGAGTTAATTCTACTGGCTGAGAATGTCCGGTATCCAATCACCATACATGAATACTTCACCAGATCGTCCTTGATAGAATTGATGGTCATACCTCATGAGTCACTCACTAAACTGGTGAGCTTGGACATTTCAATTTTGCTTACCGTCCTTAGGGCTGGCACATCCCCTGTATTGCAGAAACTGGTGACGACATGAATTGCTTGCGGTGTTATATCATGCGTTCTTTCTAGGTACATCTTGTCACCATGAACTCTGCTTAGAATGATCCTAATGTGATCATCTATGAAATCCTCCAAGAAATAAACAACATTGTGGAGCTTCTTCTTCTCCAAGATACTATACTCTGGTTTGATCTTTTTATCTGGTCCATAGAACAAACCTAGCTACGAGTGAATTGCTAGAGACCCTAGGTCTTCTATTTTACAGTCTATGTAATCTAAGATTCCCTCTTCTACTATCACACCAGCTAGAACTTGTGATAGGGCATTATATCTAGACTTGCATTGAATAAAGCTTTCAGAATCTACAGATGTACTAGAGCTAGTATGGGATGCAGAAGCCATGATAGAAACTAAAGACTCAAAAACTACCTTTCGAAAATCATGAATTTAGGGCTTTCAGATTCTTCTCCACCTCAAACTCCGTCAGTTGTAGAATCACCGCTTTGCGTTCTTCACTTGACCATTTGCAATTTGAATTTGAATCTCCTTCAAGATTTCCAACTTTCTCTGAATCGTAGCACAAACCACTTTATTGTTTCTCTGCACTTGAAAACCTTCTGCACTTCAAAAATGATAGTGAGAAATGATTTGAAAATTCCTTTTAAACATATTCCTCACCTACCACAATTAATGCTCCATCATTAGGGCATAAACCCTAATTTGCCTTTTACCGTTTTTGGTCTTCCGCCAAAATGACAGGTAACGCATACCAGTTAAGGTCTTTTACCAATGTAAACCAGAGGTTTGAAACATTTTGCAGTTTCCTCCCCCTAAGCTTTTCTGAAGCTTAGTTTGTCGGTTCTGTGATTTCCACGCTAGGTACAAAAATTGGTTCCTCTTGTAACATTGCTGGTTTCTTCCTCCAGGTCTTGTTCATATCCACTTGAAAAGTGTCAACATCAATGTTTCCTTCTAGAGTGACTGGTATATCATCAGATATGTTCTTTCTTGATCTACAGAATCTGGCAATATGACCCAATTTGTTGCAGTGATAGCAGACCAATCCAGGTGCTCTCCAAGGTCCATTATTCATGTTGTCATTCTTCCTTCTGCATGTTGCAGTAGTGTGACCATGACCATGATAGACCATACAGTTTTCTCTCCATCCGGTTGTTGCTTGATGGCCACCACTTCTTGGCTGATGATTGAAGACATTAAACCAGTTGTGATTCCGATTCACAAAAGGTTTAGGATCAACTCCTTGGGTCCTCTGAGGATATCTTCCAGTTTTATTCATAACAGACCTGCATTCAGATGCTCTATGCCCAAATTTGTTGCATGCATAATAGTTACCATTGAATCTATAGGATCTTGGCTTATCATTTAGGAAATAAGGAAAATTATTGTAAGCCTTACTCCTACACACATTGGTAGTGTGTCCTTCTTTAAGATAGTTAAAGCAAATAGGTTTAAAATTTTGCTTACCTTTATTCTTTGATGTTGGTTGTTTCTTTGATGCTCCAACACTTGTACCAAAGGTCTCACCTTCCTCATGACCGGAATAACCAAGTCCATCAGTATTCTTGACAGGTTTGGTAGATTCAAGCTTTTTCTCTAGCTTGACAGTACTCTTGTTGAACTTAGCAAGTATTTCCTTTGACTCAAAGAGTTCTTTGGAAATAGCAGCATTTGTTTCCATCAGGTTTTCATTCTCAAAGATGGCAATGTTTAGTTCTCCTTGCATGTCTTCCTTTTCCATTTTGCTTGCATGGAGTTGAGAAGTTAGGGCACTGATTTCTTGCTTCAACTTGGAGTTTTCATGACCTTTGTCTTTGACTAGATCTTCAGCTTTCCTCTGGTTCTCAAGCTCTTGACACGTTCGAATAGTCAGTCCTTCCAATTCTTTTCTCAGGTTGGAATTGGATTCATTCATCTTTTCAACTTCTTGAATCAGGGCTTCCATGTCTACTTCATCAGAGGAACTATTTTCAGATAGCTCCATCAGCCTTTCTGCATGTTCTCTCCTTTTTGCTTGAGATGCCTTGTATTTGACCATAAGATCATCATAGGCTTGCTCAGACTGGGTGAGCCGATGAGTAAGTTCCCTCAATGTGTATTCCCCCATATCTCTTTCCAAGTGGTTAAACTTATAGAAAGGTAGGCTTTGATACCAATTGATGAATACTAAGAGGGGGGGATGAATTAGTATGCCAAAAAACTTTGCACTTAAACACTTTGCAAGACTAACAATAAATTGGTAAAACAGTTTAGCAGACAAACCGGTTAACACACATGAAAACCAAATAGCTAATAATGCATTCACCCATAGAAGCACAAACACCATAACACAAGAGATTTTGACATGGAAAGCCAAATGGGAAAAACCACGGTGAGATGGAACTCACAAGTAACTATCTGCAGAATAGGAACCAGACCGGTTAAGGTCAGATTGGTTAAGGTCTTACAATGTTCTTTACCAGAACAGATCCTGTTAGGAATCTCAATCTCTGTTAGGAGATAAGTCCGATTAAAGACTACCTTGCTAGAGGATTTTAGATCTACAAATGTGAACCACCTTGTTAGAGGATTTACAAAAGGCTTTTGGGCCTACCCGGTTAAGGGCTACAGACTTGTCAAAGATGTGAGTAATCAACAAGTGATTGATCTAGCTAATAGCACAGACTGCTTGGTTAGATCCTTGATAGCTCATTCCTAATGCATTCCAGCATTACTTCGGTCTTCTACACATTCACACTCTCTCCATCTCCTCAACCACCTTAAACCCTAGCCGCAATATCAACTTTTGCAACAACAACATTATCAACAACCTAAAACCCTAGACATGATATCCTTATAAAGGAATCTGATTTCATGTCGGTCCAATAGGATTACATTACAATTTCCTAGTTTCAATGTATCTAGACATATCCTGGTAACACAAAAAGCACGGTCAAACAATCGGTGAATGGTAACTCATCACAGAGTATTACCAGCTCATACAAAATACCGGTTCAAGCAAAATGCCGGTTGCTGGTTTGACAAAATGAGGACTGGCAAATATGTGGTCTGCCACTTTGGTCCTTCATACTGCTTGAGATCCTCGAACCGCTTGGGGTCTACATACCGCTTCAGATCGGTAATCACTTTCTGCAAAACACCAATAGTCTAAGGACTATAATGCATCAAACCAGTTGGAACAATTGCCGGTTGAGCATAACTCATACATACAAAAATGATCTGAATGCAAGTGTGTGCACATCAATGACAATCACAACATAATCATCAAAAATACCAATACAATATAGGTCCACACACTAAAGAAATGATCTCCATCCATCAAGTCTTGAACATGATCACCATCAACATCCTGAATCCATACCAGAAGATGCACCAACACTACTTATGCATATCATCAAAGATCTTCATCAAAGCTCTATCAGTGAAACCCTCATCGGAACCACAAACCAAGCTTCCAAGGAAACAGGATAGCATTCGATCACTAGACCAAAACTAACTGACTGAATATTAACATGAGTAGCATGAATAAGCCAATTCCATAACCAAATCATACTGGAACATATCGGATCATGTTGGATCCAAACCAACTAGAAACCATACAACCTACCAAGACTAGTAGGGTGCCGGTAAAACATCCAGAATAACTAGTGTTGATATCAATGACAAAACATCAATGCAACACATAATCAATTCCTCCAAATGGCCAACAATCTCCCTCTTTGGAATTGATGTCAATGTTGGGACTCATATAATTTGGTCAAGTTGAGAGGCCCATTTCAAAAATTTTGCTACTTCATTTTCAGAAAGGCACCTAATCTCATTCAGGTGGCCTAGTTAGAGAGAGGGTAAAATGGAGCCAGTTGATTTTCAAAGGGTAAGGCTTGGGAAATGTGTCCTAAACCTTTCATTTCACCTATGCAGTGTGTTGCAACTTTCAAATTTTAGTTTGGATCAGTTTATCAGGTACCCATTTCAAGGGGTGAGATGAAAATCCATCATAGGTGCAAATGCAGATTTTATTAAGTAGCCTACTTTGAGCGCCTATAACTTTTGACTGGTTGATTGTCATGGTGAAATTCAAGGTGTATTGAATTGTATGCATAAATGTGAGTCAACATGCAAAATTTCAACTCCCTGTGAATCCATTTTCTCAGTTTGGTAAGCTCAATCCATTTGCAATTTATGGATTGCACAAGTCCCTCTTTTAGAAGCTAGTCAGAGCCTCGCTTTGCAAATTTGTAAAAGATGCCCTGGTGAATTTCATGTCAGAATGTTTTTTCTAGGATATTAATGGTATAAAAGACAATCTATGTTTCAAATTTCAAACTCCTACCAATCCGTTTGATCAGTTTTCAAAAGGGTTTCTTGAGCCACCTTATTCAGTGTTCTATATTTTTATTGCTACATCAGTTAAAGTTGCCATTTTCATGAGCGCACAACTTGCACCCTATCAGCTTCCCGTTTGAACTGAGCATTATAATTTTTGATTTGTACTTCAAGGTACCTATGCCTCAGATTTGAGGGTCTACGGAGATCGTTTGATATTTTTAAGAAAGGCATAATGAGTTCCCTGCGCATTGACTTTATCAGGTCTGCAGTGCTGACAAAGCTAGTTGGTCATCTTTGACCATTAATATTTCTTCACTCGGGATTCTTCTTGAGAAACCGCTTGGCAGAGTTCATGTTTGTATATCAGAGTACACGCCTATCAGTTTGAAAAGTCCAAAAAGGTGTTTTGACCAGTTCAAAAATTACATCTTTGCGATTAAATGCGAAAATGTGGGGCAAGCGCCTGAAAGTTGCAAAACTCAGTTTAATGATCTAAAAATGGTGTCGATCGATTCTAGAGGTATTTTTAAGGTTCATGAGGCATATCGAAGGTTAGTTGCATGGAAACAAATTTTTTTTTAGTCGAGCCCACTTTGGGGCCCGACTTGGCTCATGCTCGTGCATTAATTTTATGGTGAATTGGTTTTAAAATAACATGATGCACGCAATAAAAAAATAATTGGAATGGGTTTCAATGCTTTTACAATGGGGTTCTGAGAATAATAGTTTCTCACAATCATTTACTTGGCGCATTTATCCTAAGTTGACTTCTGCTTGTGCGATGTGAGGTGCTAGATGCAAGAGTTTGAGCAAATGAATTTTGTTAAAAGGGCATGAAAGTTTTTGCAAATGTAATCTGCAGGTGTATGTCCAAACTCCATGACTTTTCCAGTCCTCCCAATTGTTCCTTGAAAACCCCCAGTGTTTGGAGAGAGGTAGCAATAAACTTTAATCAAATGCATTGGCAGTTGGAAGTCAAGACCAATCATCCTCTCTGTTGTGTGAACTTTTAACCAAATGTAGATTGGTAGTGTTAAATGCCAAGTCCCCTGTGTAGTGTTTGTGGGACCCATTTAAACTTTAATCAAATGCAATGGAAGGTGTAACATTCATCTCCCCTGCAGCGTGGAAATGGAGAAGGGGCAGGAATCTTTCAATCAAATGCAATCAGCAGGAATGTCTTTCCTTCACGTGCAGGCAAAGGGGCATTGGAACCTCAAAAAATTTCAAATGCACATTGGTAGCTCCTCCCTCTACGTGGACTATGGAAGGAAATGGTTTTAAAACACCTCAGAAACTAGTATCCTCCCCTGTGTGTCAAATTCCCCTACTGAAGTGTGGTGTATAAGTTTGGGGAGTTCAATTTAAAACTCCAAAGCAAATTCCATCCTCTCTTTTGCGCTATGGTGAAAGGTGTTTAAGAGATTTTAAAACTAATGCTAGCTGGCATTAAAGAACATTAAACTTTCAAAGCAACTATAGTTGGAAGGTGTAAAGCCAAAGCCCATGAACTCTGCTAGCATTCCTTTGTGCACAAAATGTGTCTGGAGGAGTTTGAAGGGTTTGAAAAATAAACCAAATGAAACGCCAATCTTCTCTCTGTAGAATGGAATAAAAATGAATTAGAAACTTCCAAGCAAAAGCAGTTGTCAAGGGTTGTATTGCTGCAGACTGGGTTGACGAAATTTTCAACAATTAAAGTTCCAGGCATAATGAATTTATCCCACATTGGTGGTAGGGAGGGACATTTTAGCATTTAAATACAAAAGCACACTCTACCATAGTGTCAAAGCCTTAAAGGCTTTTGATGCATGGTGTCGGTTGGGTGCCCAGTGGACCCCTCACGTGCGTGCATGACTCCTGAGGCGACAAGGAAGGAGGCCAGTCGGCGATGACGTGGCCGACAAGTGGTAGATGAGTGAGGTGATGAAAAGTGGACCCCATCAGCAAATTGCAGGTTGCCACATGGTAGGGCGTCAGGAGTAAAATGGTGAAAAATCAAATTTAATTGCATAATCTTGACTATAGAGAAAAATCAAAAATTTAAATGATGGATCCATTTGAGTGATTAATTCGCCCGAGGGGTATTTTTTGCCCGAAATAGGAAGTATCATATACCATTGGAAAGCTCTCAAGATGAGGAATACATTTATGGAACTTGTTTCAATAAACATGAGATATTTTGAGAGAAGTTTCCATGGGAAGAAAAGGAGATATTCTTGTAGTTATGGAAAAAGGACACTTGGCATGTTCTGACGGATTCTGATCTTTTTCCCTCTCCTTCTTATTCCCATTTCTTCTCTTTTGGAAGGCTTCCATTTTTTGGGAGATTTTATCCAAGGGAGAAATCCAAAATTGCAGGTTCCAATGATGGCATCTTTTTATTTTTGCAAATGACAGTGTGTTCTTCGAGGTTTTTCAGTGTTGTCTTTGTTGTAGGTCTTGTTTCAGTTTGCAGGTTTACACATATGCAAGGCATGTGTGATTTCCTATAAAATTGTCTCCAAAATGTATTCAGATTCATACAATTTCATATTGTCAAGGATAATTTGGATTTGTCTCTTTTAGCCTTCTCTAAGAGTGTAATGTTTGTCTTTTGGGTATTCTTCAAGGAAGAATTTAAATCCTGAAACCCAACATTAATGATGTTGAATATGTATATTGGATATGTTAGCATGATTTTATGATAGAGCAGAAAATTGTATTAATGTAAGGCATTGATACATGAGAATTTAATATGGAAAATAATTTGTAATTGATATCTCTCTTTTAGTTTTATGCATGATTTTGTGGCCTGGATAAGGCACTAGTCTTTTGTAACATCAAAGGATTGTCAGAACACGATTTTAAAATCAAATCAAAATATCTTTCTTTATTTTATGTTCTGTGGAAGTGTTTCACCTATCTCATGTTCAAAACTATTGAGTAGTCAATGTAGATTTAGCCTATCTGCAGTACCCTCCTTGTTTTTGAACCTCTTATGAGATCTATCTACTTTATTGATGTTGTCATATGTGGGTAAATGAGTCTGATTCAGTGCATCAAAGGGTGTCCCCCCCTAGGTTTAGTAGAGCCTGAAGTGCAGGAGGATCATTTAGGTTCCTATGTTATGTTGTCCAAGTCCTGATGTACTTCATAGATTGAAATTGGCCATTTCATAGAAGGATTGCAGGTGAACTTGGGTTAACCAGATTTGGTGAACAACAAAAATGGCGACTCTGCTGAGGAAAACAGATGTAAAAAATTTGTCAAGTCAAATCCATGAGACTAGCCATATCCATTTGAGGAAAGAGTCATAAAAGTCCTGTAAATCTGAAAGTATTTTCAGATCTGTTGTTATTTGCCTGGTAGTGCTATGTGAAGTCAGGAATGTCTTCTTTTTGTCACAAGAGTCAATGATCTGTTCATGTTCTGTAATGATTTTATAAATTTGCACAATAGTGAGTGGCGACTCTGAAAGATCTCTGCACCAGTGTGCATTATTGTAAAAACTTTAAAGGATTTGATGAACTTACAACAAAGAGGTAACAGAGGCTTGGAGTTTTGAGATTGAAGGTCCCAGTCAAGGAGAAATAAGAAGTGAACAGCAGCAGTAGTTATTTTACCAGGTATTCCTCAAGGTATTCATGAAATAACTATGTTCCTTATAAGGTGAAATAGTCACCATAGAAAGGAAAAGAAATTTGCAGTATGCATACTTCATGTTTTGAAATAAATTTCAGTTAAGTGATGGGAGAAGTATGTGGTTCTGAAAATTAGTGACTGCATGTGTTTTGAAAAGATGTTGATAAAGTAGTAATGGTCATTATCTAAATAATGGTTCAGTAGATGTTTCAAACTTGATGGATCTAGATGTAGTTCCTAGATCTATTATTCTTTGTCAGATCTGAAAGAAATTGATAGAGAGATTAAAGTATGTTCAAAAGATCCAAGAGAAGTGTATCTTGTTTTTAAGAAAGAAAGTAGGGAAAAAAAAAGAGGAAGAGTCATCATATGTTTTCTATGAAAGATTTATAGCTACATTAAATGAGCTTTCAGCTGATGCTAGACCCCATGAGTCTGTTTGGATTGAGTTATTTTTAGAGCTTGATGAGTCTGACTCAATTAATTGGTCTATAGCCTTGAGAGAAGAAAGTGTCACATGTATCAAAGAATGGATAGATGAGATTGAGCTAAATAAATCTGAAAATGCACATAATATTGAGTATATTGATGCTGACAGTGAAATTGGTGAATACCAAAGTAATGGAGATGAATCTATGAGTAGGGATATCTCCTGTGGTTTTGAAAATGATTCTTATGATCAATATGATAGTACAAAATTTTGTTCTCAATATGAGGAGGATGAAAATATAAATTGTTGTTCTAGTGTGTATGATTGTAACTCTTTAGAGTTTTTCAGATTTGAGTAATATGAATGATAGTATTGTTAAGTTCAATCCACAAAATATTTGCAATCAAAGTTATGAAACTATGTTGCAACATATAGCAGCACTTTATGAGCAGCATGATAAAGGCTGCGATGTGGATGCAAGTTGTTGTAATGATGAGATAAATGTGCATAGAGACATGAGTATTGCTGATTTAATACCTTTATAAGATTGGGACAATGTTTACAACACAAAAGATGAGACCAAGGAAAATGAAAGTGAAGGAGAAGGTTCACTAAGCAGTGAACAAATCTCAGAACTCTTAGCTGTTGATCTTCAAAGGTATACATAAAAAAAAGTGCCCAATCTATCACACCCAACCAGTACATGTTATGATATTGATGATGTTTTTGAGGGTGTGAAGTATGGTACATATGCTATTGATTCTTTCCCTATATTTCATTTGAGTGATGGACAACATGAAAATGCATATACGGTTGATAGGTGTGATAATTTAGATTCATATGTTGATATGAACTCAGATTTTGACATGCATTGTGTGGATCTTGCTGTTAAAAAGAATGATAGATCTGAAGTAGTTTTCTCTGATTTGCAAGTGGGAAATGAACCATTGACAAGTAATGATCATGTGTTTTTACTTATGCAAAGTGCTGATAGAAATTATGATCAGCAAGATGAAGTGTAGTTAGTTTATGAGGAAATATTTCTCTCTAGTTTGCAAGACATTATTGTGGAAGAGTGTTCATCATTTGAGCAAACTAGCAGTAGAGATGTGCCTAATGTTCTCAACTTTCAGAATAAGTTAGGCCACTTTTCATTTCAGCTGGGAAAGAATGGTAAAGGGTATGGCACTCTTATGTCACCTAGTGACCAGCCCTTTCAGCATTTGTTTGGTTTTCAAAGATTCTATGATTATGAACATGTTGTTGATTATGTTTTATGTGATCAACTGATTAGAAGTGGCAGTATTTCTGATCAGGCAGATGTGAATGATGATTTCAGCTTAGCTTTGATTTGTGGAAATGAAAATCATGTGTTTGATAGAGGTAAGAATTGATTTCAGTTTTGATGGCCCGGAACCATTTATAAGTTGTATATTTTGTACAGTTGCTTTGCTTTAGTTGTGTGGTTTTCAATAAAGTGCCCTTCTATTTGGGTAGAATCAGGAGCCCTTTGTTTTTTACAAGAGAAGAGAAGTATTCCATTTTTGGGTGGTCTGCTCTACCATCGATTTTGAATTCTTTTGTTGATCTTGCAATCAACCATCCCTAGTCAGAGCCACTGTTGGGACTCATTAAATTTGGTCAAGTTGAGAGGCCCATTTCAAAAATGTTGCTATTTCATTTTCAGAGAGGCACCTAATCTCATTCAGGTGGCCTAGTTAGAGAGAGGGTAAAATGGAGCCAGATGATTTTCAAAGGGTAAGGCTTGGGAAATGTGTCCTACACCTTTCATTCGGCCTATGTAGTGTGTTGCAACTTTTAGGTTTCAGTGTGGATCAGTTTATCAGGTACCCATTTCAAGGGGTGAGCTGAAAGTCCATCATAGGTGCAAATGCAGATTTTATTAAGTAGCCTACTTTGAGCGCCTATAACTTTTGACTAGTTGATTGTCATGGTAAAATTCAAGGTGTATTAAATTGTGTGCATAAATGTGAGTCAACATGCAAAATTTCAAGTCCCTATGAATCCATTTTCTCAGTTTGGTAAGCTCAATCCGTTTAAAGTTTATGGTTTGCACAAGTCCTTGTTTCAGAAGCTAGTTAGAGCCTCGCTTTGAACATTTGTATAAGATGCCCCGATGAATGTCATGTCGGAATGTTTTTTCTGGGCTATTTCTGGTATAAAAGATAAGCTATGTTTCAAATTTTAAGCTCTTTCCAATCCATTTGATCAGTTTTCAAAAGGGTTTCTTGAGCCACCTTATTTAGTGTTCTGTATTTTTATTGCTACATCAGTTAAAGTTGCTATTTTCATGAGTGCACCATTTGCACCCTATCAGCTTCCCGGTCGAACTGAGCATTCTAATTTTTTATCTGTACTTCAAGGTACCTATGCCTCAGATTTGAGGGTCTATAGAGACCATTTGATATTTTTAAGAAAGGCATCATGAGTTCCCTGTGCATTGACTTTATCAAGTCCGCAGTGCTAACAAAGCCAGTTGATCATCTTTGACCATTAATATTTCTTCACTCGGGATTCATCTTGAGAAACCGCTTGGCAGAGTTCATTTTTGTATATCAGAGTACACGCTTGTCAGTTTGTGAAGTCCATAAAGCTGTTTTGACTAGTTTGAAAACTACATCTTTGCGATTAAATGCGAAAATGTGGCGCAGGCACCTGAAAGTTGCAAAACTCAGTTTAATGATCCAAAAATAGTGTCGATTGATTCTAGAGGTATGTTTAAGGTTCATGAGGCATTTTGAAGGTCAGTTGCATGGAAACTAATTTTTTTTAGTCGAGCCCACTTTGGGGCCCAACCTGGCTCATGCCCGTGCATTAATTTTATGGTGAATTGGTTTTAAAATAACATGATGCACGCATAACAAAACATTGGAATGGATTTCAATGTTTTTACAATGGGGTTCTGAAAGTAACAGTTGCTCACAATCATTCACTTGGTGAATTTATCCTAAGTTGAATTCTGCTTGTGTGGTGTGAGGTGCCGGATGCAAGAGGTTGAGCAAATGAATTTTGTTAAAAGGGCATGAAAGCTTCAGCAAATGTAATCTACAAGTGTATGTCCAAACTCCATGACTTTTCCAGTCCTCCCTGTTGTTTGTTGAAAACCCTTGGTGTTTGGAGAGAGGAAACAATAAACTTTAATCAAATGCATTAGCAGCTGCAAGTCAAAACCAATCATCCTCTCTATTGTGTGAACTTTTAACCAAATGTAGATTGGCAGTGTTAAATGCCAAGTCCCCTACACAGTGTTTGTGGGAGCCATTTAAAATTTAATCAAATGCAATGGCAGGTGTAAAATTCATCTCCCCTGTAGCGTGGAAATGGAGAAGGGGCAGAAATCTTTCAATCAAATGCAATCTGCAGGTGTGTCTTCCCTTCACGTCCAGGCAAAGGGGCATTGGAACCTCAGAAAATTTCAAATGCACATTGGCAGCTCCTCCCTCTGCATGGACTATGGAAGGAAATGGTTTTAAAACACCTCATAAACCAATATCCTCCCCTGTGTGCCAAATTCCCCTACTGGAGTGTGGCGTATAAGTTTGGGGAGTGCAATTTAAAACTCCAAAGCAAATGCCATCCTCTCTTCTGTGTTGTGGTGAAAGTTGTTTAAGAGATTTTAAAACTAATGCTATGTGGCATTAAAGAACATTAAACTTTCAAGGCAACTACAATTGGAAGGTGTAAAGCCAAAGCCCACGAACTCTGCTAGCATTCCTTTGTGCGCAAAATGTGTCTGGAGGAGTTTGGAGGGTTTGAAAAATAAACCAAATGAAACGCAAATCTTCTCTCTACAGAATGGAATAGAAATGCATTAGAAGCTTCCAAGCAAATGCAGTTGCCAAGGGTTGTATTGCTACAGACTGGGTTGAAGAAATTTTCAAGAATGCAAGTTCCAGGCATAATGACTTTATTCCACATTGGTGGCGGGGAGGGACTTTTTAGTGTTTAAATACAAAAGCACACTCTACCATAGTGTCAAAGCCTTGAAGACTTTTGATGCATGGTGTCGGTTGGGCACCTAGTGGACCCCTCGTGTGTGTGCACGAATCTCAAGGCAATAAGGAAGGAGGCCAGTTGGGGACCAGGTGTACCCCACGTATGCACATATCCCAAGGTAGGCAGGTTTTGTAGAGAAAGAACGGATTAACGAGTGAGCAGGTTCATCGCGATCGGACGACTGGCATTGTTTCGCAAGCCAAAGATTCTCGAAAGATTAGCCTTCGCAAAATGGCGAAATGTTAAACATCATGCAAGTTGAGGAGATCGGATGGTCGATGTTGTTTCACTATTTGAAGTTGCTCGCCCATTAACCATCACGAAACAGTGAAAGATGAGGTGGCAAGTGAGCTGACAGGTCTCACTAAGGTTGCGATGATGTGGCCAACAAGTGGTAGTCTAGTGGGGTAGCGAAAAGTGGACCCTGTCAGTGAATCACAGGTCACCACGTGGCAAGGCGTCAAGAGTAAAATGGTGAAAAATCAAAGTTAATTGCATAGTCTTGACTATAGAGAAAAATAAAAAATTTAAATGATGGATCCATTTGAGTGATTAATTCGCCTGAGGGGTATTTTTGCCCGAAATAGGAAGTATCATATACCATTGGAAAGTTCTCAAGATGAGGAATCCATTTATGAAGTTTGTTTCAACAAACATGAGATATTTTGAGAGAAGTTTCCATGGGAAGAAAAGGAGATATTCTTGTAGTTATGGAAAAAGGACACTTGACATGTTCTGATGGATTCTGATCTCTTTCTCTCTCCTTCTTATTCCCATTTCTTCTCTTTTGTAAGGGTTCCATTTTTTGGGAGATTTTCTCCAAGGGAGAAATCCAAAATTGCAGATTCTGATGATGGCATCTTTTTATTTTTGCAAATGACAACGTGTTCTTCGAGGTTTTCAATGTTGTCTTTGTTGTAGGTCTTGTTTTAGTTTGTAGGTTTACACATATGCAAGGCATGTGTGATTTCCCATGAAATTGACTCCAAAATGTATTCATATTCATACAATTTCATATTGTCAAGGATAATTTGGATTTGTCTCTTTTAGCCTTCTCTAAGAGTGTAATGTTTGTCTTTTGGGTATTCTTCAAGGAAGAATTTAAATCCCAAAACCCAACATTAATGATGTTGAATATGTATATTGGATGTGTAAGCATGATTTTATGACAGAGCAGAAAATTGTATTAATGTAAGGAATTGATACATGAGAATTTAATATGGAAAATAACTTGTAATTGAGATCTCTCTTTTAGTTCTATGCATGACTCTATGGCCTAGATAAGGCACTGGTCTTTTGTAACATCAAAGGATTGTCAAAACACCATTTTAAAATCAAATCAAAATATCTTTCTTTGTTTTATGTTCTGTGGAAGTGTTCCACCTATCTCATGTTCAAACCTATTGAGTTGTCAATGCAGATTTAGCCTATCTATTGTACCCTCCTCGTTTTTGAACCTCTTATAAGATCTATCTTCTTTTTTTATGTTGTCATATGTGGGTAAATGAGTCTAATTCAGTGCATCAAAGGGTGTCCCCCCTAGGTTTAGCAGAGCCTGAAGTGCAGGAGGATCATTTAGGGTCCTATGTTATGTTGTCCAAGTCCTGATGTACTTCATAGATTGAAATTGGCCATTTCATAGAAGGATTGCAGGTGAACTTGGGTTAACCAGATTTGGTGAACAACAGGCAACACTAGATGTGAAAAATATCTAAGTACCGATAAATGCCAAACAAGTCTCCCCCAATGGAAGATAGCCAACAATCTCCCACATAAAGATATAGCAATGATGTTTTGAATCAAAGAGGAAACTCCCCATGTGAATGATATCTATGTAAAGCTCTGTATTACACATATATCTCTCCCCCTTATGTATCAAAGAAAAAAATAAACCACTGAAACACAAGGCTGACTACTCCCACTGAGCAGCAACATCCCCACATTAGTGCCGAAATGAATGATATCTCTGATAATGCATGTCGGACTGATGCCAAAAAGCATCAATTAGTTCTCTCATACCAAGCTCTAGGTGCCTGTTTCAATCCATATAAAGCTTTCCTTAACATGAAAATCATGTTTTTATCATCTAAAAGTGAAAAACCATCAGGTTCCTCAATATAAACTTCCTCATCAAGATCCCCATTCAAAAATAAGCACTTGACATCCATCTGATAAACCTTGTAGTTTTTTATGGGCAGCATAGGCAAGAAATAATCTTATAGCTTCAATACTAGCTACAGGTGCAAAAGTGTCTCCATAATAAATTCATTCCTTCTGAGAATATCCTTTACAAACAAATCTAGCCTTATTCCTTACAACTTGTCCATCCTCATTCAATTTATTCCTAAATACTCATTTAGTTCTAATAACATTCTTATTTTTTAGGTCGGGGAGCTAAAGTCCATGTGTTATTATTCTCAATCTAATCTAATTCTTCTTCCATAGCTTTCAACCAACATTCATCTTTACATGCTTCAGTTACTGATATCAATTCAACTTGATAAATTAAACATACCTCATTAGTTGCTAGTCTTCTTCTTGTCATCACTCCATTGTTCTTATCCCCAATGATCTGATCTTTCGAATGATTCAATATCACATTCCTAGGAGTCTTCTGACTCTCTATTCCTCTTCTCGGTTCTTCAGTTACTATTGAATTTTTTGATACTGCCAGAGTAGTTGGTTCAACACTCTATTCCGGTAAAGGTGCTACCAATTCAGATATAATCATTTCCACCGCCGGTTCTTGCTCATAAACTCTAATTTGAACTCTATTCAGGTCATCCACCTTGACATTAGCACTCTCCTCAATTCTCTACAATCTCTTGTTATAACATCTATATTCTTTTCTTTCATTATAATAACCAAGAAATATGCCTTCATCACATCTAGGATCAAATTTGCAAATGATATCATCTCTTGATATAACATTTCCTACCAAAGATTCTGAAATACTTAAATGTAGGTGTATTTCCAGACCATAATTCATAAGGTGTCTTACCGGTTTCTCCTTTGATATGTACTTTGTTGAATGTATAAATTGTTGTGCTCACTGCTTCTCTCCAGTAGATATGAGGTAGACTAGCTTTCATCATCATTGTTCTAGCAGCATCTAATATAGTTTTGTTCTTCCTTTCCACAACTCCATTTTGCTGAGGTGTTCGAGGAGCATAAAATTGTCTCCTAATACCATTCTTCTCACAAAATTTATTAAACTCACTAGATGTGAATTCACCACCATGATCTGACCTCAAACATTTAATCTTGAATCATGTCTTATTTTCCACTTTAGCCTTAAAGATTTTAAACTTTTCAAAAGCCTTATATTTCTCCCTTATAAAAGTAACCCACATCATTCTAGAATAATCATCAATGATTAGCATAAAATATCTATCACCTTGAAAACTTTTAACTCTAGTAGGGCCACACAAATCAGCATGAATAAGATCAAGAACATCATTAAATTTATCTTGTATACTCCTAAAAGAGGTTCTAACCTGTTTACCCATTTGAAATTCTTTACATACCGAATTATAGGGCTTCACAATTTTAGGTATATCTCTAACTGCCTTAGTTGAACTGATCTTTACAAAGCAATCAAAATTCACATGACATAGCCTTTTATGCCATAGGCAACTCTCATAAATTTGTGCAATCAAACAGTTCTTCTCACCCGAATTCAAATGAAATATATTACCTTTTGTCTGTGTACCGGTTGCAATCTCCAAACTAGATCTATTAATGATTTTGCATTTTCCATCCTTGAATAGTAATTGAAATCCCTTATCCACCAATTGTCCTACACTCAAAAGATTATGCTTCAAACCTTCAACAAAATAAACATTATCAGTATTGTCCTTACCATCCAATGATATAGTTCCTTTTCCTTTGATCATACATGCTTTTTCATCTCCAAATGTAACCAGACCACCATAAAATTCTTGCAAAGATAGAAACCTCCTTTTATCTCTAGTCATATGATGTGAACATCTAGTGTCAATTACCCATTCATCCTTGTCTTCAGGTATATTCTCTTCCAGTGCCAGAATATCTTCCTTGATAGCCAAGAACACCCATTCCTTCCCATTGTTGGAACCACTAACAAATTCTTCTATCGGTTCATCATCAGAGTCAGTCACACCTTCCTCATCCGCTATGTAGCATGATTTATCTCTATTTTTCTTGTACTTATACTTGTTTGGATATCCAGGGTTAGGCTTAAAAGATCTTCTAACTCTCTCTTAAAATCTTGAATTCTTTTCAGGACATCTAGATGCAAAATGACAATCTTATTACATGCAAAACTTTTAAAAGGTGCTTTTCCTTCATACTTACTTCCTAGTGGTCCTTTAGGTACTCTTCTAGCAAATAGTGCTTCGAGTTTCTCAAACTCATTATCTTCTCTTTTCATATAAAGCTTTCCAATCTTGCTTACCGATTGATGATGCAGATGAATAAAAAGAAGGTTCAAACTTTACAACTCCAGAAGGTCCAAATTCTTCAAGCTCAAAAGCAAATAATTTCCCAACCAAGGTATCTCTATTGATAGAAGTATTAGCCATTGTTCTCAATTCATTAATTGTAGTAGCATTCATCCTGTAATGTGGTGGTAGGGCTCTCAGAACTTTAGAAACAATTTCATCTTCACTCAATGTTCCACCATAACATTGATTTCCCATAAAAATCTCATTTACCCTTTCCATGAATGCAATAATCCTTTCATCTTCTTTCATCTTCAAGTTTTCATATCTCACCTGGTAACCATCAAGTTTAGCAATCTTCACAGTAGGGTCACCTTCATTAAGAGTCTCCAACTTATCCCATATAACCTTTGTAGATGATTTGTCAATTAATCCCATTATTTTTTTATCAGAAAGTGCACACAAGAGGGCTTCTCTTCCTTTACAATCATTCTCTAGCTCCTTATCCAAGTTTGTCGGAGGAAGATTGCTAGATGCTAGATTATGAGGTGTAACACCAATCTATGTGATCTCCCAAATCACCTTGCCAAGACATCTCAGATGAGTCTCCATTTGAATATTCCATACTGTGTAATTTGTTCCATCAAGCCTAGGAATATCTCTTTGAAAGATACCTCTAGATGAACTAGATAAAATTGAACTGTTAGTCACCATAGGATCTTCCTCAAGCGGTTAAGCTTTTTGCAAATAGGAGCAGAGCTCTTATACAAATTTTTAGACAGTTCAAATAACAAGAAGACAATTGAGAGGGGAGGGGGGTGTGAATCAATTGTCACAGATTACCAGAATATTAAACAATTAAAACTTTAATACTAGAACCCAAAAAATTAATACTAGAATGCTTAAACCAAATACTAGAATAGAAGTTAAACCAATTAAGCATAAACAATAATCAGATAATAAATACCATCCACATGACACCAAGATTTATATGTGGAAAACCCAGTAAAGGGAAAAACCATGATGGAAAGCCTACCCATAGTCAGATAATACTTTTGTAGTAAGTATGTGAATTATAATTGAGGGGCCTACACTTGCAGGAAGGCCAACATCCTAGAGTGCACTGCTCATCACAAAAGGAGTCTCACTAAGTACATAGAAATCCAGACTACAATCTAGAAGAATGAATGAACTACAAAGATAACATCTCCTATGTGTGAGTACAGTTCCGGTTAAGGTCAATATCGGAGGACTAAATCCTCTTACATAAACCCAAGTCAATCTCCAATGATCGACCAAATCCTCTACCTAAATGATATTACATTATTTGCACATTACATATCCATATCCCTTTCCTATATCCTGATAATCTACAATGAGATCTTATGTCATATATATACAAACCCTCGACCATAAACATTCTGGTGGGCCACCAAACAATAAACCAATTACATAATTATAAAACATGTCGGCCTTATACTAAACAAATAATATCCAACCCATAAGACAACCCATAAACACATCAAGAGGTCCAACCCACACATTACATTAAGTCGGTCCATAACCTAGATCAACCGGGACCCAATATAGGTCCACACGCTAAGAAATGATCTACATCTGCCAAGTCTCGAACATGATCACTATCAACATCCTGAATCCATACCAAAAGCTGCACCAACACCACTTATGCATATCATCAAAGATCTACTAGTGAAATCCTCACCAAAACCACAAACCAGGCTTCCAAGAAAATAGGATAGCATCCAATCACCAAACCAAAACCAACTGACTAAATATGAACATGAGTAGCATGAATAAGCCAATTCCATAACCAAATCATACCAGATCATGTCGGATCCAAACCAACTAGAAACCATACAACCTATTAGGACTACAAGGGTGCCGATAAAGCATCCAAAACAACTAGTGTTGACATCAATGAAAAAACATCAATGTAACTCATAATAAATTCCTCCAAATGGCCAACAATAACATGATTTATCCTTATTCCTTCTAAATCTAGGTCTACTCTGATATTTTGGATTAGGCTTATAATTCCTCATATATCTTTCATGATTCCTAGCAACTCTTTCAGGACATCTAGAAGCAAAATGACCAATCTTATTGCATGAAAAATATTTAAAAGGTACTTTTCCTTCATTCTTACTACCAATCGGTCCTTTAGGGATTCTTCTAGCAATTAGGGCTTCCAAATCTTCAAGTTCTTTGTCTTCTCTCTCAATATCTTCCAAATCTTTGGCATATAACTCTTTCCAATTTATATTTTGCTTACCAAAGTCAGATGCTTTAAATGCAGTTTTTGTCTTAGTAGCACTCTGATCTCCAAGTTCCTCAAGCTCAAAAATAGTCAATTTCCCAAGTAGTGTTGCTGGTAATAGGGGTACTTGACATTGTCTGGAGTTCATTAATTGTAGTAGCCTTCATCTTTTAAGTTGGAGACAAAACTCTTAGAATCTTTGACACAACCTCATTTTTATTAACTGATCCACTACAACATTTGATTCCCATGACAATCTCATTCACTCTATCGGTGAAAGAACTTATCTTCTCATCTTCTTCCATCTTCAAAGTTTCATATCTCACCTGAAAACCTTCAAGTTTTGTAATCTTTATTGCTTGGTCCTCTTCATAAAGAGTTTCAAGCTTAAGCCAGTTCTACTTTGCATTCTCCAACTCTATGACATTCAATAACTTCTCATCAGATAGGGCACTTAACAATTCTTATTTTTCTCTGACATCATTTTTATCTCTCTTATGTTCATCAATAGGTGTCGGTGTTCCAAAATTAGGATCATGAGGTATATACCCTTTCTCCACTATCTCCCAAACTTCAGCTCCAAGACATCTCAAATAAATTTTCATTCGCTCCTTCCATATTTTGTAATTTGTACAATCAAATTTGGGACTCTCCTTCCGATGGGGATTAAATGTAGAACTTGATGCTAATGCCATCAAATCTCCTCAAGCAGTTAATATTCTACAGAGAGCACCAAGCTCTGATACCAATTGTTAGATAGTTCTGATACTAGGAGAAAACTGAGAGGGGGGGTGAATCAATTTTCTCACAAGTATAACAGTTAATGTAGATTATAAACTTTTTACCAAAGCACAAAGAAACCAACATAATGAAAGATAAATATTGAGAGAAAAATATACACAACACCAATATTTTGACATGGAAAACCCGATAAAGGGAAAAACCATGGTGGAAAACCCTACCCATAATCAGACAATACTTTTACAGCAATATGTGAAATAATTACAATGGGGATTGTACTTGCAATCAGGCCAACTGCCTAGAGCACACTACTCATCACAAAAGTAAATCTCATTGACTTACAAACATAGTGGACTATAATCCTAAAAGAATGAACTATGGAAGTAGCATCTCCTAATGCTTGATATAGTTGTGGTTAAGCACAGATGTCTGCCCCGCAACACCAAATCCTTCACAACCTTTTGCTGAATGATATATCATTATTCACACATAAACCTTTCTCTAATAATGCATACATAACCATCGACACTAAGATTACATGAATAAGTCACCTATAAATACAATTCATCAACCTTAATGATAAGGTGGGCTAAACCCTAAACCTATAAACCAATAATTACAAAATTACATCACATGATATCACCAGACCAATATTTTGATTTACATTACATGGAATGGACCTAATTCAAATTCCCAAACAATTACAGCTGCCAAAAATCATGCTAAGACCAATCTCCAACATGTTTCACCAACTAGTAGACACCCATAGTGCAATAACATAAAATAATTAACCAGATTCAAGAAGGACAGCCAAATCAGCACGCTAGCCAATGCAAAGTCACCAAACAATTAAAACATGATCAAGAAGAACTTTAGCATGTTATAAACCTTTTCCATAATCCGAACCAAAATCACTTAACCAAATCATCAAGTATCGCCAATCGGTAAAGCTAACCGATACTAAGAAATATCAACCGAGAACATAAGCAATAGTTTCCAAAGCACCAATTCATGAATCAATAGAATATGGAAAGAATATAACCATCCTAAATAGCCATCCAAAATTGAATCCAGGATCTGATCATACTAGATCAAAATCATAGCCAAAACCAAGACAAACACCAAGTCTAACCAGGATAGCAGAACCATATCCAACCGCGATACAGTGTTGAAATCAATGACAACACTTAACCAAATCCAACATATTGCCAATAGAAAAAACATGTCAATTCTTGTACCTTGACCTCCCATACAATATCCTTCTTGGTCATCCATAGATCCACTCCATTCAAGCCGTTCCATCCACATATCACCAATGCCTCAAGTTCCCCTTTAATGGTAGAGAAATCACCATCTCAACTAACTTGCAACCCTTCCAATATTTCAAGCTCTTTGAAGGGAAACACCCCTACCATTGTCCACTCAATTAACTTGCTCCACCACCTCCACCTGATCCCTCAAATGTTTCCTCCAATTCATCTCAACCCGAGGTCAAGGTCAAGATCATTGATAATGATTGTGGAGAGTACACCCTTCAGAACTCTCTATGTGAGTCACATTTTGCCTTCTCCAGGTCATATGGAAAGCTGAAGGAAATCAAGAAGCAAAAAAAACCCACTATGAAGTGCATGAAAACCACCTTCCAATAGTGGGGCCCACTTGATGAAGAAAGTCTGGAAACCGATGTCACCTCTTGGTTGTACTAAGAGGAAGATGAAGAACCAATAGATATCCCAAAGAAAATGTATCCAAAGGCATTTGCTATGGTAGATAAGATGGGGCATAAAGGACATGGTCTTGGACCTAAATAAAAAGGAAGAAAGGCACCCATCTCTCCAATATCCTACAAGTACAATAGAGGCTTGGGTTACTCTCCTATACCTAAGATCACTATCAATGGTGCCTAGGAAGAACCTCCTATTGAGGTCGATGACTCCAACGAAGAGGAATTCGACAAAATGCCTTTTGAATTATTTGATGATATATTTGGCGATGTCCATATTAACACCATCACCCATGTCACCCCTTGCACTCTATTTTAACTTAAACTTGTCCACCTTGAGCTTATTGACATGGATCAACAAGGACAACATGTTCTTGATATCTATGCCAATGATGATTCCCTTTTGGAATTACTTACCATGAAAGACCTTGAGGACCATACTTCTACCAATAATATTCATCTTAACAAACAAGCATACTTTGGTAGGTAGGTCAATTCCCTTGGTCACAAAAATGAGAATAAAAAGAAAAATCAAAAGTCCCTTAGTGAAAACCTTTCTAAGGCACCTTCGGACATGGAAAAAGAAAAAATAAAGGAGACATCTTCTCGTGAAAACCTGGATCAAGCACTAGAGGATAAGGGACTTGATCTCCCTACCATGGCTTCCCCACACTAGGAAAAATCACATATACTCATTGAAGAAATGAACACAATCAATTTGGGTACAAAAGACACTCCAAAGAATGTTCTCATAGCCAATTCACTATTAGATCAAGAAAGAAAAAACATCATGAGCTTTTTAGATGAGACAAAAATCAATTTCTCTTGGTCATACGCTGAAATGCTAGGCCTTGATCCTGACTTGGTAGTACATAATCTTGTTGTCCGTCCTGATGCCAAACAAGTTAAGGAGAAGCTACGCAAGATGCACCCTCAGATTGCTCTCCTAGTTAAAGCAGAATTACAAAAGATGTCGGTTGTCAATTTCATCAAACCCATTGACTATCTAGAGTGGGTATCTAACATAGTAGCTATCGGAAAGCCTATTGGGGGCATAAGAACATTCATAGACTTCTAAGACCTTAATAAAGCATGTACAAAAGATGATTTTCCACTGTAAAACATAGATATGATTGTAGATCTCATGGTTAGACATGAGATGCTCTCCCTAATGGACGGTTTTTTTGGGTACAATCATATCAGAATCATAGAAGAAGACCGACACAAGATAACATTCACTACACCATGGGGTACATTTTTCTATCAAGTCATTCCCTTTGGTCTTAAAAATGCGGGAGAAACCTATCAACGAGCAATGACAACTATCTTTCATGACCTTCTACACAAAATCATGGAAGATTATGTGGATGGTCTCTTAGGAAAGTCAAAAATAAGAGATGAGCACATCCTAGTCTTAAGAAAGATCTTTGAGAGACTTGAGAAATATAAGCTATGCCTAAATCCTAAGAAATGTGTCTTTGGTGTTACATCAAGAAAACTCCTTGTATTTATAGTCTCTCCCAGAGGCATAGAATTGGACCCAAAAAAAGAGAAAGCTATAATGGAAATGCCTCCTCCTAAGACACTCAGACAACTCCACAACCTCCAAGGGAAACTTCAGTCAATCAACAGATTCATTACACAACTGGAAGACAAGTGCCATCCATTTGCACACCTCCTAAGGAAAGATACTAAATTCAAATGGGATTGTCTATGTCAGAAGGCCTTTGACAAGTTAAAAGAATATCTGGTGTCCCCTCCAGTTTTGATGCCTCCTACTTTGAGATAGCCACTCCTCTTGTACATATTAGCAACCATAGTGGCACTAGGGCTAGCCTATAACACAAAACACCATGCAAGATACCGACAACCGATAACACAACACAAGATCTAACCAATAAAAAAATAAAGAGAAACCTAACTGGTAGAAGTAACACATGATATAAAAGGTAACTAGATAAATAAATTATTACAACCATTTAAAGAATTACATATGCCTTCAGCGGCTACACATGCTGGACCGCAGCCTAGGATTATAAAACAATCCTTAGAACACAAATCTGAGATCTACAGATCTTCTTCTCGACAAATAAACCTCTGGTAATAGTCTGCACTATTCTTCACTAATCCAGACCTCAGTCCCTCTAGAATTCAGTCCCCCCAGACCATAATCTCTCTAGAAACTACATCTTCGCTCGATCTCTTCTTCCTTAGACCTTTGTCCCTAAAATAAATCTCTAAACTTTCCCTTTATACCATCCACAAGCAATAACAACTCGATCAAGTTGGCCAAAGACCAACCTGTTCATGATGAAACATGTAAATGATAATATGTTAGACCAAATCACCAAGAACATCTTCAAATGCAAAAAACTCCATGTGGTCCTCCAGAAACATTGGACAAGGCCCAAAACAACATCACTCAATGATCTGCAAGTTACAAAAAACCACCCGCAACCCAAAATTCTCCTTTGCCACGCACTGTAAGACCACACGGTAAGAACATACCAATATCGGGCCAATACCGGGATCAAATCCAAATGTTGGTTTGAACTACTTTGGTGCTCCTGCATTAGACACTTGGGGATAATTGAAAAGTGAGTCCCATCACTTGATTTGGTTTGACGATCTATCAGTAGGTACTTGCAACTACCTCAAGGGTTCGATGGTCTGACTAAAGGTTCCAGCTACCTCTCCTCGGTGATCTACCAGTCCACCCTGCAGCCTACCTCAATTCGATGATTTGTTCAAGTCTCCACCCACTAACTGCCTCAAGTTCAAGCTCTAGGTTTGACAGTTTGCTTGCAAGCCTTGTACTGCCTCACGTTCGTTAATCTGAACAAGTCCATAAGCTGCCTCAACTTCCTTTCCAACCAACCGGTACATAACAGGTCTTCCTCCATCAACAGGTTCACAAACTAGCTCTGATACCACTTGATGCAGTCAAGGTAGGGAGATCCAATGAAGGACATACTCGCCTTGCAACCTATAACACAAAACACCATGCAAGATACCGAGAAACAGTAACACAACACAAGATCTAACCGGTAAATAGATAAAGAGCAACCTAACTGGTAGAAGTAACACATGATATAATAGGTAACCAGATAAATAAATTATTACAACCATTTATAGAATTACATATACCTTCAATGGCTACACATGTTGGACTGCAACCTATGATTACAAGAATAATCCTTACAACACAAATTTGAGATCCACATATCTTCTACTTGACAAATAAGCCTCTCGTAATAGTCTACACTGTTCAACACTGATCTGGACCTCAGTCCCTCTGGACTCCAGTCCCCCAGACCAAAATCTCTTTGGAAACTAAATCTTCGCTCGATCTCTTCTTCCTCAGAAATTTGTCCCTAAAATGAATCTCTAAACTTTCCCTTTATACCATCTGCAAGCGATACCAACTTGATCAAGTTGACCAAAGACCAACCAGTTCATGATGAAATGTGTAAACGATAACATGTCAGCTCAAATAACCAGGAACATCTTCAAATGCATAAAACTTCACATGGTCCTCAGGAAACATCAGACAATGCCCAAAACAACATTGCTCAATTATCCGCAAGATATGGAAACCACCTGCAACCCAAAATTCTCCTTCGCTGCACATTGCAAGACCAATAGGTAAGAACACACCAATACCGGGATCGATGTCTCACTGGGATCAAATCTAAATGTCGGTTTGAACTACTCTAGTGCTCCTGCATCACTAGCACAAACAAATGACCAAGGTAAGGAACATGCAATATACTACAACAGTCACACTCTCATCGGATATGAACTCAATTACACCCCCATAGAAAGAGATTGCCTTACATTAGTCTTCAGCAAACAGAAACCGTGACACTACATGTTCAACAACAAGACAAAGTTAATAGAAAAGATTGATCCTCTAGAATACTTGTTGTCTAAATCTTCTCTCATAGGTTGCATAGCTAAATGGGTCATGCTCTTGAGTGAATTTGACATTGAGTATGTAGATCAGAAATCCATCAAGGGACAAGTTATAGAAGATCAACTAGTTGATTCTCCTCTACAAGGTGATCACCCCCTTATCACAGAATTTCTTGATGATGCCATCATGATTTTCAACACATCTTTAAAATGGAAGTTGTACTTTGACAATTCTTTTACACAAAATAGATCATGGTTAGGTATCTTGTTAGTGAAATCTCAAGGGGACTACATCCCTAAATCATATAAGATAGCCTTTGGTTGTACCAACAACATAGCAGAGTATGAAGCTCTTATCATGGGTGTCCACTTAGCTATCCAATGGAAGATCAAAGAGCTACATGTTTATGGTGATTATCAAGTTATCATTAAACAAGTCAATGATGAGTATCAAACTAAGGATGACAAGTTAATCCCTTACCGCAACATGGTCAAAGATCTCAAACAAAATTTCACTCTCATTCAGTTTGATTATGTCCCTAGGGACAAACAATAGAGCTACTGATGTCATGGCTACAATAGGCTCTCCTACAAATACCAGCAAACAATCAGAAGTGTGAGTTCTTAGTTGAACAACTTTTGGTACCTACATATGATGTTCTTGAATCAGAAATGGTGTGTGTCCTCATTGGTCCTGATTCCCCATGGTACCAAGAAACCTACACCTACCTACGAGACAATATTATCCCCCCACACCTCACCAAAACCTTGCAACAAAGATTCATCCGCCAATCTACCCGATACATTATCCTTGGTGATACCCTCCTTCGAAGGAATTTTTGTGGATGCCTCCTAAAGTGTCTAGACAAAGAGGAGGCTGGATGGGCACTATGTGAAGTGCTTGAAGGCATTTGTGGAGCAACAATGGAAGAAGATGCATAACATAATGAAAGAAGATGCATGGGATACTACTGGCCAACAATGGAAGAAGATGCATAACACTATGTGAAGAAATGTGTTCCTTGCCAGAATCACGATGACAAAATTCATGCACCTTCTTAGGATCTACAGTCATTTATCACACCTTGGCCCTTCTCTCAGTGGGGTCTTGATCTCATAGGGAAAATCCACCCCACCTCATCCAATGTATGTAAATTCATAATCACTACTACAAAATACTTCACTAAGTAGGTAGAAGCCATAGCACTCACTTTCACAACTGGTAAACAAATTTCTAAGTTCATCCTGAATTACCTTATCTGTCACTATGGAGTTCCCAAGGTTATCATCATTAATAATGGTAGACCTTTCAAAAACCAAGATGTCAAGGAATTGTGCCAGAAATTTTCCATCCAACAATGCTTTTCCACTTCATATTACCCGCAAGGTAATGATCAAGATGAGGCTTCTAATAAAACCCTTATCAAAATTCTTAAGAAAATAGTCAATGAAGCTGGCTATGATTGGCACTTGCAACTCCATCCTACCCTTTGGGCCTACTAGAAAAGCATCTGTACTCCCATAGGATCCACCCCATACTCCCTAGTTTTCAATTCTGAAGTTGTCCTTCCCCTTGAGATCGAGATTCCTTCACTTTGGGTATCACTACATAACATCCTTCCCGATGAGGAATATAGAGTTATTAAATTGCAAGAGCTAGAACTGCTAGATGAAAGGCGCCTCAATGCCTTAAATCATCACCGAGTTTATCATAACCCTCTTTGGCTAAGCTATAATACGAAACTCAAAACCCAAGAATTTGACATCGGTGACCTAGTACTTATGAAAAATTAGAATAATCTCCAGGAACATGAAAAGAAAGGTAAGTTTGAGCCTAATTGGCTTGGACCTTATGTGATCACTACAAAATATGGATCAAGAGCTTATCAGTTGGCCACTCTTAAAGGAGATCCCTTAGATGAGCCTATAAACATCATGCACCTAAAGAGATTCTATGCCTAGTCTTTAGAGGCTACCAGTATTCAAAAATAAAATAAAAAGAACAAAAAATAAAAAATTAGAAAAGATCAACAACAAAAAAATAAAAAAATCATGAAAATACAAAAAAATGGAAAAAGTAGAAAAAGTAAAGAAAAATCAATTCGTCCATTAGTGAAAACCACTTCGTGGCACTATGGGCAAGTACCTTGGTGAAATCCTGGTTTCAGGTATTAAGGTAAATAAGCTAGATTTTCTATCTAGTAGGAAAAAATGTATTTTGTCAACCCACCCCCACCCAATCGCCATATTTCATTAGTGATGTCAGTAATTAATTCACCTCCAATCCATTATCTGCTAACCCACTTTCGTACCCATAATTCTATTTAAGTCATATGATGGGCATTTGTGCAAGATGTTCCCATTTTGATTATTCACCCCACCTATCCCTATGCTTCACCTCATCCCTTCTCACCCTATTCGCAACAGAATTCAAATGATTTTAAAATTATCCGCATTTAATAAATTGGCTCCCCTCCTTCCATTTTTCCTCCCCACAAGATGATGAGATTTTGTCCAAACTGTGAATAATGATCATCCTAGTAAACTGAGCTTTTACCCCATCACAATGAGCTTTCCCCCATTATCTGAGCTTTCATCCCAACAAACTAAGCTTCTTCTTGACTTTCTTGTCATCCAATCATCCATCTACATCAGCCTAACCAAGTCCAAGAAATCAGTTCCATAAACGCATTCATTTGCACATCCCAATCGCTCTATTGCCTAATCAATCTTGTCAGATACCTTTGCCCATCAAGATACATCCTTCCCATACCCGGCATTATCATCCTCATCCTAGTCCTACTCTTGGCAAGAGATGTCAGTTGGCCATGTGCTAGTCATTTGCATGATTTGGTTTGTTGCTTTGATTTGCATCTTTGCGTTCTACAACTACTCCTATCTATGGCTTCCAGGATCATTTTATATCTTGGTATGTCTTGGAATGGTGTATACTAGGGCATGTTTTTTATGGTATGGTGTGTTTAACGATTCTCTTGTATAAACCTATAGTCTCGTATCTACATCATCATGGTGTTTACATGTTTGTGTACAAGGGATGCCCATTTTTTGAAAGTCTAGTCCATGCCTCGGATTTTTGGGACATCCTGATTCCTATAATCAATGATGTAGAACATCCTTGGTAATATCAAAACTGGGTTTTCTTTGCACATCAACACAACAAAAAATCCCCCCCTCTTCATACACTTCATTTTGCATACCATCCCTTCCCCCTTTTAAAATTTGGAGACCTCAATTTATTCACTTCTTCTAGTTTCTTCTGTCTAGTCCTATATCATTGTATTATGGTTGGTTCATTGTAAAAAATTGTGCATTTCATAAATCATTTTCATAAGTCATCATTATCAATTTAGTTGCATTTATGTTCATTTGCATATCATTTTTAGTTAAGTTCATTTTAGTTGCATTTTGCATTCATTTCATCTTCATTTAAAATACACAAAGCATTTAGTTGCATTCATTACCCTTTAGGTCATATTTTATTCATAGTTGCATTCATTACAATTCATTTCCATTTATGTCTATATATGCATTATAAATTGCATGATCCATTTAGTTGCATTATCATTTTAGGAGCATTTACATATTAGGTCCATTTTTTATTATTATAAGTATATCCATTTAGTTGCATTTTCATCAATTACTGTCTCATTTAGTTGTGTTTTTTATCATTTGTATCACCATCATTATTAGTTAAATTCATTTTCATTTAGCCATCATTTTAGTTCCATACCACATTTCAATATTGTTAACTCATTACATAATCACCATCATTTTACATTTTGCATTCATTTTTCATTTTGTCTTCATTATCATTCTTTTTACATTGTCATCACACTATCATTACTATCATTTTCATCTATTTAGTTAAATCGTCATATACCAATACATCATACAACATAACCATATCATGCATCATAGGCATACACCATAAAGATAAGGATAATCACAACATGATAGATGAACATCGTACATCACATAAAAACACATGAATCACATACACCCAACTTGATCCAACACTAGTTAGGCATAATCATGACATATGCATACACATCACATAGCTCACATCCATCCTACATACAACATGTTAGAATCATAAATATGCATATCACATAAGTTCATACATATATTGCATCACAAAATGTTAGTACACATGCAACATCATCATCCATCACATATAAATAATAATAATAAAATCCATAAAGAGTCCAACAATAAAGTACATATGCATGTCCCCGCCAAAACTGCATCTCATATATATATATATCAAAAAATAAATGTGTCTACTCATAGTACAATGATACCCTCTAACAAGGCAAAACAATGTCACACATATATCTATGAGTGCTAGCATGCACTCTCCCAATCCCCTCCCTTTTTATAGGATCCTGAGCCGGCATCTGTCTCGATTGTGTGTGCTCGGCAAAGGAGGGTGCCCACTGATCTTGTGGCACTAATATCTCATACAAACTCCTATAGTACTGAACTTCTTAGAGAGATTTCTATGTAGCCCTCCATGCATCTAGAGTCTCAGTGAATAGCATCATCTATTGTCTAGGATCCAATGCTCGCCTTGCCACGTCCCTCTCCCCTCTCAAGTTGATCGCCTCAACCCTAGATCTACTCAGTCTAGCTTGCAAGGACTTGAGCTTATCATCCACCCTCTGGATCTCCTCTCACAACTACCCTAGGGCCCCACTTCTCCTCGCCTCTTCTAGCATCCTCTCAACCTCATCTACCTATGTCCTTAAGCTCTTTCTCTTTGAGATGGTTATCTACAAATCCTGCCTTAATCAGCCTCCCTCTCTCCTCAATCGATTAGCCTCCTCTTATAGGTTGTCTGCTCGGGCTCTATCATGATCAACCCACTGCCTCTCTATCAAAAACTGATCCTCCAGGCTCTAATATCTGGCCCTCTTTGTATCCCATGCTAAAATGGCCCAATCAAAATCTATCTATGGTACCTATCCTCCTTGTCCCACCTTCTTAGCCTTCCCTACATGTACCCTTGCATGTGCCTCTAGTATATCCATCAGTTGGGATCCTTCCCATGCACACTACTCCTGTGATGGTGCACCAATCTATCCTATTAGTGCCTGATCCTATTGGTCCACCTTCACCTGTGGTATCTGTTGCCCTCTCCCTCTCCTCTACATCCATCGCTGACCCCTGGCTACTCTTGTCTGTCCCTGTCCTCTCCCTCCTCCAACAGCCTCCCCCTCCCTAGGTCCATCCTCCTCACCATATATGATCTCATCTATTGATAGATCTAGCTCATCCCACTCTAGTACTCCAGGAATGCTCAATTGAACTGGTCTGTGGGCCTCCCACTAGGTTGCATATGTACTTGTGCATCTGGGGTTGTCTTTTTTGGAAATTGACATTGGATTCTGTACGTTAGGAAATAGGAAATCATCACAAGCAAGATAAACATACTAGCTCAATCACAAAAGCATCCATTACAATGAATCTATCCTAAGACACACTCAATAGAGACATGAAACAAAAGCATTCAAAAGCAAAGAAATTAAGGAAACCAAAGACACGATTTGAATGCTCCTTCATGCGGCTCCATTGTTCTTCTTTCTTCTCCAAATAGTTTTGTTGTAGATCTCACCTTCAAGTGCATAAACCTAATTGAGAAAGCAAGATTGACATTGACACAGGAATACTAGAAGCGTGATTTGACAAAGTGATTAGAAATTCAATAGTCTGATTACCAATTAAGAATTAAGGCCTTTGATTGAAAAAGATCATCCAATTTATAGAAGAATTGGAGAGATGACAAGATTAGCATGATTCAATTCAAATGGAAATTGCAAATCAATTATGTCAATTATGACAAATTTATGACAAATTATGCACTTTCTATGCAAAATTTGTTGATTGATAATTTATGACAATTTATGACAAATTTCTATGTCAAGAATTGATTGATTGTCAATTATGACAAATTATGACAAATTTATATGTCATTCCCATGAATTTTAGGAGAGAAATAGAAGGAAATGAAATTAAGAATTTAGAAAATTAGAAAATTAGAAATGAGGAATTAAGAAATTAGAAAATTAAGAAATTGATGGAAATTAGAAATTAGGTAAATTAATTAATAATTTGTCATTTATTAATTAATTCACAAAGAAGAATAATTAGCCAATTAAATGAACATTTAATTGTGACAAGAAAACTTAGGATAAATAAATAATTTATTAATCCTAGAGGAAGAAATGACACACAAGGTTAAATGATAAAATCATGAAACCCTAGAAGATGAATTAGCAATGCGAGAATGACAATTAGGTCTTGACAAAGGATAATTGATATCGATTCGATTTGATTTTGGATTGATAAATGACCAATGTGATAAATGATTTGATTGATAAAATGCGCCAATTGACGAGGAACAATGACAAATTGATCCAAATTGACATGATTGAAGAGACGACGATCGATGACAAATCGATCGCAAAATGACAAGATTGACAAAAAGACAAGAATCGATGACAAAATAGATTGCAAGATGACAAGATTAAAAATGACCACGATTGATGACAAATCAATCGCAAAATGACAAGATCGAACATGACAACGATTGATGACAAATCGATCGTTAAACGACAAGATTGAAGGATTGATGATAAATCGACAAGATTGATAAGAAGACAACGATTGATGACAAATCGATCGCAAGATTGATAGGAGGACAAAACCCTAATTAGGATTGACGATGTCCAAAATGATGACAAATAAGCACGCACATTGATGCAATAGGATAAGATTGATTAAAATCATGACTAGATAGTGTTGTTGACAAGACCAAATTCGAGAGCGAGACGAATGAAGAATGTAGAAGAAGGACTCAATGTTCGCAAATGATAAAAACCAAGTGCGTGACATAGGAGAAATGTTAATGCGATGCAAAAACCTAAAATGAGGCAATGCGCAAATGTTAAAGTATGACTTCGCAAGCGTTGACCATTTTTAGGTGTCTACAGATTCATATGTTGTTATTGATGGAAACATGACAACATGGTAGCTTGGCAACAAGATTCATAAGGAAGCATACACCGGCATCCACCGACAGACACTGGCATTGGAGTTTCCAGGGTTACACTGGCACCGACACCAACACCAACATCCAACACTTCATTGAAGCCAACATTAGTCTTGGACCCGAAGGAAGTTTTATTTGTAAAATTATTTTTTAATTATTGTATAAGGCCAACATTGTATATCTTTTGTAATGCATTTTAAGCCGACATAAGGCATATTGTTTTTGAAGGGTATATAGGTCAGTTTGTTAAGGTCATTATGAATAGTGATGTGATAGATTGTAATAAGGATATAGGAGACTATGTAATGTGAAGTATAGTATGTAGATCATTTGTATGTGAATGTTATATCATGCAATGATCTATAGATAGTTTGGAAAGCATTCTTGGAGGAGAGGAGATATTGGTAGAAGTGTTCAGAGTTTATGAACTGGTATAGAGCAGAACTATAACTGGAACTCTTTTTGGCATAGTAGATGTATTTTGTGAGTTCATTATTACTGTTTTATTTTAGCAGAAGCTTGTAGTCGGTGAGACTCTTTGGTGATGAGCAGTGTGCTCTAGGCAGTGTGCCTTCCTGCATGTGCAAGCCCCCATTTTATGTAATATCCTTTATATGGATAGTGAACTGATATTGTGGGTCACAAATCCCACCGTGGTTTTTCCTCTTTGAGGTTTCCCATGTATAAATTATGTGTGTTATGGTGTTCATTTATGTGGATGGTTTATTTTCTTCAAGTTATATGTTTCTTCATTTACCATTTTATATGTGTATGTTATAAAAGGGTAAAATCATATCTTACCAGCAGAACACTGATTCACCCCCCATCTCAGTGTTCTTGGATCCCAACAATTGGTATCAGAGCCTGGTTCCTTGGAAGAAGTTTAACAGCTTGAGGAAGATCCTGAAACTGGAATCATTGAACATGGCTATGGAGAAGCAACTTGAGATGGCTCTTGAGGATTATGATGCTAAAAGGATGAAGAATTTAAAATTGCAAGATTAATTGAATTCTACTAATGAATTATTCTTGTCCTGCAAGAAAGGTTATCATAAGCTCAAGCTAAGAGAAAGGAAATTTTGCAAAACCAGGATGATGAAGAGAAAAATATACTTAAGGAACAATGTTAGAAACTGAGTCAAGCAAGCATGCTCATGAAAAATGAAATGGAAGATCTAACTATGAGGTTATCAAAAGATATTGAGGACAAAAAGAAGAAGGAAGAAAATCTTGTTATATCTCTAAAGAACGAGTTTGATGAATGTGGCAGATTGACTCATGAGAATAATCTATTGAGAACTGATTTGGTACACTCCTGAAATAATGAACAAGAGCTTGAAAGACAAATAACTACTCTGATAGATGATCTGACTACTGCAAGTGAGTATAAAGAAAAATTCAGGATTAGTGCTGCACAGTTGGATGACTTATTGAAAAGATAAAGGTAGAATGATGATTCTAGAGGACTTGTATTTGTACAAGGTGAAAGCTTTGGTACTGCAAATGAAGATCAGACAATCAGTATGCAGAACTCATCGGACCAGAGGAAACCGGTAAGGAAATCTAATGCTTATAAATTCAATGGTAGATGCTTTGTTTGTAATAAATTTGGGTATATGGCTAAACAATGTAGAAATAGAGAAAACAAAACTACAATTTTGTTCCCGGTCAATACACAAATTGTAAGAAATATGGGCATGAATCAGAAGATTGCTGAATAAATGTCAAATGTCATGTATGTGAAAAATCTGGTCATTTGGCTAATCAATGTAGGTCAAGGAATGACATCGAATATGTTAAAGAAGTTCAAAAGAACAATGTTACATGTTATGCATGCAACAAAATAAGTCATATTGCTAAGTACTACAAAAGAAAGACTCAACTGGTTAGCAATGATAAAGCAAATGAGAAAGGAAAGAAGGTAGATGAAATACAACAAGATCACACCAAGAGATCGGTTAGAAAGTTTGAAGAACCAAGTGGAGATGGATCTACACTGGTAACTCTGTTGGGACTCATTAAACTGAGTCAAGTTTATAGGCCCATTTCAAAATTTTGCCCTGCATTTCCAAATGATTAAAATAAGTCAGTTTGAATGGCCTAGTTAACAAGGGGGTAAAATGGAGTCAGTTGATTTTCAGAGGGTAAGGCTCGGGATTCATGTCCTACACCTTTCATTTGGCCTATTTAGTGATGTGAAACTTTCAGGATTCAATTTGGATAAGTTTATGAGGTACCCAGTTTGAGGGGTGAGCTGAAAGTGCATTTTAGGCACAAATGCAGTTTTTATTGAGTAGCCTACTTTGAGTGATTACATCTTTTGCCCTGTTGATCGTCATGGAGAAATTCAAAATGGATTAAATTTTATGCATTAATGTGAGTCACCCTACAAAATTTCAGGTCTTGAGGAATCCATTTTCTCAGTTTTCAAAGCCAAATCTGTTTGCAGTTTGTGTGTTTTGGCAAGTCCCTATTTCAATAGCTAGTCGGAGCCCTGTTTCGCACAAGTGTAAAAGTTGCCTCAGTAAGCGTCATGTCATAATGTTTGTTCCGGGATAATTTTGGTATAAATGATGAGCTACGTTTAAAATTTCAAGCCTTTATCAATTTGTTTGATCGGTTTTCAAAAGAGCTCATTTTGCCATCAAATTCAGTTATCCGCACTTCCAGTGTTATATCAGTTAATATAGCCATTTTTGTGAGCGCGCCATTTGCATCCTGTCAGTCTAGTGATCAAAATGAGAATTCAAAGATTTAATATGTACTTTAAGGTACCTATGTTCCGAATTTCAGGACCTACGGAGGTCGTTTGATATTTTTGAGAAAGGGGTCATGTGTTGCCAGGACATTGACTTCATCAGGTCCGCAGTGTCGACAAAGCCAGTTGGGCATTTTCAGAAATTAATATCTCTTCACTCGGGACTCCTCTTGAGAAACCACTTGGCAGTGTTCATGCTTGTATATCAGAGTACACACCTGTCAGATGGCGAGCTCCAGAAAGGTGTTTTGACAAGTTTGAAAATTGTATCTTCGCGATTAAATGTGAAAATTGTGGCGTAATTGCCTGAAGGTTGTAAAATGCGAATTAATGATCTGAAAATGATGTCGATCATTGCCAGATGTATGGGTAAGGTTCCTGAAGCTTTTCAGAGGTCAGTTGCATGAAAACAAAAAAAAATTTAGTCGGACCCACTTTGGGGCCCGATCTGGCTCATGCCTGTGCAGTGTTATTTTATTGGTGACTTGGCTTTATGAGCATTTCTAGAGTAATGTTGATGTCCATTGTTGGAGTTGAATACTTATATGTTTCCCACCAGAGGATAATGCAAAAATGGGAATGCCTCTCTTGATCTATACAACCAAAGTATTTTGCATGCTAGATGTAAGCAATGGAGGAGTGTGGGAATTGGTTGATAAAGATAAGATAGAAGCAGCCATTGACCTTCGCAATGATGTTATTACAAAACTTGAAATCCTGGATAATGCTTGCATTGATCTCACCCTCTCTCCACATGTAATGATTTTGGACGATTACATACCAAAGGCTGCCATAAACAAAAAGTATGAAAATGCAAATTGGCTGGTGTATAGCCATCTATCTAAGCTCACGTGGTTTGTGAATTGGCAATGTAAAATTGTTAAGGAAAGAAGCATAGAAATAGAAAACCATTTTTGGCCTCCTCTCACGTGATGGTTGGTGAAGAGGCTATAGAAACCATCAAGCTACAGCAAGTGCACTTGGCGAATTTCCCCTCTGTTGTGGAGTTTAGAGACCTTCAGAAGAGGCAACGTAGAATGGTTTAAGGAATCTGAAATATAGCAAAGTTCAATTGCAGCAATGGTTTATTCACAGCAAACACCAATGCAATATTGGCAATCTTTTATGCCATTCTCCTCCCCCACGTGAGCAGAGACATTGGTGCATGAGCAGCAACTAGAGTCTTTTGAAGTGAATGCAAATTAGTTAAATCTAATCTCTCTCCCCTGCTACGTGGCATGTGACACAAGTCATAGAAACTATTCAATAAAAATGGTAATTGCAGCAGTGATTCCCTCCCTCACGTGGCATAAAGGGGGTCATGGAAGTGTTTTAAAATATTATGAAATCAATCCTCCTCGCTGAATGTGGAGATTGGAGAGGTAGCAGCAACAAACATCTTTTCCTCACGTGCCTCCCCTCCTCTGCATTGAACATGGAATAGAGGGAGGCTTAATAAAACTCAACAAATGCAATTGGCTGGTTCAAAGCCATTCTCCCCTCTCTCACTTGCAGAAAAATGAAACATGAGTCTCACGTAGCATCTTTAGGGAGGGTTTCAAAAGAGTTTTTTTTAAACAAAAAGAAAATAAAACAAATGCCAGAGTGCTTGCTGGGCATTGGAATTTTGATGAAATGCAGCAACAGCAACAAGAGGCCAAACCTCCTACGTGATGTGGGGGAAGGAGGGGTTTTCAATTTCAAAAAAAAAAATTGCAATAGCCCTGTTATCTCCTCCAAACGCCATGAGATTGTAGCATCTTCCAAATGCCATGAGTTGCAGAGGTAAAAGACATCATGACAAAGGTAATAGGCATTGGTGATGGAGTATGGTGCAGAATATAGGTAAACTAGCAGCATCGATCCTCCCCTTTAAGCAATTTTGATGCCTCCTCCCAGTATGGTGCTATTGAAAAGGCCATTGAATTCCAGGCAAATGAAAAAGACTTCCATTAAAGTGCAGAGAAAAGCTTCAAACATGCAGCTACAGGCAAAACCACATTATCCCACATTGGCTGGGAAGTGGTATCTTTTGGTATTTATAAGCAAAAACAAACACATCTAATATGTCTAAGCCATAAAGGCTTTTCATGGACGGTGCCTATGGGCGCCCAAGGTGGGCCCATGCGCGAGCACGGATCTCGAGGTGATGGAGGAGGTGACTGAGTGGCGACCAGGTGGACCCCACATAGGTACACTTCTTGAGGCAAACAGGTGGAATTTTGCAGAGAAAGGCTGGGTTAACGAGTGAGCAGGTTCGAGATGGATCAATGGTGCGCGCTATTTCGCGAAAGGAAGATGCACGTGAGTTACATGCTGTGAAGTTGCGAAAGCCAGGTGGCGAGTACAGTCAACGATCCAGCAAGTGGGTCCCGGTGAGGTGGCATAGAGGTGGGGCCTAGGTGGTGTACACATGGCGGCCAAGTGGCAGTGACAAAGCAGATGACGTGGTGATGATGAGGTGTCATCCCAGGTGGTGTCCGGTCAACCCCATCGACCAATCAGAGGCTACCACGTGGCAAAGCGTCAGAGCACATGAGAGGCAAAAAATTAAAATTAAAATTAGTTAATGATATAGTTTAAACTATATTAAATAATTCAAAAATTTAAATGATGTGCACATTGGGGAATTAATTTGCCCAGGGTCTAAATTTTGGCCAAAATATAAAGTGTTATATGTTTTTGGAAAGCTCTCGGAGTGAGGAATCTGATTATGGGGTTAATTTTGACAAATGTGGGATATTTTGGAAGTAGTTTCTACGAGAACAAAATTCAGTTAGAGAGGAGACATTTGGCAATTCAGTTGAAGATTTGATTTGGTTCCCTCTCCCTTTTAATTCCCAATTCTTCTTAGTTGTAAGGGTTCCAGAAATTTGGAGAATGGCTCCATTTTTTCATGGCTTCCAATTCTGAGTATTCTTCCAGATTGTATAGAGAAGGGTTATCCTTTCAGTAATGGAGTTCGATTCTTTGCTATAGGTGTTCTTAGCTGCAGGTTCTTGTGTATGTAAGGCATGCACAAATTCACATAGAAGTTGTCTCTGGATTTGTATTTTCATTATATTCAAATCAGATCCTCAAGGAGGATGAGATTTGTTATCTCAAGGAGGTAATTGTGATTGTTTGCAGGGATTCTTCAAGGAAGAATTTAAATTTTGTAATAAATCATGAATAATGGAGTATAGTGTCTAGATTTGATATTTTCTGTGAGTGAACTGAGTAATGCATTTATGCAAGGCATTAAATGCATGAATATTTAATAATGAAGATGGATTTGCAGTATAAGGTTTCATTTATAGTTTGATGTGTGACTCTGTTGCCCTTGGATAAGGCACTGATCTTACAAGTTTGGGGATGTCTTTCAGATCAAACAATTTAAAAGATAAATCTATTTCCCTTTATGTTTAAGGGTGTGTTCTTCTCATTCCAAGCTCTGTTTTCATTTATGATTTATACAAATCTAGCCAATCTGTAGTGTGTTCCTAATTTGGTGAGCTTGTGGAATGGTTTGTCTGCTCATTGTTGATGCAGTCTTATGTTTGTGATTGTTGTATTCAATGCATCAAAAGGGTGTCCCCCCCTAGGTCTAGCAGAACCTGAAGTGCAGGAGGATCATTAGGATCCTATGTTATGTTGTCCAAGCCCTGAGGTGTTTCATTGATTGAGATCGGCTATCTCATAGATAGATTTGCAGGTGTCTTGGGTTATCACTTTTGGTGAACAACAAACTCCACCAGTAGAACAGAGCATTCTGGCACTGGTAGGAAATTCCAATAGTAACTGAGGCATATGCCTTAGGGGTTGGCAAATTTATTGGAAATATTACATATTCCCTGGAGGAGATCTAGAAGAGACCTGGAAGAGATCTGGAGAGTTGTCTTAATCATTGATGAAGGTTTACCCAACATAAGACTGTTAAACCGACATCTCGTAGGGTACATCGCGAAGCATTTATGATAGTAAAGGATTAGGGTTTACTCATTGATAACCCAGCATTCAAGAAATCCAAAGCAAAGAAAAGGCGAATCTCAGGTGATTAAGAACGAGCAAAGGCATTCTGAAAGGATTTCTATCAATCATCTAACAAGCAATCAAATCTTCACACCAATGATTATTTTCAAGTATTTCTTCGAAATGGCATCCGAATCATCTGCTCCTACTTTAATTGCAAATCCCACCATTGTTGAAGTTAAGGATAGGCTGAGACCCATTTTCAAGGAAGGTCCCCAGATAGTTAAGAAAGAAGACTCTGTGGGCACATTCTCTAGGGTTCCCGACAGTGTAACGTATGTTGAAGATGTAAGGGCATATATTTAATGCACCTTGGAGGATCTAGGTATAGAAGAGATAAAGGGCATGTATCAATCTATGATACTGGGAAGCTTTGGAATAATCAAGCCAAAATATAATATCATCGAGGATCTAGGGTTAACCAGTATCCTATAGATATCAAAATTCAAAGATGAGGTGATCAGATATGTTCTAAGCAGGGTTCACAATAGGTTCATTTGGATGGTTTGGCCCTACATGATCACAAAGGAATCAATTCAAATATTCACCAACTTACCCAAAGTCGAACAAGAACCTGGCAAGAAAATTTCCAACACAAAGTTTGAGAAGCTCACCGGCGCAACCCATGACGTAAGATTAATGAGGATCAACACAATCAAGGACATAGATGTGAAGTTTGTCAACATGATCATCGGTTATAAGGTAACTCAATCTAGTTGGTTGAACTTTGTTGCTAGTTCCTACATTCATGTTGCACAAATTCTAAGGAATAATGGAAAATATGACTTATGTGAATGCCTAAGAAGTGAACTAATGTTGAATCCTGGAAATATTAAGACTGTTAAGAAAGGAACTTTTAGGTTTGTAAATCTCATTGTTTATTTAATGCTTTACTTCATAAATGAGCTACCCGGTCTAGGGAAGAAGCGTTGGGCTCATGACATACCAGTAGGTATGCAAATCAAGGAAGAAATCACCGATCTTGGTACCGATAGGGATGAAAAGTTTTGGGGCTATTTCAAAACACTTTAGGAAAATATGAGACAGAGGGAAAGAATATCAAAGCACATTGTGGAGAAGTACTCCACTGATATCTGTTTTATGGTGAAGACTAATGAAACTCTTATGGGGGCAGTAGAACCTAGAACCATATGGGTCACTAAGCTTGGATATAAAGAGGATGATATTACTTTTGAACTTTATGCAAAAATGTTGCTTGAAGCTCCATTGGATGATAAGATAGAACATATTGGTACTGCTAAGGAAATGGCTCTTGAAGTCAAGATTGGTTTTGACAAAAATAGAAGAGAGAAGAAAATTGATAAGATGTCTGCATTTGTACAAAATGTAATCCATAAGATAGGCACTAAACTAGGTTTTGGATCCAAACCGGCAAAGGAACCAGCAATGGTTAGTGCTCCTGAGGCCTCTTTCATTTCTTCTATCACTTCTGACTCTAATCCAAAGGATAATGAACCTCTAGCATTCAGAAGGGTACAAAGAAAGAAAGTTGACCAGCCTCCGGTAGAGGAGAAGAAGGTGGAGTCAAGGAGGAAGCTTGTGAGAAAAGTAACAAAACCTACTGCACCCCCACCTCCAGCTAGGAAACCTATTCAAAAGAGGAAACCAGTCACATCCACTCTGGCAACCCCCAACAAGAAGAACAAGAGTGATGATGCTACTGAATCTGGTAAGGCTACACTAACCTATACTAAATTGATTGATGAAATAACCAAGGATGGAATTTTGAAGAATGTATCCATTTATTATGAAGATCTAGAGGATAATGAGCAGAATGAGATTGAAGATTCAATTTTGTTACATATAGATATATATAAGAAAGCCTTAGTAGAAATTTTGAAGGAAATTCCTCTCAATGTATAATAAATTAGATTCTAGAAGACTTGATGCAGTCAAGAGGGATAGAGAAGTTAAGGAAGTAGAACTTTTGAGTATGTTTGGTTCAATAAATAATGAGGAAATGAAACGATGCATTGATGTTACAAAAATAACAGTTTTTAGTGGCAAATCCTGACAAATAAGCCTAATGATGAGCATGGTAAATGAGGTAGTAAATGAGACTAGAGATGGTTGGACCAAATTATTCCAAAAGAATCCTGATTTTCTCACCTCCCAAGAAGAATCTGTAAAAGCAACAACTTCCACCATCCTGGATAGATCTAAAGGGAAAGGTATTTTGGGTAGTTTAGCTCCAATTTTGAATAAACCGCCAGTAAAGGAGAGTGTATAGTCAATATTATGGATAATACTCCATCGGCAGTAATTGATACCGCACCAAGTGGTGAAGCCACCAGTGCTAAGGAGGATAAGGTAAAGGGAACTGAGACTATACCGGAAGTTAATTTTGATTCCCTAGCAAAGGTTTTGGCAATTGACACTTCTCAAGTTGAGAAGAAATCAATCACTAAGATGAGTCCCACTAAGTTAATGATGATGGCTATTCAGAAACTAATAAAGGAGGGATCGACAGATAAAGGAATAATAGATCACTCAATCACAGTTTTGCACAGACTAAATCCTGATTGTAAGATTGAAAATGAAGCAAGCCTTTCCAGAAAGCTTAAGGCATTAAATGAGCATATATCTAACAAATTTCAATATTTGCAGAAAATTTCAGACCGACAGGCACTTGAGAGATTTACTATGGCTAAGAGAGCCACTTTTGATCAGATTATTGAAACAGAGAAGAAGAAAATTGAAGGAAAATTGATTCTTATTCAGAATTATTTGAAACAATGTACAAATATCTATAGGGTCTATTGTAACTTAGAAGCTCTTACAACAAATGTAGATAGTAGATTAAAGGAGTTACATGATAAGGTTGCTAATATTGCAAATTCTTTTGATGGATTAGCCTCACTAACAACATTTGTTGATGGACAAATTTTGTCTTTGGAGAACCAAATTTTTGCTTTTGAAAAGGAAAGAGAGAAGATCATTTGGAGAGAAAGGAGTCTTAGAGGATTGGTGAGTCCAAGATTGGATTCACTCGGTGCACATAAGATAGAATGTATGGATATGATTGCTAAGCCCACACTGACATAAGTCAAAGAGAAGGAAATACTTGCACACTTACCAAGTGCACTTGTATCCATATTTGAAACCTTGAAAATCGGTTGGGATACATATTTATAGCTGCTAGACAAGGCTTACCCAGAAATTTTAAAATTGGTCAAGCTCTGGTAAAGTAATCTATATTTATTCATTATTTTTCTGCTCCACATTGTTTCAATTCTTTCACTGGTCTTTGGCATTGATGCCAAAGGGGGAGTGTATATAATGTGAAAAATATTAGACAAAAAAATATGGGAAGGATATCATAAAGGAGTGTATTGCTAAGGGGGAGCATACTTCAAGTTGAACTGACAAGGAATCCATTTTTCACATGAGTGTTGCCATCAATGCCAAAGGGGGAGATTGTTAGCAATTGACACTCATTGGATTCATATGTTGACATTGATGGAAACATGGCAACATGGTAACTTGGAAACAAGATTCATAAGGAAGTATACATTGACATACACTGGCATTAGGAGGCATTCACAAGAAGACACCGGAATTGGAGTATCCAAGGTTACACTAGCACCGGCACTAGCACCAGCATCCAGCACTTCAGTGAAGCCGACATCAGTCTTGGACCCAAATGAAGTTTTATTTGTAAAATCATTTTGTAATTATTGTATAAGGCCGACATTGTATATATTTTGTATTGCATTGTAACCCAGCATAAGGCATATTATTTGTGAAGGGTATATAGGTCAGTTTGTTAAGGTCATTATGAATAGTGATGTGATAGATTGTAATAAGGATATAGGAGACTGTGTAATGCAAAGTATATGTATGTAGATCATTTGCATGTGAATGTTATATCATGCAATGATCTATAGATAGTTTGGAAAGCATTCTTGGAGGAGAGGAGATACCGGTAGAAGTGTTTAGGGTTTATGAACCGGTACATAGTAGAACTATAACCGAAACTCTTTTTGGCATAGCAGATGCATTTTGTGAGTTCATTATTAGTGTTTTATTTCAGTAGAAGCTTGTAGTCAGTGAGACTCTTTTGTGATGAGCAGTGTGCTCTAGGTAGTGTGCCTTCCTGCATGTGCAAGCCCCCCTTTTATGTAATATCTTTTATATGGCCAGTGAATTGATATTGTGGGTCACAAATCCCACTAAGGTTTTTCCTCTTTGAAGTTTTTCACGTATAAATTTTGTGTTATGGTGTTCCTTTATGTGGATGGCTTATTTGTTTCAAGTTATATCTTTCTTCATTTACTAGTTTATATGTGTATGTTATAGAAGGGTAAAATCATATCTTACCAGCAAAATACAGATTCATGCCCCCCTCCCCTCTCAATATTCTTAGATCCCAACAGTATTTGACCTACAACCACTCATCCCATGGCACTAACATTGCTCCTTGTCTAGGACAACCTGACCTTAAAAGGACCCACCGCCTCTCCCCATGTTGTAGCTTCCCTCATGATGCACAGATGTGTGCATTCATGCCCAATAATATCCTGCAATAGGCCAAATTGTCTCATGATGCAATGGGTCAGATACTGATCAATCACATGGATAGTGCGGTTGGCAATTGCCACTCATTTGGGATCATGTATCCTCCAGTATTCAAGGTTTCACATCTAGCATTCAAGGAAATTGAAAAGCAAGGAAAATAGACAAACTAGGAACTGATATTTGGAGGCCAACATAAAAGATTGATCCGGGAAAGGTTTTAGTGGCAATGGTCACGAAGATTAATGTTTATATTTTTGTCTAGGCCGACATGTATTTATCTTTTGTAATATGATTGTAAGTTGACATAAGGCATTCATCTTTATGTATGTAAATCATATATAAGTCAGTTCATTTAAGTCATTTTGGGATATAGATGTGATAGGTTATGTGATATTATGCGAGCGAGATATTGAATGATATAATGCAAATATAATGATCTGTTGTCAGTCTTGGTTATTTGTCAAGAGGATTGGGAAGTGAACAAGGTTACCGGTAAGGAATGAGACAGTGATAACTAGTATAGTCAGTACTTAAACTGGAACTCATCTAGCATATTAGATGCACACTTAGAGTTCAAAGTTCTTTGTAATTCAATATTTTATATATGTAGTTAGTGAGGCTCCTTTGTGATGAGCAGTGCTCTCTAGGTAGTGTGCCTTCCTACATGTGCACATCATCTTTTATGTAATATTTATTCAGCTGGCCAACAGATAGATATTGTGGGTCACAAATCCCACCGTGGTTTTTCCTCTTTGACATTTTCCACATATATATTTTTGGTGTTATGGTGTTGATTTTTGTGGTTTCTTTGTTCTTTATTATATCTTGTTTATATGTATACCGGTTATTAATTGGAAAAGTATCTAAAGAAATTAAATTCTTAATTATCGATAGAACACTAATTCAGCGCCCCCCCCCCCCCTCTCAGTGTTCTAGGATTCCAACAATTGTTATCAAAGCCTGGTACCTGAAAATAAGTCTAATAGCTTGAGGAAGATCCTGCATCCTGCATCCATGGAGATGAGTTTGAGGAAAGAACTTCAAGTTGCACTTGAAGACTATGATTCTGAAAGATTAAAAAACATGAAGTTGCAAGATGAACTGAATTCTACTAAAGATGAGCTAAGATCTGCAAAATAATTCATCCTTACTCTGCAAGAGAGGTTGTCATCTGCACAAGCCAAGAGGAAAGAACTCTATGATCAATTACAAAATCAAGATGATAAAAAGAAGAATGCTATAAAGAAACTATGTTAGAAGATGAGTCAGGAAAATGGTGTCATGAGGAATGAGATGCAAGCCCTAACCATGATATGTCCAAGGAGATTGAAGACCAGAAGAAGAATGAAGAAAATCCTGCCAAATCTCTGAAAGATAGATTTGATGAATGCATTAGGTTGGTGCATGAGAATGAAGTGTTGAGAATTGAATTGGTGCAATCACAAAACAATGAGCAAGAGTTGGAAAGAATGATGATAGTCCTAAGAAGTGATCTAGATGTTGAAAATGAATACAAAGAAAAATTCAAAGCAAGTTCTACAAAGCTTGATGAATTATTGAATAATCAAAGGGACAATAGGGACACTAGAGGTCTTGGATTTGAGCATGGAGAAAGCTTCGGTATTGCAAATCAGGAGAATCCACTAGACAACTAGAATTACAAGTCATCGGTAAGGCAACCCAATACACATAAATTTAATGGTAGATGCTTTCTTCGCAATAAGTTTGGTCATATGGAATGTCAATGTAGAAATAGAGTCAATCAAAATAATAATTTAGGTACCGTTCAATGTTTCAATTACAAGAAGTATGGTCATAGGACAATAAATTGTAGAATGAATGTGAAATGTCATGCATGTGTAAAGTTTGGGCATATAGCTAATCAATGTAGGTCAAGAAATGATCAAGGTTACAACAAGGCAATTCAGAAGAACAATATAACTTGTTATGCATCCAACAAAATAGGACACATTGCTAAATTTTGCAGAAGCAAGAACCCACAATAGGAAATGATGAGAAGGGAAAATAAAAGGTTGATGATATCCGGAAGGAGCGTGAGAGGAAATGGATTAGAAAGTACGAGGATCAATTGGTCAAAGCAAATACCTCAGTTACTCAACCGACAGAGCAGAATGTTCCTGCACCAGCAAGAGATTCATCTGGTAACTAAGGCATTAGCCTTAGGGGGAGGCAAATTGATGACAGATCTTGCATTACCCCCGGTAGTGGTGTGAAAGCTTGTTTCAAACATTGGAGAAGTCAATCTAAAGATTCACTAACACATATTTGATGGATCTTGGATCTGGTATGATATGCCAGCAAGAATTTATGTCAATAAGGAATTAGGGTTCCATAGGTTAAAAGACAAAAGTGATTCATTTTTCATCAACAAGCATTCAGAGGGAAGCTGTGTGATTTGAAGGCAATTTAGAGTGATCCTAAAAATTTCTAAGAGAATTCCAATGCATTCAGAGCAAATTTTTAAAAGTTTTTCACTGGCAAAGATTCTAAGGTATTTCTCAATTTTCAAGCTATCTTTTTTGAAATTGTAATGGCTTCTGGATCTACTCCCACTTTGGTAGATATTGTTGTTCCTATTGTGGCTGATATTAAGGATTGTCCACACCCGATATTCAAGTAACACCCTCAGATTGCAAAGGTTGATGATTCAATCGGCGCATTTTCTAGGGTTCTTGATGATGTTCTTAATGTTGAGGATTTCAGAGCTTACATTCATTACACTCTAGAGGAATTGGCCATATCAAAGATGAAAACCATGTATATGACAATATTGTTGGATAAGAATGGTGCAATCAAACTGGAATTCAGACATTTGAAGGATCAAGGGTTTACCGAAATTTTGGAGATGCCTAAGTTTGATGAATCTAAACCATCTGGTATATGTTGAGATATGTTCATGGTGAGTTTATGTGGCTAGACCGACCTCATAAAATAACTAAGGATTCCATTTGGGCAATTACTAGTTAGCCCTAGGTTGACCAGAGACTGGATAAGAAGAAAATCTCTAACAATGAAGTCACCAAGCTAACTGGTGCTACATTAGACAATTGGTCTATGAGGATTAGTAAAATCAGAGATAAGGATGTGCAATTTTCTAGCATGGTTATTGGATATAAGGTAACTCAATCTAATCGGTTGAATTATGTTTCTAGTTCTTGTATCTACTATACATATAAGATGATCAAGGAAAATGAAAAATATGATCTTTTCCAGTGGATGTGTGATGAGTTAATTTTGAATTTTGGGAAAATCAAAGGTGAAAAGAAAGGTGTATTCTAGTATGGTAATCTTGTTGTGTGTCTGATGCTATTTTTCCTTAATGAGACCTCAGGATCTAGTAAAAGGTAATGGGCCTTTGACATGCCGGTAGGGAAGCAAATCAAAGAAACAAAGGGAAAGAGTGCCTAAGTGCATTGTTGATAAATCCTCTACTGAGATCTTCTTTATGGTTAAGAAAGATGAAACTTTAAGGGAAGCTATATGCCCAAGAAAGGTATGGATAACTAAGATGGGCTATGAAGTTGATGCAGAGATCTTGGATCTATATGCCAAGACACTTATAGATGCCTCGATAGATGAGTCAGAGAAGACTTTTGGGATAGCTAAACAAAAGGAATTGGAGGTGAAAATAGGGTTCTGTAAGAAGAAGAGGGAAGGTCAGATAAAGAAGGTAGGATAGGCTATTCAGAAGATGTCCACTGAGATCAAATAGATTATAAGACTAGTAGAGTCATCTTCTCCGGTAGCAGTTTAGGCCTCAATGGTAGCAGTAACTAGCAAAGGTGTGATGAAAAGGAAGAAACCAGAAACCTTTATTGCCCCTATTGCTTTTGGATCTGAGACTGGAGATGAACCTCCTAAGATACCCAAAATTTACATGAGAATTTAGAGGAAGAATCTTGAGGAAGGATGTTACTACTTATCAGATTGCCATTAGTTTAATGTCAAAGTTATAATATATACTCTAGTCGGTTATCTATTACCGAGATATTCAGTCGGTATGCACAGTCTAGTCGGTTACAGAAGAAAGCAGTCACAAAACGCAGTATACACCGAGCTGTCTACCGAGTATCTTTACATGTCTACCGAGTAGCAAAGATGACACACCGAGTTGATATGCACCGAGTGAAACGTGTTACCAGATTCATTGAATCTAGACATGCATATGAAAACGTGTTACAAGATCGAGGCACATCTAACTGTTATCACATTGGAAATTGCACTTAAAGATTGTGTATGATTTTGATGTCATCTAACCAATGAAATATTTGGCATGGTTATTCATTCAATAAACCATGTTAACAAGATCAAAGCAATGAATTGGATCACCATCATAAGAGATCTATTTATGCAACATGAGTTAAGAGTTAAAGGTGTGTGTGCATGAGTGTAAGAAGACTATTATAGAGACATAGAGGTCACCGAGAAGGTTTTCAAAGAATAGTCAAAGAACAAAGTAAACAGAAGGGTTTATCGAGTTACTATATGGGTTACCGAGGTATGTTATAAGCAAGGTAATCTTATTCTGAGCACATAGAATCTGCTATAGCATTCTAGATGTAACGTTGTAGATATTTGTAATAATTTTATTGTAATATTTTGAAGTTGTAAGAGAAACCTTTAACAGGTTAAAAGACTCTAATCAAGTCTATAAATTGTAAAGCCTCTAACCAGGTGCAACATTTGGATGAAGTGTTGTAAAATCCTTTAGTAAGGTAGATCTAACAGATCTTGTTACTCCTAATAGGGTATACTATTAGAAATAGCTAAACATGTAGCTCTAACCGAGCACTCTTTATTATTGTAGTAGTGAAGTTGTGGGTGCCATCCCCACCGCAGTTTTTCTCTCTAACCAAGAGTTTCTGCATAACCAAAATATATGTGTTATGGAGTGAATCATGTATGATTGTTATCTATTTATTTTAGCTTTATATTATGTTACTGCACTATTCGATTTATGCATAACAGTAAAGTTATTGTTGAAGAAATATTTTGAAGTACTAATTCACCCCTCCCCTCTTAGTACATTAGCTTTCCATATTGGGCCTAACAATTGGTATCAGAGCTTGAATCTTGGAAAAGGGTTTAACTACCTAAAGAGAAAGATCTTATCAATGGAAGGCTATAAACAATCTCAGAGGATTGTGTATCTGCAAGAAGAGCTGGATCATGCTAATCAAGTGATTGCAGACATGCAAAGGCAAATGCAAAAATATTTGAAAGTGAGAAGAAGATTATCTGATGATTTGCAGGATTCTCAAGAGTTAGTGGAACAAATTGAGACATCATCTGAGAACAATATATCTGAAGAAACTAAAGAAATGATTGGAGTATTGAAAGAAAAGAACAAAGCATTGGTTGATCAATTGAAAGCAATGAAAAGAGAACATGAACATTTCAGCACACAGATGACTGAAAATCTTGATGCATTGAGGACAGCTAAGGATAAAGCAAGAGATCTACAAAGAGAGAAACAACAACTTGAAGTCTTAGTATCTGATAAGAATGATGAAATCACAAGGTTAACTAGAATTCAACAAAACCTATCAGATCAACTAGGTTATGCACATCATGAAGCAATTCTAAAAGATGATGAGAATCAAGCATTGAAACTAGAAGTATCAAAGTTAACCGATGAACTTGAAACAGAGAAGAAATCCAAAGAAACACTGAAGAAGAGTTATGAAGCATCAAAGATGTTGGATGAGCAACTGAATACAAAATGACCCAACAAAGATGCAGGACTTTGTTACAAAGGAAAAGTCTCTACCGAGAAAGGAATTCATACTACCAAGAGAGGAGAATCATCAAAGCAAGATGGAAACAAGAATAACATCAAAAGAAAGAAGCCTATTTGCAACTACTGTGGAAATCAAGGTCACACTGCCAACATATGCCAAATCAGAAAAGGTAAGCAACCGAATGTCACTAAGTCCAATGGTTATTGTTACAATTGCAATAAATATGGTCACACATCTAATCAATGTAGGACAAAGTCTGTTAACAATTATCAGAAGGCAAAATTCAAAGGGTTTTATAAAAACTGCAATAGATATGGACATAATATCAAGAAGTGTCGGTTTAAGCAAAAGAACTATATGTGGTATGCACACCGAGCAAATGCTAGAGGTTACCGAACTCACATGGATCCTTACTGATAGTATTCTGTAGTACCATGAGATTACAATACAAGGATATGGTGTGAATGTTGTGGAAGATATGGACATATAAGTGCCAACTATTTTATAAGGTTTGGAATGAACAACCGAAGATCATGGAGAAATCCTGGTACGGCATGTTTTCATTGTCACAAAGTAGGACACTTAGCTGGAGATTGCAGAGATCAACCTAGAAAAGACATTGAAAAAATAAAAGAAAAATAAAAGATGATTTGGAAAAAGAAGGAAATTGTGTCAAATAAAGAAAGCACCTTACCTACCGAGTTAGGTGCACCTATTCCAAATTAATCGGTAAAGGTATGAAGGGACTGCATTCTCTGAAGGTTAAAATGTTAATAGTTCCTATTCTATTATGTACTTAATTCAAAATCTACATAATTAAGATGTATTAGTAAGTTTGAAATTCTATCAAAGTCTTTTGAAGCACTTTACAGGAAGTCTGTCAAGTCGGTGAATACAGGAAACCTGTCTAGTTGGTGAATGAAGGAAGTTTGGTTACTCGGTCAAAACGAAAAAAGGAGAGTAAATCGATTAAAGAGGAACCGAGTGCATTTAATGTTTTTGACCTAACCTGCACGGAGCCTAATAAGGTATTTTGTGTACTTAAAAGCATTTTCACGGTCATTTTCACTTACCAAGTTTTCGAGAAAGCAGAGCAAGGGAATCTAAGGTGATCAAACCTCCTACAAAGCAAATTCAAGGTATTTACATCAATCTCAACACATCGTTAATCTGGTTTACTAATCTTATCTAGTTGCCATTATTTGCTAAGTATAAAGCATTTGTCATTTGAAATCCTGAAACCCTAAGGACACTTTGCTAGTTTTTATCTGAAATCCACAATGGCGCCCAAGATCCAAGGTCCAATAGTTGTCAAGAATGTAGAAAAGCCCTCACTAAAATAATCTTTGACTCCCAAAGTGGCTTCTGAACTGGATGACAAAACCACCTTTTCACTCATCCCAGACAGAGTGTTACTAGTCGAGGATGTGAGATTCTTCACCCAATGTCATGTTGAAGAACTCGGTCATGTTGAAATCAAAGACACCTATGATGAGTTGTGTACCGATGGTAAATTGAACAGCAAGTATGAGCACATCAAAATCAAGGGATTAACTAAAGCCCTAACCTATCCCCGTGTGTTCAAACCCCAATGGGTCAAGTTTGTTCTGAGCAGAGTTCATGATGATTTCATGTGGATAGAAGAGCAACCATTTAAGATTACTAAGGAAATCATTCATCTGATTACCGGTTACCCTATCTATGATCATGCCCAAGCCTAGAAGATGATATCACAAAAGGAATTGATCAGTTTAACCAGAGTGGAATCTGATTGCAGAGGATTGAAACTAAATAATGTCACTGATGAAGAACTAAAATTTGCCATTAGAGTAATGGGCTATTGTTTCTTCCAATCGGCAAGGGAAAACAATGTTCCCTATGAAGCAGTAGACCTGGCATACAAAATTGTGAAAAAGGGAATGAAAATTGATCTATGTGAGGTATTGCTGAAGAACCTATTTGAAAATCCGAACACCATCAGGAAGCCGAAGAAGAACAACTCGGCTAATACTCTAAAGTTTGGATCATTACTGGTATGCATGTTTTTCTATTTTGAAAAATTCTTTCCATCAATTGGTAAAGTTGTTTGGGAACTACACCGACCAATTACCCATCAGATAAATGACTTCATCAAGAAGTTAGGTGATAATTTCAATGATATTATGGATGATTACTTCAGTAAATTTAAAGAGAAAATGCATAACAGATATAGGATTCCACCCCAGCTAGTAGAGAAATATAAAAATGATATATGTTTTGAAGTTGACACCAATTATTGTTATGTGAATGCTATGGAACCAAGGACTCAATCTTTGTCATTGATGGGTTATGAGATTGATTTTGACATCACAAAATAGCAAATTGATGCATTTCTTACATTGCCTAGACATACTACCAAGCTGAGGTATGGTACCTATGAAGAAGTAAAGGAAAAAGTAAAGATGAACATTGTAGTACCCAAAGCTACAAGAAAGGCATAAAAAATGATTAAGGCATTGTTAGAGAAATTTGGAGAAGACTCTTCCTCTACACCTATCAAAGGCACCATTGCCATTACCGAAGAGGAATCTGAAGCCCAAGAGGTAGCTTTAACACTGAGTATTGAATTGCCTAAGGGTAAAGTGTTGAAGAGAAAGAAACATGACACATCAAAGGCCTCACCGACTCCACCTCCAGTAAAGCGACCTAACACTAGAGCATCTGCAGCCTCACCGAGTAAGAAAACAAAAGGTGTTACTATTCCCAAGGTAACAAAGACATACAAGAAATCTACTCGGAGACTCATTTTGGCAAAAGAGTCGAGTGATACTGAATCAGAGGATGCAAGCAAATTTCAGATTGTCAAGCGCAAGAAGGTAAATATACATAGTGTTGAAAACTTCTGTGCTAATCTGAAAGAATATGGTGGGTTTGGAGGATTTAGATATGTCAAGTATGAAACTAGGAACAATGATGAAAAGAGACAAACTAAAGAAGCTGTCATCTGCACACTTCTAAAGTTCTGGTTAGCTCCATTGGAACTAGCTAAGTCACTTCCAAATGAACTGTATCTGCATATTGATAATAGGTGGAAGTATGCAATGGACTCAGAGAAACAAATCAGAGAGAGAAGTCTAGTTCATTTTTTTCCTGATATGTTAGTCACTGAAATAAAGGAACATCTGACAACCTACAATTCAAAGTTTCTTGTCAAACAGAGAGCCTTAAAACTAATGAATGGGCTGTATATTGAAGTAGAAAATGAGACAAAAGCAAAGTGGCAGGAAATCTTCAAAATCAAGGATGTCGGTGAGCAAGCTACAGTTGAAATCATTGATGTCACCGAGCACGATCTTGATGTCATCGAGCAAGGCCCTAATGCTACCAAACAAGACCCTGCTAACACCATTCAAATAGATGAAGATGTCATGGATTCAGAGGCACCAGAATAGGAAATGATAGATGGCACTACATATGCAAAACTTGTATCTAGTGAATCAGTCTTGGAACAAGTTCAGCCTTATCCACCGGTCAAGCAGCCTGTCTCAACCGAAACTCCTCAGTATACAGATCAAGATACTGAAGGTCACAAGTCTACAGTAGGAGAAGGTACTACTCAAGAACAGACATCTCAAGCACCTTCTAACACTGAGACTATTGCAACTAAGACAAAGAGTACTAAGACACCAAAGGACTCTACAGAGGCTAAAGAAACTGATCAAAGTGTTGCCTCTACTGAGCAACCTACCGAGGGTCATCAAGCCTCATAAGCCCTTGTCTTAGTTCCATCGGTGAAAGGTAAAGAAAAGAAAATGAAAAAGAATAGTTTTAAAGTTGATTTGTCAAAACCAATAGTGTTGCCCAATGTAGACATATCAAAATTGAAAGGGAAAGAACTCATTGATTTCAATGAATTGTGCAAAGCAAAGGCCAAACAAGAGAAGCAAATGGCCATTCAAAAGAAAAATAAAGTACTTCAAAAGGTAAAAGCACTCCTAATAGATATGCTACCTAAAGCTATAGTATCAACTAATGCAGCCATCCACATTCAACTAGATGAACTCCTAACAAAGATAGAGACATCTGGAGTAGATGCATCAAAGTATTTGAGCAAGCTGAAATACAAAGAGCTCACTGCAAAAATGATAGAAGAGGTACAAAAAGCTATAGCTATTGGCAAAGTTAAACTTGTCAAATTTATTGCTGAGTTGACCCCTCAACTCAAGCACATTCATTATTTATTTTAGAAACTCAGCACATTTTCTTTATTCATTAAAGACATTAATTATAAAACAGAGGCAATTGAGAAAGAGATCACCGATCTCTCAAGCAAGTTGACCACCGAGCCAAATTCAGTTCAGAATTTTTATACAAGGATACAATAGCTCATGGCTCAACAATTGGACTTAAGAAATGAAGAACACAAGATCAAGATGGACATAATGACCCTTCAGACATTATTCCTTCCACATCTTTTATCGGTACAAGAACAAATCAACCGAGCCATCAACCGAGCCACATACTTATCTACTACTCAAGAGGGAAACACTCTAGATGGCTTAATATCACTATTGGCTGATATTCAAGCACAAAATTCTTTAATGGACAGTGTAAAGGATGCACTCTCTGTCACTCTCACTGACGCCCATACCAAGTATAAATCCATTTTTGATCAATTACTACCCCCGAATGGTAATTAAGTTTTTGATGTTTGTCAAAAAGGGGGAGTAATATGTTACAGTACTAGGGGAGTAATACAATATATTTGGGGAGTGATACAGTATTGAGAGAATGGTATAGTATACAGGGGGAGTATACCGAGCAAAGTAAGAAGAGTATCCAAGAGTAGTAAACCGCGCAGTATACAGGATAGTAAGCAAAATACAGAACAGATCACCGAGCATGCAAAATCAGAGTTTTTGTACAATATATCGATATGGGTAGTATATCGGATATATTATATTATTGACTATTGTATATACTGTCAGTATAGTCAAATTTTGCAACTATATAGATTTTTGAGTTATAACTTTGAAAGTAGTTTTTTGTCAAACATCTCAACTAATGTCAAAAGGGGAGATTGTTACTACTTATCAGATTGCCATTAGTTTTATGTCAAAGTTATACTATATACTCTAGTCGGTTATCTATTACCGAGATATTCAGTCGGTATGCACAGTCTAGTCGGTTACAGAAGAAAGCAGTCACAGAACGCAGTATACACCGAGTTGTCTATCGAGTATCTTTACATGTGTACCGAGTAGCAAAGATGACACACCCAGTTGATATACACCAAGTGAAACATGTTACCAGATTCATTGAACCTAGACATGCATATGAAAACGTGTTACAAGATCGAGGCACATCTAACCGTTATCACATTGGAAATTGCACTTAAAGATTTTGTATGATTTTGATGTCATCTAACCAATGAAATAATTGGCATGGTTATTCATTCAATAAATCATGTTTACAAGATCGAAGCAATGAATTGGATCACCATCATAAGAGATCTATTTATACAACATGAGTTAAGAGTTAAAGGTGTGTGTGCATGAGTGTAAGAAGACTGTTATAGAGACACAGAGGTCACCGAGAAGGTTTTCAAATAATAGTCAAAGAACAGAGTAAACAGAAGGGCTTGCCGAGTTACTATATGGGTTATCGAGGTATGCTATAAGCAAGGTAATCTTATTGTGAGCACATAGAATCTGGTATAACATTCCAGATGTAAAGTTGCAAATATTTGTAATAATTTTATTGTATTATTTTGAAGTTGTAAGAGAAACCTTTAATAGGGTAAAAGACTCTAATCAAGCCTATAAATTGTAAAGCCTCTAACTAGTTGCAACATTTAGATGAAGTGTTGTAAAATCCTTTAGCAAGGTAGATCTAACAGATCTTGTTACTCCTAACAGGGTATGCTATCAAAAATAGCTAAACATGTAGCTCTAACCGAGCACTCTTTATTATTGTAGTAGTGAAGTTGTGGGTGCCATCCCCACCATAGTTTTTCTCTCTAACCAAGAGTTTCTGTGTAACCAAAATATATGTGTTATGGAGTGAATCATGTATGATTGTTATCTATTTGTTTTAGCTTTATATTATGTTACTGCACTATTCAGTTTATGCATAACAGTAAAGTTATTGTTGAAGAAATGTTTTGAAGTACTGATTCACCCCTCCCCTCTCAGTACAGTAGCTTTCCATATTGGGCCTAACAAAGGAAAGCAATAGAAAATGAAGGTCACCCCTCCGACAACTCATAAGAAACCTTTGAAGGAGAGGAAGCCTACAAGGAAGAGGAAATTGGTAAAAGAGACAACTCCCACTCCTAGTAAGAAGAAGAAATCCAATTTAGATATGGCTCTTGAATCTAGTAAAAGTGTTAAAGTTATCCCTCCTTTATCTATAGATGAATTGGTAGAACAAATTAATAAGGATGTAACTTTGAGTAATATATAATATTACTATGAAAATATGGATGATATTGAGAAAAAGGAAGTTGAGGAAGTAGTATTGTTATACTTAGATATATATAAGAAAGCCTTACTTGAGATAGAAAATTAGATTCCGACAGAGATGTATAACAAATTAGATGCTAGGAGATTATCAGCTATTGAGGAAGATAGGCATATAAAGATTCAAAAACTATTAACTGTTTATGGTGTAATAACTGAAGAGGAGATGCAACAATGTCTTGAATTTGCTAATAAAAAAATTTGCTAGAGTAAGCACAGGCATATTAGCTTAATGGTGGGAAGAGTGAATGAACTAGTTAAAGAGACTCATGAGGCATGGGTAAAATCCTTTGTTGATAATCAAGGATTCTTTACATCACCGAAAGTTCCTCCTAAGTCTGACATTCCAGACATCCCAATTGATGCTAGAGGGAAAGGCATATTAGGTGAACATCCACCAGTTTCAGATAATAAATTGTCTTATGATATAGAGGAAAATAAACTCGCATACATTGAGGAAAATTTTCCTCTAGTTATTGATGTAGTGGTAGAAGAAATAACTACACAAAGTGGCAAAGCCACTGATGCCAAGGAGAAAGAACAAGAAGAAAAAGGATAGAAGGTAAAGGAGAAAGAACAAGAACAAATTGACATCAAGGTATTGACACCATCACCAGTTGTTGGTCCCTCATTGTTGGCACTTGACACATCCAGTCAAGTAGATTTTAGAGATTTTGAGAAGAAGAATATTGAGCAATTGAGTAGTTCAGAGTTAATGTTTATTACAACACAAAATCTTATGAAGGAAGGATCAGAGGACAAGCATGTTATAGAACAAGCCATTCCAATCCTACAATAGCATGCCCTAGAATATAAGATCAGTTAGGTAGCTAACCCTTCTGACGAGCTTAAGGGTTTGACTGAGCACATTGCCAAGGAGTTTCAAACTCTTCAAAAAGTATCAAACCAACAATTGGTGGAGAGGTACAATGCTGCTAGGAAGGTCACTTGTGAAAACATGATCACATCAGACAAGGCCAAGCTGACAGAATAATTGAGAAGGATTGATGAATCTCTTCATCAATGCAACAGTATATACCGGTCTTGCACTAACACAACCAAATTAACAACAAACATGGATGTTAAAATAAAGGTGGCTAAGGTCCAGTTGGAGAATCTTGCAAATAATTTTGATGATACTCAGTCATTGACCAGCTCTATTGATGGTCAAATTTTTCTTTTTGAATCGAATATTTCTACTTTGGAGAAGGATATGGATAGGTTAATTAGCAGGCCGGAGAATTGAGAGGTTTGGTCAGTCCCCGACTAAACACTTTGTTGCTTCACAAAAGGGAATGCATAGAACAGATGAGTAGGCCCACACCGACAAAATTGATAGACAAAGAATTACATGCATACATTCTCAATGGGTTTATATCAATTTTGAGAACATTGAAAACCAACTGGGACACTTGGTATTTTTGAAGAGTGCCTACCCTAATATATTCAAGTACATCTAGATCTAGTAAACACAATTTTGATTTCATTCTTTCATTTATTTGCCCTGGCTTTGGCATTGTTGTCAAAGGGGGAGAGGTTGGATGCGAAAAACATTAAGGGACATAAGAAGTAATGTATAGCTCAAGGGGAGCATCTTTCGAAGATCATTTTTGGGGAAGATTTTTGATAGGAACCGGAACAAAACTTTAATGATCCATTTTTCACATGAGTATTGCCATCAATGCCAAAGGGAGAGATTGTTGGCAATTTACACTCATCCGAGATCATGGTTTTGTCATTGATGGAAACACACATTATTTTGGGTTGGATACTTATCCGGTATTTGAGGTTTAACATCCAACATTCAAGGAAACCAAAAAGAAAGGGAAACCAATAAACTAGGAACCGATATTTGGAGGCCAACATAGAAGATTGATCTCGAAAAGGTTTTAACGCTAATGGTCATGAAGATTAATGTTTAGATTTTTTTCTAGGCTGACATGTATTTATCTTTTGTAAGATGATTGTAAGAAGACATAAGGCATTCATGTTTATGTGTGTAAAGGGTACTTAAGTTAGTTCAGTTAAGTCAATTTGGGATATAGATGTGATAGGTTATGTGATATTATGTGAGCGAGATATTGATTGATAGAATGCAAATGTAATGATCTGTTGTCGATCTTGGTTATTTGTTAAGAGGATTGAGAAGGAAACAAGGTAATCGGTAAGGAAGGAGAAAATGATAACCGATACAGTTAGTACTTAAACCGAAACTCATCCAACATATCAGATGCACACTCATAGTTCATAATTTTGTTTATAATTTAGTATTTTATATCTATAGTCAATGAGGCTCCTTTGTGATGATAAATGGGCTCTAGGTAATGTGTCTTCCTGCATGTGCAGACCCCCTTTTATGTAATATTTATTTAGCTGGCCAATGGATAGATATTATGGGTCACAAATCCCACTGTTCTTTTTCCTCTCTGAGGTTTTCCATATATAAATTTGTGGTGTTATGGTGTTGATCTTTGTGGTTGCTTTGTTTTTTATTATATCTTGTTTATATGTATACCCGTTGTTAATTGTAAAATTATCTAAAGGAATTAAATTCTTAATTACCAGTACAACACTGATTCACCCCTCCTCTCAATGTTCTTGGATTCCAACAAGTGCACCAAAAAATCCAACACTCACTCTAAACCCATGCCAGCTGCCAGTCCTCTCTCCACCTCTCACTATCCATGAATGACTTCCATGTGAAAACCATTAGCTCATCTAGTACCCTCCTCCAAAACCAAACTACTCCAACTCGAGTATAATGCAGTAGGCTCCTATAGCAGTCAACATATGAGAACCGTCGCCTCCCATTCTACACCCCAACCGACCATGTAACTACAATATGCTCCCTAGCTTAGATATGAAGGTAACTCTTGTCATGAGGATTTTATAACCTTGATATATGCACATGTGCATATCGTGGTATAACCGGTCGAGCATAGCGGCCCCCCATGCATACTCTACCCGATCCTCCATCATATAGTACAAGCATTGACTCCATCCAATAGAAAACCCATGGCTGCTCAAATCAAGTATCATCCGCCCATTGATCAATCCACATATGAACAAAACCAAGTGAGGAATCCTTTGAATCTGCATCGCCTCCCGTAGCCACATCCTAGTCTTATCCATAGGTAAGTCATCACACTCACATATGATGCATAGATACTGGTCCCTATAGTCTAGTCTCTACTTGAGAATAACTCCTCTGATTGGGACCTTTAGGATCCACCAGACACCAAGAAGTGTGATGTTGGCCTCACTTCTAGGCAGATGAAAAATGCATGTCTAAATGTCCCATCTCTCGACGAGCACGGTCATCATCATTGTATGTTCTCGGATCCACAACCATCTCCCCATGAACCCTAGGCCTAGTGTGCTCAGCACCTCCCACTCATCTCTCCCTGACTATGTGAACAACATCATCATCAGTGGCCAGTGCTCCCGAGAAGTGATAGGACCAGGATCCACCTGCATCCAGTAGAATCACATCATTAGCCCTCTTTTTTAGCCTATTTCTAACATATTCTACCCATGGGGTATCTATCTGATCCCCCGAATCAATTTACCCGTTTTCTTCTATCCCATTTTCCCCCCATTTGCATCCAAGGAGAAAATGACATTTCTCTTACATGGATACGCTGAAACCACATGTTGTGCATCAATCCGCATAGTGGAGACATCGATCAACAGTCACCTTCCCAATTTCCTCTTTACCCGCAGAACCGTGTCTACATAGACGCTCGTCGTCTACGTGGTCAAGGATCAGTCATTTATTGCCTGTTTGGTGCCAACACAAATCTTGAATTCCTATACAGGCATCAATCCCTTGTGTAGATACCGAAACAACGATCGACATTTGCGCCCCAACCATTTCCTAAGTGCATTTATTATCCCTAATTAATGCTCTACCTACTAAATGACAAAGTAGGGTTGGGGTACATACCGGTGAACCGTACTCGGCCAGTTACTGGAAGCGTTGAACCCTCTTGCTATGGTGTTTGTGGTGTGGAATGCATGTCATCTCTCCTAAGTGCTTTTCTCTCCTTCAATCTCCAAAGTGTATGTGTGACAATGACCCCTCCTTGGGCCTTGTGTGGTTTATATAGGATCCCCCTAAGCCCTCTTTCTCCATCCTCCTCCATTTTTTCTCCCATTCCTCCTAACTTCTTCTCATTTTCCCTTCTTTCTATCTTTAGCCTTCCTATCATTTTCTTCTTTTCGAGAATTTTCCCAAAAAAATTTTTTTTTTTTTTGGTTAAATTTTTGAGGGGGTATATACCACCCGCGTCTTCACGCTGGGGCATCCTTTTCTATATTTTACTCACCGCCAATTTTGCCACTACATAAAAGAGGGGCAAAATGTAGACATCTAATTAAATTAAAATAAAATATTTAATTAATTTATCTTTTCTGCATAATTAATTTATTTAATTATGATGCCCTTATTCTTCTGAAAATTAATTGAATGCAATTTAAATAATCCTATCACTTATTCAATAATTAATTTATCAAATAAATTAATTATTTTCCATATTCTTCTAAAGTCAATTAAATCATTAATTATTCTAAACCCCTCTTACTTAATTAATTTTAATTAATTAACTTGACCAAAGTGATTCCTACAAATCACTTCTTCTAATCCTCACTTAAACTAATTAATTCTTCTACAATCCTGATTATCATTATTCCTTAATTTTTAATTCCTCCACTCATTCTCTCTCCTCTTGTCAAATCCTCATAACTTATCCCCTTTCTCTCTAATCTCTCATCAATCCACCAAATATCCTCTCTTAATCATTGGCACAATCCTAATCACCATGATTAGGAGAAAGTCAACCATTTTCCATAAATGGTTTGTCCCCTCTCAACCCCCAACCTTAAATGCACCAACTTTGGTCATATCAAGGATTTCAAATTCTCCCACTTCCCAATGCTCCCTCACTTCCCAAGTAATTTTTAATTCCTTTTCTCTTCCCTTTCTCCCATGCAATCCTTTATTTTGGAATTTTATATTCCCTTGTTCCTTCTCAAGTAATTTTAAATTTATTTTATTCTTCCAATGTGCATTGGGGACCCTTCCCTATGCACCTTGAGGGATGTGGGGACAAGAAATGCCTTTATGAAAAATCTCTTGGATCCCACCCCTTGTCCTCTCAATCCCTTCCATCATTTTCCTTCAATCCTCACCCTTCATTCCAAATCAATCTTGGCCCTCCATTCTCATCCTCTCAAATCTATAAATTGGGGTCTCCTCCCCTCATTCCATCATCCATAATTTATGCAATCTTATGCTATTAAAATAAAGCTAGAACCATCTTTATAGCATCCTCATTATAGTGAGTTTAGGCCTCCATAATTATCCATTCTCATTATCCATACACTCATCCATCTAGCCATCATCATTGTTGTTGTATTGTGGAGATAAATCCACAAATCCATTTGGGACCAATCCAAACAAGTTGAGAAGGGACACATTCTCAACTTCATCCAAGGTCCAATTGGAGGAACGAGTGGCTTCATTGCAAAGGTATAAGGTTATTTGATGTTTTATTTGAATGTTTGTATTTATTTGGATTTAAACTAACCTTCTCACCCTTGCTTTGGTTTCCCTTGGTTTAACTTGATTGCTTGATGTCATACGTGTGCTCTTTCTAATTGATGGATGTTCAAATGAGAGGGGAAATCCTCTTTATATACTTGCCTGTTGGGAAAATTGATTAATTTTCCAACATGAGTCGACATGGAGAGGGAAATCGTAAAATGGTTTTAAAGAGGGCCCAATTTAGGGAGGACCATGGCGCCACGCCATGGTCTTGGTGAGGACGAGGGTGCCACGCCCTAGTCCTGTCCTATTTTGGGTAGGATCAAGGTGTCCAAGGGGGTGCCAATTAGGTTTTTTTATGTGTGTGATGTGCATGAGCATAATCGGGTCTTCAATCAGGCCAAGGGATGCAAACACTAAGGTGAAGACCCAAATGTGGTCAAAATTGTGAGTGGTGCAAGATTAGGATGCTAAAGGTTCAATTTTTTATCCTAAATTCAAGTCGTTTCTCAAAAATTTCATACACATTTCATGTTGCTATGTGATGATATTTTTAAAGAAATTAATAGAATATTTATATTCCATAGAAGCTTTGGTAGATGTTTTTAATAGAACCCTAGCTAATCTTATAGATAATATTGAAATACACTAGAGTATTTGGAAGAAAGTGCTACATAAAGAGAGATGAATATGATCTAGGAAAGTTTGAATGGAAGAGCAGATGAAGGAATATTTTTATGATATTCTACAAATGGAAAGGCTTATCGGTGTTACAATAAGAGGTTGTGCAGAAGAATGTGGAAAGTGCAAATGTAAAAGTTTACAAAGAATAGAATTATATTGAGATTGCATCTGAACCTTAGACTAAGATAGAAATTGTGTCGATTGTTGCAAAAAACAAAGTTGACCCAGAAAAAGGAGGGGACTAATATAGAAGTAGAGGAACCTAAACTATCTCCTAAAACACCATCAAATTATGTACAGAAGAATCACTTGAAATATCAAATCATTGAAGACAAAAGTAAAGGTGTTCAAACAAGAAGAAGACTTGCAGAATCCAATGAACAAGAAAATTACTATCTCCTATCTCTATTATCCAATTTACATTCTTATGTCAATTGCATATATAGGGTCTACATGTATAATTTTAAACTTTATTTTGGTCACATGTATTTAGGGTGTTTTGTGAGTTAAAATTTGTCCAAAGTCTTCACTTTCACAAGCAATTTGTTAAAAATGCCAAAGTTGGTTTTGATTTCTCTTTCAATTTATTTTAAAACCTTGGAAAAGTTTGTTTTCAAATAAGGAATAGGAAGAGCCACGAGTTCTTTGAGAAAATCAAAAATTTTAGGAGGTAAATCATCTCACACCTCATTTAACTCAACTCAAGTTAAACTCAATCATGGACTAAGGTTTAAATGAGTTCTCTTATGGCCGCCAAGCAAAGATTCCCTGAGTTTCATGCAGTAATACAAAAGATTTTTGTGAAAAGAATGTTGGATTTTTGGCATAAAAGGAGTAATCACTAAGAACATGGCTGAGAACATCGATTCTATAGTCTAGAGCAGCAGTTTTGAAGCAGCTCACAACCATGTACCCTATGCACATTAAAAATTATTCGAGGAATAATTTCAAGCATGTTATGGTACCCATCATCTCTCACACCAGTTTGAAGAGTTCTATGCTATAATTTTCTTAGTTGTTACAAGAGGTAGTTCTATATAGGGATATTGAAGCTTTTGAGGGTTTGTGCTTTATGTCATCTTCTTGAGTCTTACTTTTTGCCATCCTTAGGGTTTTGTATAGAAAATGTTTTAATGTTTTTCTCTTTCAAATCATTAGCAAATGCATTTGTTATTTGGATTGAAAGAGCTAAGATAATCAAAAGAAATCATAGTTCTTTGTGCTTGAAACAACACATGATAAGTTCTTGAAAAGTAAGAGGTAACAAAGAAGCCTATGAAGACTAAGGAACTTATTAGCGTAACAAAGTAAATAAAATCTATTATTCAAGGTGAATGCATAGTTAGAGGCAAAAAATAGGATGAAGGCATTGGTAAGGAAAGAGTATCAAGGAACAACATACTAAATCTTGACACTATGTACCATGAGCCAAGATGAAGGAAGTATTGAAAGAAAAATCAGAGCCTACAACAACAAAGACATCACACGGTCATAGAGATTTCAAGGTCATCAAATACAATGAAATCAAAGGTTATTGACATTAAGTGCCAATGGAGAGATGCAATTAGAGAAATGACAGTGAAGGCTACTCCTTTGAGATCATTCATACAAGGTTTAGAATGCAGTCATTCCATCAACTTGGACCAAACTTCATAATGAAAAAGTTCAATGCAAATGAAGGTTTGAAGAAAACACATAGCCATATCAAGATCTCAGAGCAGTTTGAGAATAAAATGCATGAATAGAGCCTAGTCAAATAAGAAAGTTTTCATGATGTAGATATAACAGTCACAAGGAAAGATACCAAAGACTATGTATTTGTGTGTATCATTAGTTGATCATCTTCAAAATTCTAGATCACGATATTCAACCCAGAAGCAACAAATAAAGGATGACAGTGATGAGTAAAAGTAGGATCTAAGCATCTCATAAGAAGTCTTCAAGCTTCATACATAGAGTGGTGTTTTCTTTTATAATGGAAGCATATGTAGGTAGTGGCACATTGGGTTTGATTTATGTTTTGAACAAAGATATACAGTGAGCTCATTTGGTTAAGACTCCTAAGGTTGATTTCACTATCAAAATATGAGTGTCAAGATCTCAAGGATCTGCAATAGTGAATTCAATATGAGGACAGTCATGGCAGGTTTTGAAAAAGAATTTGATTTCAATCAAGTCAATGGTAATCCAAAATCCATATCATAGAGTTTGCATAGTATTCTTGAAAATCACCAAAACACCATGGACAAGTCATGGTAGTAGTGATATGAGATAGTCATAGACTCTGAAAGTGCAGCCTTATTGACAGTGAATAATAGTTCATTATCGAAGTAAGGACCATAAAGGGCAAAGCAATCGGCTATGATTTCAAGAACAGTGAATGCTTCATAGTAAAGTATCCATGGACAAAGGATACAGGAAGAATGAGAAAATGTACAGTCATGATCTTAAGGTCCTTGAAAAAATTTAAAGCTTCAAGTAGAAAATACAACAATATTAGAGATACAATGAACAAGGAAGCTAAGAAGACTGTCTTAAAAGGTATTTTAGCAACCCTTAATCTCACAGTGATAGAAAGTACAATCAACCTTGACTCAAAATATTCTTGAAGAATACAGTCATAGTGAAATCATGAATCACCCTCTGTTTAGATAGGGTAAAGTCAAGAGGAGTGAGGAGGTTATGAAAAGGTGATAGTCTCATAAAAGCCTTTCAAGGTTTCAGACTCATAGGAGAATCGTTGTCTTCTAAACATGTACCCCACTATAGAGGGAAATCAACATATTATAAGGTACCATTCATATAAAGAGGAAGTTGCATATCCAAAACTATGAATCACAGTGGAGGAAATGACTAATACAAGTAGTCAATGATAGTCTTTAGTTTGACAGTGAACAAGGAGTAGAAGATAATAGAGATAAAATTTCATTTTGATGTCTTTTGTAGCTGAATACCTTGTTCAAAATATTTAAAAGATACATAAAGAATTCAAGTCTGTCAATAATCAGAGTATATGGTCATCAAAGCAAGTTTACAAAGTCAGTGGCATCAAATTTAAATTTCAAGTTTAAATTTGTCATAAATACAAAATGTAATCATCAAAGTGAGCAATACTTGAAATTGAAAATTCAAACCCATCATTAATGTATTCATTTTTTAAATTTCAAAATGAGTCAAGGGGCCGGCCAAATGTAAAATCCACTATTTGAGGAGCTTTTTAGGTTAAATGTGCATTCCTACTCCTGATTTAGAGCCTTCAAGTTGTGAGTCATCAACAAAGGGGTAGTTTGGAGTCCAAATCAACTCAAAATCTTCAGTTTTATCCCTGATTTTGGGGAATTGTCAATTGAGCTTGCCCAACACATTTGAATGAAAAATTTCATAATCAATTAGACCTGATTTCAAGGGACAAAGAAGTAGCTAACATACTCAACCAGCCAATTGAGTCAACAGGTTAGAGGGAGCCAATATTTTGAAATTTGAATCTTAGGAGCAACTTCAATAAAAGGAAAACTTGCAATTCATTTCCAGTTAGTTCTTGCCTTCTTTTCTATATGTACAACAATAAATTTGATCTTGTAACTCAAATATTTTGAGTTTCTTTAATATTTTTCATGCATTATAACAAGTTGATTCTTCAAGATCAATGAGAAGACATGTTGTTCCTACCATTCTCTTGTCAATTATGTGTTGTTGTATGAGTTTTATGAGTTTTATTGTGAAAATTTCAGTCCTTTAAATTTCATTTCATCTATGTCATATGTTTATTGGCAAATAGTATTAAGTGTTGATTATGTTTTATGTTGTGCAAAGTCTTAATTTCAGCAAGCAAAACTGTATGAGTTCATTCATCTCTATGAAAGCTGAAATGGACAATCTCCATATGAAATATTAATGATGCACTTAGGCATGAATAAGTCATGAACAATGGATGTTTTATATATTGGTATAGTTGTAATCAAACATTTCAAAACAACATAACGAACAAACATTTTGGTGCATCACCTCAAGTAGCAATAGGTTTAGAATTCCAAGGCATTTTTTCTACCCTTTTCTTTGTCAATAATCAGTAGTTTTAGGAGATTTATAAAGGGAATCATCCCTCTCTGGAGGTCTACTTCCATAATAGGGTACCCACAACCTGGAGGTAGTCCCATGTGTCACTGGTTAGCTAAGTCTAGGCTTAGCTAGGGTGCAAACCTTAGTGATAACAATTTTTGGCATGCTCGGTGGGACAGTGAACTGAATTTCGGGTCACTAAAAGGTCCATATTTGCTGCTATCTTCATGTGAGCAGCAGTATAACAACCTTTGGAGGCAAAAAAATATCAGAATTGGCAGCTCTAAGTTTATATCCTTTGATTTCAAGCAGATTATGTGCTATTATGTGCAAAGGTCAAATCTAATTTGGTCTTAGTTTTGAGAATTTATATGAATTTTCAATGTATATAAATGCTTTATCATGTCATCATTTCATGGAGAAGTTTCTTAACACCCCCACATTATGAAAATGCTCCCCATGTGCCTTCTTATTTTCCATACCAAGCTCACCTATTTATTGGCCCAAGTCTGAATGGCTCATTAGCAACTAACTATCATCATGCTCATTATGCATACCTTCCACACACCTCTACTCAAGACCCTTGGCAACCTGAATATGAGAGTAATCATCTTTAGAGTATTGATTCAATGAGCCTAAAAGATATAGCTACATACTTTCAAAGCCAATTTGAGGAAATTAAAGGACAAAGAGAGCTTGAAAGGCAGCAAGATGAGTGGGCTTATCAAGCCTATCTACATGAGAAGGAGTTGGAGCATCAAAGGAGGCAATTTGAGGAGGATCTCACAAGGGAAATAGCTACAAAAGAAGAACAAATGAAGATCTTACTTGGTCAAGTTCAGAGGCAACAAGTTCAATAAACTCCTTACATCCCAAGTTTTAACCAATCATCATTCAAAGTTGCAGATCAACCTATGAAAGAAGAGGTTCATGAATTCAAATTTCCAAGCTTCATGTAAGGTGAATTCCTTGAGTCTTCCAAGATTTTTATTCCTAGTTTTATAGAGCCACCTTTGTCGCAAGAACCTATACCTAAGAAAGAAACCTACCTAGTTGTTACCTTTCCAAATCCTTTCTTTGGAAAAGAGGTTCCCATGTTCAAGACAATATCCCTCATGCAAGATGAACCTATTGAGCCTCCTAGAAGTAAAATCCCAAGCTTTAGGAGTTATTCTTTATCACAAAAGCCTATATATGGACAACCACAACCTATAATATCTCAAGAGAAGCCTCTTGAAGAACCTATTTGTCTTCCAATAGCCCAAGAAGTTTCACAAGCTGATCTAGTGGATCCTCTTGAATCTCAAGAAAGATGTTATACTAAGCATAACATGTTGGAGTAGCAAGTTATAGAAGCTTTAGGACAGCAAGGGGAGGTTCAAAATATTGATGTTACAAGGTAAAAAATAGTCCTCTATCACAAGAAAGCAAAGAGAATGATGAAGAGGATTCTTTTTGGGATGATCTTGAGAATTTTGTTTCAAGTTTAGATACCAAGCATCAATATTTTAATGAAGAGGATCAAGAGCAATAGGTTGTTGAGAATGTAATGCTTATTGAATCTCAACAAGATCATGAAAATAATAGTAATAGGGTGTTGATCCATGAGCAAATAATTGAGGACAAATTTATGGAGAAGTTTCAAGAATTTGATATGGAGGAAAGAAAGATCAAATGAAGCATAATCGTGAGCAAGAAAAAGTGGGCATACAAAATCTGAGGTTGAGCATCTCAAGAGGATGCCCAATCAGGCATATTTCTAAAATGAAGACCAAACATGATGGTAAAGAGAAATAGATCCAACCTTCTTATGCACCCCAAACCAGCAGCATGTTTGGTCCAAATCAAAGGGTATGTGATCTTGTATATGATTTTCAAGAAATTTTGCAGCATGTTCTTGTATTTTCAATCATCTTTCATTTCTTCCCAACTGTCCATAAGCATTTAATTCATCCAAGGCTGGGAAGAAAGGGAAGTTATTTCTCAAAACCAGTCAATGGTTTTGTTTGAGTCATCTTTTTGTTGGTTAGTTTAGGAGTAGGCTAGGTGTGTTTTGAATTCAATAAGATGTTGTAACATCTTGTTTCAGTCATGTCAGTGTCTAGTTTTCTTTATTCTAAGTGTTTAATCATATTTTGTCAAGTTTGTCAGTAAATTAGGAGTTGTTGGTCTAGTGTAGCAAGACGTCCTCAGTCTCTTTCTGAGTCTTTTGTAGTCTTGTTTGTGTATAGTTTGGTCAAATCTGAGTCTTTAAGTGTTGTTCAATTCTTCTAATAGCAGTGTCCTAGTCTATCTAAGTCTTATTTTTGAGTTTCAACTCTTTGTGCCCAATGGAAGTGAAAAATCCTACTGGTCCTTTCATGTATTCAGCGGGCAAATACCCCCAAGAGTTGCCAAAATGTTATCCAATTTACATTCTTATGTCAATTGCATATATAGGGTCTGCATGCATAATTTGAAACTTTATTTTGGTCACATATTTATGGTGTTTTGTGAGTTAAAATTTGTCCAAAGTCTTCACTTTCACAAGCAAGTTGTGGAAAATGTCAAAGTTGGTTTTGAATTCTCTTTTAATTTATTTTAAAACCTTGGAAAATTTTGTTTTCAAATAAGGAATAGGAAGAGCCATGGGTTCTTTGAGAAAATCATATTTTTTAGGAGGGAAAGCATCTCACACCTCATTTAACTCAACTCAATTTAAACTTAGTCATGGACTGAGGTTTACATGAGCTCTATTATGGCTGCCAAACAAATATTCCCTAAGTTTTATGAAGTAATATCAAAGATTTTTCCTAACAATGTTGGATTTTTTGCATAAAAAGAGTGATCACTAAGAACGTGGTTGAGAACAGTGATTCTACGGTCTGGAGCAGTAGTTTTGAAGTAGCTCACAACCACGTGCCCTATGCACATTCAAAATTATTCGAGGATAATTTCAAGTATGTTTTGGTACCCATCATTTCTCACACCTCTTTGAAGAGTTTTATGTTGGAAATTTCTTAGTTGTTACAAGAGGTAGTTCTATATAAGGATATTGAATCTTTTGAGGGTTTGTTCTTTCTATCATCCTCTTGAGTCTTACTTTCAGTCATCCTTAGGGTTTTGTATGAAAAATGTTTTAATGTGATTTTCTTTCAAATCATTAGCAACTGCATTTGTTCTTTGGATTGAAAGAGCTAAGATAATCAAAAGAAATCACAATTCTCTGTGCATGAAACAACAAATGATAAGTTCTTGAAAAGTAGAGGTATCAAAGCAACCTATGAAGACTAAGGCACTAATTAGAGTAACAAAGTAAATCAAATGTATTATTCAAGGTGTATGCACAGTTAGAGGTAAAAAATTGAATGAAGGCATTAGTAAGGAAAGAGTAGCAAGGAACAACATACTAAACCTTGACATTATGTACCATGAGGCATGATGAAGGAAGTATTGAAAGAAAAATCTGCACATACAACAATGAAGATGTCATGTAGTCATAGAGCTTTCAAGGTCATCAAATACAATGAAATCAAAGGTTATTGACAATAAGTTCCAATGGAGAGATGCAATTAGAGAAATGAAAGCCAAGGCTACCCCTCTGATATCATTCATACAAGGTTTAGAATGCAGTCATGCCATCAACTTGGACCTAACTTCATAGTGAGAAAGTTCAATACAAATGAAGGTTTGAAGAAAAACACATAGCCATATCAAGATCTCGGAGCAGTTTGAGAATAAAATGCATGAAGAGATCCTAGTCAAATAAGCAAGTCTTTATGATATAGATATTGCAGTCATAGTGAAAGATACCAAATATAGTGGATTTGTGTGTATCATTAGTTGATCATCTTTAAAATGCTAGATCACGGTCTTCAACCTAGTAGGAACAAATAAGTGATGACAGTGATGAGTAAAAGTATGATCTAAGTATCTCATAAGAAGTCTTCAAGCTTCATACATAGAGTGGTATTTTCTTTGATAGTGGCAACCTATGTAGGCAATGGCACATTGGGTTTGGTTTTTGTTTTGAACAAAGATATACATGTTAGGTCTCGGAGACAACTGACAGGGGGGGGTGAATCAGTTGTCAAATAAATTCAAACCAAAAACAACTTAACCAGCTTAATGTTGAATACCGGTAAAGCGGTCTTTTATATAGGTTGACAGTTTTATCAGTTAATTGCAGTAACAGTAAAGATTAATGCATGAAACAAAAGATAAAGTCATCCATAACACATAACACCAATATTTGTACGTGGAAACCCTGTAAGGGGAAAAACCACGATGGGAAACCTTACCCACAATCAGATAGTAAGTGTATACAAATGGGGTCTGCACATGCAGAAAGGCCAAGTGCCTAGAGCTCACTGCTCAAACACAAAATAGGAGTCACACTGACTACTATTGGATGGTTAAATCCAATAAGGATGTACTGCTCAAAATAGCATCTTCATATGCTAGATTCAGTATCGGTGTAGTTTTGATATTCTTTCACAAAAACCTTGTTTCACCTTCAAATGATGTCTATGTGTATAGCTCTGCTTATTCTCACATATACCTTCACAGAATTCTTCTTTGCATTCCACATTCGATCTTACAAATAAGATCTTACATTTATATCATAACCTAGGACCAATTTTAGTAGGTCGACTCTAAAGGATATTATAATAAAATCAATTTACAATTAAAACAATATCCATTGTAATAACCGATACAACATGTCGTCTTGATGCATTTACAACAATAATAAATCATCTCCATAGCGTGCCATGCTGATCTGGAAAAGATAATCCTGTCGGTGTATAACCTGGACCAATTTGTTGGTAACAACAAATATGCTAATACGAATATGCCAATAAACAAATCTTAAAGACAAAGTGTCCAAACAATGTCTTCAACATAACCAAGTGTTTTCCATGCCATTCCAAGTGTCGGTGATCATTATATCCTATTGGTGTTCTAGATACTAGTGACTGTGCATGAGTCATTTGCTTGCCAGTGAATGTTGTTGATTCTCCAAAGTGCCAGAGTTGATAAGGTTTAGTAGGTGTTTACATCAATGACAAAACCATACCAAAATACCAACAATCTCCCCCTTTGGCATTGATGGCAACACAAGATGGAAAAACCATCAAAGTGCCAAAATAGAAATGCCAAGTACCAAAAGCCAACAAAAGCCAGCAATCTCCCAAAAGAGATCATAGCTAGAAATAAAAAATTCAGATATAAATAATCTCTCCCCCTAAGAGTGACATGTGTTTCCTTGTGTTTTTCCATACCAATCTATCCCTCTTTGACATCAATTGCCAAAGTAAAAACATTTTTCAGATACAAAATACCAACCAATTCAGTATACCAACTACTCCCCCTGAGAAGTAGCTTCCTCATCAAAGCCAGAGTAAAATATTTCTCTGTTAATTCTATCGGTTGATGACAAACGTCAACTTCCTAAGTCTCTACCGGTGGGGGTATGACCCCAATCCGATCTCTGAGATATTCAAAAGTCTCCTTAGGTAGAGGTTTAGTGAAAATATCTGCAATCTACTCTTTGGTATTCACATAAACCAATTTTATTTCTTTTGCTTCAACATTCTCTCTTAAAAAATTTAGTTTGATAGAAACATGTTTGGTTTTAGAATGTAGTACTGGATTCTTAGATATATCAATTGCTGCAGTGTTATCACAATAGATAGTAATAGGTTCCTTGCATTTTACCTTTATGTCTTTCAACATTTGTTTAAGCCATAGTACCTATGTATAGTTAGTTGCTGCTGCAGCATATTCTAATTCTGTTGTTGATAAGGATGTACAACTTTGTTTCTTACTCAACCAAGAAACTAGTCTGCTTTCAAGAAAAAATGCTCCTCCAGTGGTGCTTTTTCTATCATCCATATCTCCTGCCCAATTTGCATCTGTGTATGCACATAATTCAAAGTTTTCATCTCTAGGATACCATAATCCAAGATTTGTTGTGCCTTGCAAGTACCGGAAAATCCTTTTTACTATTGATTCATGATTTTCTCTAGGATTACTCTGAAATCTTGAAACAATACATACTGCATTCATGATATCAGGTCTTGTTTGTGTCAAATACAGTAAACCTCCTAGCATAGATTTGTATCTAGTTAGATTAACAGGTGTAGATTCATCCCTTTGTGATAATTTGTCATTTGTAGTCATAGGTGTGCTTACCGGTTTAGAGTTCTCCATCCCAAATTTCTTTAATAACTCCTTCAAGTATTTGGATTGACTCAAGAATATACCTTTATCAGTTTGTGAAATCTACAATCCTAAAAAGAATTTTATTTCTCCAATCATAAACATTTCAAATTCTTGCTGCATTTCAATAGAAAATTCTTTACATAATCCATCTTATCCTCCAAAGATTATATCATCAACAAAAACTTCTATAACCAAGATTTCATCATTTTTCACTTTATAATATAAGTTGTTGTCAGCATTACCTTTAGAAAAACCAATCTTCAAAAGATACTTATCCAATCTTGCATACCAAGCTCTTGGAGCTTGCTTCAACCCATACAAAGCTTTCCTTAACCTGCAAACCATATATTTTTTATCTATCAAAGAAAATCCATCAGGTTGTTCAATGTAAACTTCTTCTTAAATATCTTCATTCAAAAATGCACATTTAATATCCACTTGATATACTTTGTAGTTCTTATGTGCTGCAAAAGCCAAAAATAATCTGACTGCCTCAATTCTAGCTACCGGTGCAAAGGTCTCATTATAATCAATTCCCTCTTTCTGAGAATATCCCTTACACACTAGTCTTGCTTTATTTCTGGTAACCTTACCATCTTCATTAAGTTTGTTTCTGAATACCCATTTGGTTCCAATTACATTTTTATCTTTAGGTCGGGGAACTAATGTCCAAGTGTTATTCTTCTCAATTTTCTCTAATTCGTCTTCCATAGCTTTAATCCAGTGTTTATCTTCACATGCCTCATTAATTGATGATGGTTCAATTTGAGAAATAAGACATACCTCTTCATTTTCCAATCTTCCTCTTGTCATAACTCCTTTATACTAGTTTCCAGTTATCTGATCTTTAGAGTGATTCAGTCTTACATACTGGGGTGTCTTCGTTTGTTGTTGCTCCTCAACTACTATGGAATTTTCATATGATACCAGTATAACTGGATCTATATTCTGTACTGGTGGGTTTAGTGTAGGTTCATTTGTCAGAATTTCTATTGCCGGTTCAAAATCTATATACCTTGAAGTTCCTCTAAATTGTTCATCAATCTTCACATTTGTACTCTCAACAATTTTCTGCAATCTTTTGTTAAAACATCTATATGCCTTACTCTTAGATGAATAACCAAGAAATATTCCTTCATCACTTCTAGGATCAAATTTCCCAATATACTCATCTCTTCTAATATAGAATTTACTTCCAAATATTCTGAAATATTTAAGAGTGGGAGTAATACCAAACCATAGTTCATGAGGGGTCTTATCGGTTTCACCTTTGATGTGAACTTTGTTGAGCGTACAGGCTGCTATACTTACTGCCTCTCTCTAATACACATGTGGTAGATTTTCTTCTGATAACATACTTCTTATTTCATCCAAGATAGTTTTGTTTTTCCTTTCAACAACTCCATTCTATTGTGGTGTCCGGGGTGCTGATAGTTGTCTTCTGATTCCATTCACTTCACAAAATGTATTAAATTCCTTAGATGTAAATTCTCCTCCTTGATTTGATCTCAAACATTTGATTTTCTTACCGGTTTCATTTTCTACCTTTGCTTTAAATAGTTTGAACTTTCCAAGTGCTTCTGATTTTTCTCTAAGAAAAGTAACCCAACACATTCTAGAGTAGTCATCAATGATTAGCATGAAATATCTATCACCTTACAAACTTTTAGTTCTAGTTGGACCACATAAATCAGTATGGATTAAGTCAAGAGCATTATTTGATTTTTCTGGAATACTTTTAAAATTAGCTCTAACTTGTTTTCCAAATTGACATTCCTTACATACTGTATTGTGAGGTTTGATAATTTTAGGTAAATCTCTAACCGCCTTAGTAGTACTAATTTTTACCATGTAATCAAAGTTTACATGACAGTGTCTCTTATGCCATAGCCAGCTTTCATCAATATGTGCAATCAAGCATGTCTTTTCACTGTTATTCAAATGAAAGATATTACCTCTAGTTTGATTACCGGTTGCAATTTCCAAACCAGTTCTATTCATGATTTTGCATTTTCCATTTTTGAATTGTAACTCAAATCCTTTTTCAATTAATTGACCAACACTTAAAATATTATTCTTTAAACCTTCAACATAGTAAACATTGTTAGTATTATGCTTACCATCAAGAGATATTGTACCTTTACCTTTGATCAGACAAGCTTTATCATCTCCAAATCTCACTAAGCCTCCATTATATTCTTGAAAGTTCAAGAATTTACTTTTATCTCCAGTCATATGATGTGAGCATCTTGAATCAATGATCCATTCATCCTTTACTTCAACTTTAGTTGTCAGGGCCTGCTCTACTGATTGAATGGTAGGTGTTAGTTGGTCTTCTATTATAGCAACAAAAACCCATCCATTGTCTGTTGGATCCTAATCAGAATCATCAGTCACTCCTTCATCAGCAAGATAACAAGATTTGTCTTTATTCTTCTTAAATTTGTATCTCTGATATTCAGGGTTAGACTTGTATGTTCTTCTAGCTTCTTCTCTTAGTCTAGCATGTCTATTAGGGCATCTAGAAGCCATATGATTGATCTCATTATAGTTAAAGCATTTAAAGGGTGCTTTACCTTCATACTTACTTCCAACTAGACCTTTAGGCATTTTCCTTGCAAATAGTGCTTCAATTTCTTCATTTTCTCTCTTGCTTTCCTCAAGTTCTCTTGCATAAAAGGCTTTCCAATTAGATTTGTCAAATGATGGTGCAGATGATGTTGATGCCTTAAAAGCTAAATCTGTCTTTATAGTAGCAACAAGACCAAATTCCTCAATTTCAAAAGCTGGGAGTTTTCCAATCAATGTATCCCTAGTTACTAATGTATTAGGCATTGTTCTTAACTCATTTATAGCAGTAACCTTCATTTTATATGCCGATGGCAATCCTTTTAAAACTTTTGAAACAATTTCATCTTCACTTAAGGTTCCTCCACAACATTTAATACCCAAAACAATTTCATTAACTCTTTCCATAAAAGCATAAATCCTTTCATCTTCTTCCATTTTTAGATTTTCATACCTGACTTGAAAGCTTTCAAGTTTTGCAATTTTGACTGTGGAATCTCCTTCATTTAGTGTTTCCAAATGATCCCAAATAGCTTTAGCAGTGGATCTATCTGATAATCCCATGATTTGTTCATCTGTTAATGCGCTCAAAAGTGCTTCTCTTGCTTTGCAATCATTTTCTTCATCTTTTCCCAAGGTAGGTGGATTAGGCTAACTAGGAGTAGGAGCAGTATAGCCATTCTTTGTAACTTCCCAGATGTCCTTTCCAATACAATTCAGATGTGTCTCCATTCTAATCTTCCATATGCCATAGTTGGTTCCATCAAGTTTAGGACTGTCCTTCCTGAAATAGTTAGTAGACATTAGATCTCCTCAAGTTGTTAAACTTTTGCAAAAGAGGACTAAGCTCTGATATTAATTGTTAGGTCCTGAAGACAACTAAGAGGGGGGAGGGGACAGGGGGGTGAATCAGCTATCAAATAAATTCAAACCAAAAACAACTTAACCAACGTAATGTTGAATACCGGTAAAGCAATCTTTTATACCGATTGACAGTTTTATCAGTTAATTGTAGTGTCGGTAAAGATTAATGCATGAAAAAAAAGACAAAATCATCCACAACACATAACACCAATATTTGTACGCGGAAACCTTGTAAGCGGAAAAACCACAGTGGGAAACCTTACCCACAATCAGATAATACTAATGCAGATAGTAAGTGTATACAAATGGGGTCTGCACATGCAGAAAGGCCAAGCGCCTAGAGCTCACTGCTCAAACACAAAATAGGAGTCACACTCACTACTACAATTGGATGGTTAATGATGAATACTAAGAGGGGGGGGGGGTGAATTAGTATGCCAAAAATCACTGTACTTAAACACATTACTACACTAGTAGTAAACCGGTAAAACAGTTTAGCAAACAAACCAGTTAGCACATATGCAAACCCAATAGCAAATAATGCATTCACCCATAGGAGCACAAACACCATAACACAAGATATTTTGACATGGAAACCCAAATAGGAAAAACCACGGTGAGATGAAACTCACAAGTAACTATCTGCAGAATAGGAACCAAACCGGTTAAGGTCATACAATGTTCTTTACCAGAACAGATCCTGTTAGGAATCTCAATCTCTATTAGGAGATAAGTCCAATTAAAGACTACCTTGCTAGAGGATTTTAGATCCACAGATGTGAACCACCTTGTTAGAGGATTTACAAATGGCTTTTTGGGCCTACCCGGTTGAGGGCTTCAGACTTGTCGAAGATGTGATTAATCAACAAGTGAGTGATCTAGAAAATAGCACAAATTGCTTGGTTAGATCCTTGATAGCTCGTTTCTAATGCATTTCAGCATTACTTTAGTCTTCAACACATTCACACTCTGCCTCTTCTCGTAGACCTGAACTTCTCTTCTATATTCACACTTACAAAAACTCATTAACCACCTTAAACCCTAGCAACAACCTAAAACCCTAGATATGATGTCCTTATAAAGGAATCTGATTTCATGTTGGTCCAATAGGATTACAATACAATTTCCTAGGTTCAATGCATCTAGACATATTTGGTAACACGACACAAAAAGCACCACCAAAAAATCGGTGGATGGTAACTCATCACAAAATGTCAGTTGGTAACTCATCACAGAGTATTACCGATTCATACAAAATACTGGTTTAAGAAAAATATCAGTTGTCGGTTTGACAAAATGAAGACTGGGAAATATGAGTTGTGCCACTTCGTACCACTTGAGATCCTCGAACCACTTGGGGTCTTCATACTGCTTGAGATCGGTAAACACTTTATGCAAAACACCGATAGTCTAAAGACTATAATACATCATACCGGTTGGAACAAATACCAGTTGAGCTTTAACTCATACATACAAAAAGTGATCTCAAATCAAGTGCGTGTCCATCAATGACAATCACAACATCAATCATCAGAAATGCCAACAATCTCCCCCTTTGGCATTGATGGCAAGACTTAGGAAAATTTTGACATCTAAGTGTTTTACAACAAAAATATGCCATAATCAAAATTACTCCTCCTAGGCATATACACTATCCCTTTTGCAGAAAATACAATGTATACTACTCCTTAACAGAAATAACATGAAAGTATACATCCAAACATTCAAAATTTATACTTCTCCCCCTTTGCCAACAATGGAAAAAGTATTGTAGACTAACTCCTATTTCATTAGTATAAAATAATAAGTGTTTATGATAGTAATGAGTAAAACTTGTCAAAAACTGATTTAAATTCCTGCAAAAATTGCTTCATGGATAAGCACCATGATTTAAGTAGGGAGGTAGCCACCTCTTTCTCTGTCTGCATCTGGGAGACTTGTTCTTCCATGGCATCTATCGTGCTCATCTCTTGAGTGACTGTTAGGGCATTAAGATTTAGATAGCATTTCTGGAGAATTTGCAGTCTTGGCAGTAGGACCAATTGAAGTTCCTGCAAATTTCATGTCCAGTTGCTTATCTCTTCCTCTAGTCTTGCAGACTAAAGTTGAAACCAGTGAGAAGTTTGTCCATATGTGGAGAAGGAGTCATATGGCATCTTGAATGTGCTAATAAATGACTGCATATCAGTTTGTAGTTTGTCCTTCTGAGTGAGCATATCATCATAGAATAAATGAGATTGGAAAATCTTGTTGAGTAGTAGATTGCCCTCATCCATTGCATCTCTAATGTCCTTCTGTGCCTTCTGAAGATCAGACCGGAGCTTTGTTAACTTTCTCACCAAGGCAGTGTCCAGAGCCTTTTGATGTTCCTTCTTGGCATTTGCTTCTTCAACCTCTTCGAGGCTTTGTACCCGATCTTCTACAACTGTGCATAGGAGCTTCAATCGTGCAAGTGAGGAATCGGTACTGGGAAGGTTCGTACCAGGTATCAAACTGGTAAGAGTGTCCACCGTAGCTTGGTTCACATCTTGCTCCTTTTTCCTCCTTATCACTTCTAGGCGTTCTTGAGCAACCTTAATGCTCTGCAGCAACTCTGATTCATTTGCGGACTGGAGGTCAATGGGACTAGTAATGTCAGCCAGTTTAGCCTGACTACCGGTTGCCATTGGGGTCTCCACCTATGTGCTTTTTACCGCTGCTTCCTTGTCCTTGTCTTTTTGTTGATCTTCTTGGGCCTTCCTCTGCTCCTCTTCTTCTTTCTTTCTTTTCTCTTCTTCTTGTCTCTTCTCTTCATCTTTTTGCTTCTTTTCTTCTTCATCCTTCTTCTTCTCCTCTTCCTTCTTCCTCTTCTCGTCTTCCTATTTCTTCTCTTCATCTTTCCACTTCTCCTCTTCTTTCTTTTGCTCTTCCTTCTTCTTCTCTTCCTCTTGTTTCTTATTTTCCTCTTATCTTCTCTTCTTCTCCTCTTCTTTTCTTTTATCCTCATCCTCTTTCTTCTTTTTCTCCTCTTTTCTCTTATCCTCTTCCTATTTCCTCTTTTCATCTTCTTTTCTCTTATCCTCTTCATTTGCCTATTTCTCCTTTTCTGCTTTTTATTATTTCCTTTCTTCTTCTACCTGCTTCTCTTATCATGTTCCTTCTGATGGTGTACCCTAAGTAACACTTTCACCATCTAAGGTGTCAACATCAATGGGGTCCATTTGTTCAGTGACCGGTTCTTCTTCACTTTTATACACCTCATCTGGTTTGCCAGTTTCTGGTTCTTGCTCAGCTTTCCTATTGGCTTCAGCCACTTGTTGCATCTTTAGAGCTTCTTGAGCATGATTATGTGTATCTTTTATCACTTCATGAACCTTTCCTTCCAGTAACAGGAGTCTTCTTTCTTCCTCATTTCCTATAAATCTTTTCTATGGCAATGCGCCATTTATTGTCTAAAGAATTATACAAAGAATCTGGTGTCTCAGATCTAATTTCTGAAGGCGACCAGTCATTAACACACAAATACTTAATGATTTCCTGTTCAACTTCTTCCTTTTCATCATCAAAACAAACAATTAAATCATTCAGCAATTTTCTCCTAATATTCTTTATAGTTCTTTGACAATGTGTCAAAGGTTTGTAAGAAGAAATATCAATATTTACCGATGCAGATGATGCCGGTTCATTCTTTGTCTTTTTCTTCGTTTGCCTAGTCTTCTTAGGCAGTTCTTCTGACACAGTTTCTTCTGAGTCTGGTGTATTGCTTTTTTTCTTCCGCTTCCTCTCAAAGACTTTGGTAGGTGCAGCTTCCGGTTTCTTCTTAGCTGGTGACCGCTTGGTCACTTTGGGACTAGCTACAGTAACCAGTGTCAATGCTGAAGGCACTGCCTTTCCTTTCTTTTTTGAGGGTTCTACAACCAGTGTAACCCTTTCCAAATAGGTACCATTTCTCTTTGCCTTAGGATCAAGGGGTGAGGTGATTAGGGTAGAAGCATACTCGTCCAACATATCATTCATTACCTCATAGCCCATAGGCTCCACTTCTTCCCGTCTGGGCTCAACGGCCTCCATTATGCATTCATCTACTTTGATGGTGAAGTAGATATCTTCCTCATACTTTTTGACTATATCACCAGATAATCTTATCCTTTGGCTCATCTTGCGTCTGAACTCATCAAAGTATTTGTTCAGCACTTTCGGATAGCCATTCCAACTGCTTGTAGACTTTCCTTGATTTGTTTTGTCACCGGTTGGTCTGAAAACCACTGAATATCACCTACTCCTAGAAAGTAGCCTTGAAAGTAAAAGAACAACCCAACCAGTAGTTGTCCGAACTTGAATCTCAGTGCATTGTCTTGTTTGATCGAGTTAAGATTCAACAGAAGTTGTCTTTGCATACAAGTGCACAGATCAAACGATGCATCTTCCTTGATCATCTTGTAAGCGACATTTACCACTACAGCAGACACATAATTAATTCTACTAGCAGAGAATGTCTGGTAACCTATCACCATGCAGGCATACTTGACCAGATCATCCTTGATTGAGTTGATAGTCATTCCACGTGAGTCGCTCACTAAACTAGTGAGCTTGGACATTACAGTCTTGCTGACCTTCCTTAGGGTTGGTACTTCCCCTGTGTTATAGAAACCAATGACAGTATGAATCACTTCCGATGTGATATCATGCGTCCTCTCTAGGTACATCTTATCACTATGTACCTTGCTTAGAATAATGCAAATGTGATCATCCAAAAATTCTTCAAGAAAGTAAACTGCATTGTGAAGTTTCTTCTTTTCTAGGATGTTGAATTCTGGTTTAATCTTCTTATCTTTTCTACAGAACAGGCTTAGCTGGGAATGGATCACAAGAGACCCTAGGTCTTTGATTTTGTAGTCTATGTAATCAGAGATGCCTTCTTCTACTATAACACCAGCAGGTACTTGAGATAGGGCATTGTATTTCGACTTTCGTTGAATGAAGTCCATAGAATCAACAGGTGCTCTAGAGCTATCATGTGATGTGGAAGCCATGATAAACAAGGAATTTTGAAAAATACCTTAGTAGATCAAAAATTAGGGCTTCGCAATTTGAACTACGCTTCACACTCCTTAGGTTACTAAAATACCACTTTGCATTCTACTCTCCTTCAGCAGATGTTAGCTTCAGATTCTTCTTCAAGTTTTCGATAGATTCCTTGAATCGCCATGTAAATCACTTTTCTTCACTCTGCACTTGAAAAAAACTTCTTCACTCAAAAAAATGATAAGTGAGAAATGATTTGAAAATTCCTTTTAAATAGGTTCTCCACCTACCATAATAAATGCTCCACTATTAGGGCGTAAACCCTAATTTGCCTTTTACCATTTCTGGTCTTCTGCCAACTGATAGGTATCACATACCAGTTAATGTCTTTTACCAGTGTCAATAGGGGGTTCGAAGTATTTCACCATTTGCTCCCCCTAAGCTTTTCTGATGCTTAGTTTGTCGATTCCGAAATTTCCACACTAGGTGCAGAGACTGGTTCTTCTTGTAACACCACTAGTTTCTTTTTCCAGGTTTTGTTCATATCCGCTTGAACAATTTCAATATCAATCTTCCCTTCCGGAGTGACCAGTATGTCATCTGATATGTTCTTTCTTGTTTTGCAGAATCTGGCAATGTGACTCAGTTTGTTGCAATGATAGCAGACCATTCTAGGTGCTCTCCATGGTCCATTATTCATGTTACCATTCTTCCTCCTACATGTTACAGCAGTGTGACCATGACAATAATAGATCAAATAGTTTGCTCTCCACCCGGTTGCCGCTTGATAGCCACCGCTTCCTGACTGATGATTAAAGGTATTAAACCAATTGTGATTTTGGTTCACAAAAGGTTCCAGACCAACTCCTTGAGTCCTCTGAGGATATCTTCCAGTGTTGTTCATAACAGACCTGCATTCAAATGCTCTATGCCCAAACTTTTTTCATGCATAACAATTACCATTGAACTTATTGGATCTAGGTACATTGTTTATAAAGTAAGGAAAATTATTGTAGGCTTTGCTCCTACACAAATTAGGAGTATGTCCTTCTTTAAGACAGTTAAAGCAATATAGGTTTGAACTTTTACTTACCTTTACCTTTAAATGTCGGTTGCTTCTTTGATTCTTCAACATTTGCACCAGAGGTCTCTCCTTGCTCATGACTGGAGTAACCAAGTCCATCAATATTCTTGATAGGTTTGGTCGATTAAAGCTTTTTCTCTAGCTTAATAGTACTCTTGTTGAACTTAGCAAGTATTTCCTTTGACTCAGAGACTTCTTTGGAAATAGCAACATTTGTTTCCATCAAGTTTGCATTCTCAAAGATGGCTATGTTCAGTTCTCCTTGCATGTCTTCCTTTTCCACTTTGCTCGCATGGAGTTGAGCGGTTAGGGAAATAATCTCTTGCTTCAACTTGGAGATTTATTGATCTTTGTCTTTTACCAGATCTTCAGCTTTCCTCTGGTTCTCAAGCTCTTGGCACATTCAAATAGTCAGTCCTTCCAACTCTTTTCTCAGGTTGGAATTGGATTCATTCTACTTCTTGAATTAGGGCTTCCATGTCCGCTTCATCAGAAAAACTATTTTCAGATAGCTCCATCATTTTTTCAACATGTTCTCTCCTTTTTTCCTAAGAGGCCTTATATTTGACCGTAAGATCATCATAGGCTTGCTCAGACTGAGTGAGCCGATGAGTAAGTTCCCTCACAATGTATTCCCCTATATCTCTTTCCAAGTGGTTAGACTTATAGAAAGGTTGGCTCTGATACCAATTGATGAATAGTAAGAGGGGGGGTGAATTAGTATGCCAAAAATCACTGTACTTAAACACGTTACTAAACTAGCAGTAAACTAGTAAAATAGTTTAGCAAACAAACTGGTTAGTGCACATGCAAACCAAATAGAAAATAATGCATTCACCCATAAGAGCACAAACACCATAACACAAGATATTTTCACGTGGAAACCCAAATGGGAAAAACCACGGTGAGATGAAACTCACAAGTAACTATCTGCAGAATAGGAACTAGACCGGTTAAGGTCATACAATGTTCTTTACAAGAATAGATCCTATTAGGAATCTCAATCTCTGTTAAGAGATAAGTCTGATTAAAGACTACCTTTCTAGAGGATTTTAGATCCACAGATGTGAACCACCTTGTTAGAGGATTTACAAAAGGCTTTTTGGGCCTACCCAGTTAAGGGCTTCAGACTTGTCGAAGATGTGAGTAATCAACAAGTGAGGGATCTAGCAAATAGCATAGATTGCTTGGTTAGATCCTTGATAGCTCGTTTCTAATGCATTTCAACATTACTTCAGTCTTCAACATGTTCACACTCTTCCTTTTCTCGCAAACCTGAACTTCTCTTCTATATTCACACTTACAAAAACTCATTAACCACCTTAAACCATAGCAACAACCTAAAACCCTAGACATGATGTCCTTATAAAGGAATCTGATTTCATGTCGGTCTAATAGGATTACAATACAATTTCCTAGGTCAATGCATCTAGACATATTTGGTAACACGACACAAAAAACACCGCCAAAGTGTCGGCATTGCCTAGCTGGTAACTCATCACAAAATATCGGTTGGTAACTCATCACAGAGTATTACCAGTTCATACAAAATACCGGTTTAAGAAAAATACCGGTTGCCAGTTTGACAAAATGAAGATTGGGAAATATGAGTTGTGTCGCTTTGTTCCTTCATACCGCTTGAGATCCTCAAACCGCTTGGGGTCTTCATACCACTTGAGATCGGTAAACACTTTCTGCAAAACACCGATAGTCTAAAGACTATAATACATCATACCAGTTGGAACAAATATCGGTTGAGATTTAACTCATACATACAAAAAGTGATCTCAAATCAAGTGTCTGTCCATCAATGACAATCACAACATCAATCATCAAAAATGCCAACAGGTAAATCCAATAAGGATGTACTGCTCAAAATAGCATCTTCATATGTTGGATTTAGTACCGGTGTAGTTCTGATATGATTTCACAAAAACATTGCTTCACCTTCAAATGATTTATGCGTGTATAGATTTGCTTATTCTCGCATATACCTTCACACAACTATTCTTCGCATTCCACATTCGATCTTACAAATAAGATCTTACATTTATATCATAACCTAGGACCAATTTTAGTAGGTCGGCTCTAAAGGATATTACAATAAAATCAATTTACAATTAAAACAATATTCGATGTAATAACCGATACAACATGTCGGCTTGATGCATTTACAACAATAATAAATCTTCTCCATAGTGTGTCATGTTGATCTGGAAAAGATAATCCTACTGGTGTATAACCTGGACCAATTTACCGGTAACAACAAATATGCTAATATGAATATGCCAATAAACAAATCTTAAAGACAAAGTGACCAAACAATGTCTTCGACATAACCAAGTATTTTCCATGCCATTCCAAGTGTCGGTGGTCATTATATCCTATCGGTGTACCAGATACTGGTGACTGTGCATGAGTCATTTGCTTGCCGGTGAATGTTGTTGATTCTCCAAAGTGTCAGAGTTGATAAGGTTTAGTAGGCATTGACATGAATGACAAAACCATACCAAAATACCAACAATACAATGAGATCATTATGAGGAATGATTCCATAGAAGCCCAGTGTAGTCAATAAAAGATAGAGACACCATATAGTCTCATGGAAAAGGCATATATAAGTCTTTAGAGAAGTCACAGACATAAGCATCCACCTTTGAGTACGCAGTGATTACCATGCAAGAACGATCAATCCATCATATGACAACATATAGCATATAGATCAGTCTTTTGTTATAAGGCAGTCAAGAGAAAAATAATACAAATACGGTCAGTAAAGCAGTATGATAGAGGAGTTTTCCCATGCATGGAGATAGTCACAAGGAATGAAACCAGTTTCATGCAATACCAAGTGTAAGCTTGTGAAGTTTTCCATACCATGGAGAAGGAGATCAATGATGAATACAATCACATACATGTTGATGGATAAATGAGCATTTACTATATGGGTTACGAATGTATATAGTCAAGGAGTAGTTGAGATTCAAAGACATAGTCATGGTCATATGACACTGGAGGACCTGAATGAAAATACACAATAAGAAGATAGTCATTCATGACTAATAAATTGTTCATTAATGTTTATTATTATCAAGTACAAGGTGTTATCAGTTATAATCTCAAAACCCTATCAAATAATGATATAATAGTCATGAAGATCCTAGTGAAAAAAGGACAGACCATAAAGAACCTAAATGATAGCCCAGTCTTCACAAAGGTAGTGACAGTCTCCAAATCATCTTAGAGATCTCAGTGAATAAGAAGAAATAATCATTAGTTCATGGCATCCAAAGTACTTGCAAGTCTAGACAAAGAGGATTCATGAAGACTCCTACGGTTGATTTCACTATCAAAATATGAATGTCAAGATCTCAAGGATCTACAATAGTGAATTCAGTATGAGGACAATCATGGTAGGTTTTGAAATAGAATTTGAATTCAATCAAGTCAATGGTAATCCAAAGCCATATCACGGAGTTTGCATAGTATTCCTGACAATCACCAAAACACCATGGACAAGTCACTACAGTAGTGATATGAGACAGAGTGTAGCCTTATTGATAGTCAATAATAGTTCATTATCAGAGTAAGGACCATGAAGGGCAAATAAATTAGCCATGATTTTAAGAACATTGAATGCTTCATAGTAAAGTAGCCATGGATAGAGGATACAAGAAGAATGAGAAAAAGTACAGTCATGAGCTTAAGGTCCTTGAAAAAATTTAAAGCTTCAAGCAGCAAATACAACAATATTAGAGATACAATAAACAAGGAAGGTGAGAAGACTATCTTAAAAGGTATTGTAGAAACCGTTAATCTCGCAGTGATATCAAGTATAGTCAACCTTGACTCAATCTTCTTGAAGAATACAATCATAGTGAAATCATGAATCACCCTTTGTTCAGATAGGGCAAAGTCAAGAGCAGTGCGGACATTATGAAAAGGTGATAGTCTCATAAAAGCCTTTCAAGGTTTTAGGCTCGTAGGAGAATCATTGTCTTCTAAACATGTACCCCAATGTAGATGGCAATCAACATATTATAAGGTACCATTCATATAGAGGAAGTTGCAAGTCTAAAACTATGAATCATAGTGGAGGAAATTACTAATACAAGCAATAAATGATAGTCTTTAGTTTGACAATGAATAAGGAGTAGAAGATAATAGAGATAAAATGTCATTTTGATGTCTTTTGCAGTTGAATACCTTGTTCACAATCTTTAAAAAATACATAAAGAGTTCAAGTCTTCAATAATAAGAGTAAATGGTCATCAAAGCAAGTTTACAAAGACCATGGCATCAAATTTGAATTTTAAGTTCAAATTTGTCATAAATGCAAAATGTAATCATCAAAGTGAGCAATACTTGAAATTCAAAATTCAAACCCATCATTAATATATTCATTTTTCAAATTTTAAAATGAGTCAAGGGGTTGGCCAAATACAAATTCCACTATTTGAGGAGATTTTTGAGGTCAAATATGCAGTCCTACTCTTGATTTAGAGCCTTCAAGTTGTGAGTTATCAACCAAGGAGCAGTTTGGAGGCCAAGTCAACTCAAAATCTTCAGGTTTTTCCCTGATTTTGGGGAATTGTCAAGTGAGCTTGCCCATCACATTTGTATGAAAAATTTCATAATCTGTTAACCTTGATTTCAAGGGACAAAGAAGCAACTAACACACTCAACCAACCAACCGAGTCAGCGGGTCATAGGGAGCCAATATTTTGAAATTCAAATCTTAGGAGTAACTTCAATAAAAGGAAAACTTGCGATTCATTTTCAGTTAGTTCTTGCCTTCTTTTCTACATGTACAATAGTAAATTTGATCTTGTAACTCAAACATTTTGAGTTTCTTCAATATTTTTCATGCATTGTAACAAGTTGATTCTTCAAGATCAATGAGAAGACATGTTGTTCCTACCATTCTCTTGTCAATTATGTGTTGTTGTATGATTTTTATGATATTTATTGTGAAGATTTCAGTCCTTTAAATTTCATTTCATTTATGTCATATGTTTATTGTTAAGTAGTATTAAGTGTAGATCAAGTTTTCTGTTGTGTAAAGTCTTAATTTCAACAAGCAAAACTGTATGAGTTCATTCATCTCTATGCAAACTGAAATTGACAACCTTCATATGAAATGTTAATGATCCACTTAAGTATGAATAGGCTGTGAACAATAGCTATTTTCCTTATTTTTATAGTTGTAATCAGTCATTTCAAAACAACAGAAAGAACAAACATTTTGGTGCATCACCTCAAGTAGCAGTAGGTTTTCATTTCCAAAGCATTTTTTCTACCCTTTTCTTTGTCAATAATCAGTAGTTTTAGGAGATTTCTAAAGGGAACCAACCCTCTTTGGAGGTCTACTTCCACAATAGGGTACCTACAACCAAGAGGTAGTCCCATTTGTCACTGGTTAGCTAAGTCTAGGCTTAACTAGGGTGAAAACCTTAGTGATGAAAATCTCAATTTGGACCAAAGACCTATGTGGAAGCCAATAAAGATGCAAGTTGGATAAAGACAATGGAAGAAGAGCCGATTTAGATAAAAAAGAATCAGTGATGAGAATTGATACCTAGACTAATAGGCAAAAATGTGATAGGAACCAAGTATGGGTGTTCAGGGAAAAACTGAATGAAAATGGAAAAGTCACTAGAAACAAGGCAAGATTGGTTTGTGAAGGTTATTCCCAAGTTGAAGGCATAGATTTTGAGAAGACATTTTCTTTGGTATCAAGGACGGAAGCTATAAGGATGTTTCTTGCATTTTTCATCTCACAATAACTTAAAAGTATATTAGATGGATGCCAAGTTATCTTTCTTGAATAGATAAATAAAGGAAAAAGTATACATTGAACAATTGAATGGATTCAAACTATCAAATAATTAGGATATAGTTTTCAGGTTGAAGAAGGCATTGTATGGACTCAAGAAAGCTCCTAGAGCTTGGTATGCGATGTTGAATAGGTATTTATTGTAGTAGAACTTCAAAAAAGGTACTATAGATAGTAATCTTTAATTTAAAATTGAAGGTGAAAAATTGTTGATTGTTGTTGTGTATGTTGATGATATCATATTTAGAAGAGATGATAATGTATGTAGGAAGTTTGCAAAAGAGATGTAAAAGGAATTTCAGATTTTATGATAAGTGGGTTGTCATTTTTCCTTGGTCTATAAGTAACTCAATTAGAAAAAATATTTTTATTTCTTACACCAAGTATATCAAGTAGATGTTAAGGAAGTTTGAGATGGAGAATTCTAAACCAAATTCCAACCCCATGGTCACTAGTTGTAAGTTAATCAAGGATGATGGATCTATGGATCTGTTGATCGAAAAAATTATAGATCTGTGATTGGAGGATTGTTGTATTTGACTGCTTCAAGACCAAATATTATGCAAGTTGTTTGTTTGGTGGCTAGATATAAAGCTAGTCCTAAGAAATCACATGATCAAGTAGTGAAGAAGATATTCAGATATTTCAAAGGGTCTCTAAACTATGGGTTATGGTATAAGAAGGATGATGATTTTATATTGAAAGCATATATATATGATGATTGGGCTAGATGTGTTGGCATTATGGATGAATTTGATTATGTGTTGCATTGATGATTGGTCATTGATGTCAACACTAGCTGTTATGATTGGTTACTGACAGACAAGTTTTGGTTACCAATAGAAGATCTAGTGTTACCGGTAGAAGAGACTATCAGTTCGATACTTCTGACATGTTTGGATGAGTGAAGTATATTTGATTTCATGTGTTATATGCTCCATGAGCATGTTTTGGTTAGTTGGTATTGGCTTGGTAATCAGATTCTATCATACCCTCTGGTAAACCCTTACCGACACTGGTTTAAGGCTTTATCGGTAGAGATTTCATTAAGGAATCACGACAGAATGCATAGTTGGTATTGGTGCAACTTCTTCATGGATTTCAGGATGCTGAAGATGTTCTTTGATCATGCTTCAACTGCTTGAAGACATTTCTTTGGTGTGGTGGACCCAGAGTAGGTCCTCTACACGTTACCGGGATGTTTCGAGATGATTTATGGATATGTTATTGTTGTTTTGGTGTTAAGCCAACATGGCATATCATTGTAATATGAAATCATGCAATGATCTTATTGTAATATCTTTAGGTAGCCGACCTAATTGGTTTAGGCCTTATGATTTTTATAAATAAGAGGTAGAAACTCTTTGTAAAGCATCATGGTTATTGAAAGGTCATGGTCAAGGAATGTAATGTGCGAATATTGTAATATCATTCAGGAAGAGGAGTTGGTTGATCATTGGTGATCGTATTGGATTTAGAAGAGTATTTAGTCCTCTGACATTGAGCTTAACCGAGACTCTAATCAAGCATGGTAGATGTTATTTCTAGCAATTCACTGTATTGGATTGTTGTCCATTTATCTTGAGATGGTTGTAGCCTCTCTATAGTCATTGAGACTCTTTTGTAATGAGAAGTACACTCTAGGCAGTGTGCCTTCCTACAAGTACAGGCCCCTCATTGTAACACATACTTTCTACAGAAGTATCATCTAACTATGGGTAGGCTTCCCACCATGGTTTTTCCCTTTCTAGTTTTTCCATGTACAAATCATGGTGTTATGTGGCATGGTTTCTTTGCATTGATTATCTGGTTAATTGTTAAGTTGTATTGTTTACCGATATCTCTTCCTACCAGAATCTGTATGTGATTTATCGGTACTTGATTTGTTTAAGGTTGTATTGTGGATTAAAAGTTATATTTTGTTAACAACTGATTCACCCCCCCCCCTCAGTTGTTCATCACGTATCCTAACAATTGGTATCAGAGTTTTGGTCCTCTTTTGCAGAAGCTTAACCGCTTGAGGTAGATCCTATGGCAACTAACACTTCTAATCCACCGACAACTATTTTCAGAAGAGAAATCCCTAAGCTTGATGGAATAAATTATGGGATATAGAAAATATGAATAGAGACTCATCTTAGATGTCTTGGCAAGGATATTTGGGATATCACTGAGAAAGGATACACACCTTATAATCTGGCATCTAGCAATCCTGCTCCTATAGACCTGGATAAGAATATTGAAAATGATTACAGAGCTAGAGAAGCCCTCTTGTGTGCACTTACTGATCATCAAATCATGGGATTGACTAACAAATCATCGGCTAAGGTTATGTGGGACAAATTGCAAACTCTGAATGAAGGTGACCCTACTATCAAAATTGCTAAACTTGATAGTTACCGGGTAAGATATGAAAACTTGAAAATGGAAGATAATGAAAGAATTGTTGTGTTTATGGAAAGGGTAAATGAGATTGTTATGGGAATTCAATGTTGTGGAAGATTTCTAAGTGAAAATGAAATAGTTTCCAAAGTCTTGAGAGCCCTTCCATTTCTTACAAGATGAAGGCAACTACAATTAATGAGTTAAGAACAATGGAAAACACTTTAGTTAACAGAGACATTCTAATTGGAAAATTATTTACTTTTGAGCTTGAAGAATTTGGATCTTCTGGAGCTACAAAATCTGAACCTACTTTTCATGCATCATCATCAACATCTACTGACAAAAGTGACTAGAAAGCCCTATATAAAAAAGAATTGGAAGACATAAGGAAAGAAGATGAAGAACTTGAGCAACTTGTAGCCTTATTTGCTAGAAGAGTACCTAAAGGACCAACTGGAAGTAAGTATGAAGGAAATGAACCTTTAAAATGTTTTGTATGTAATAAGATTGGTCATTTTGCATCTAGATGTCCTGAAAGGAATGCAAGGTTTGAGGAAAGAGTTAAGAAATCTTTTAAGCCTAACTCGAACAGATATAGATTCAAGAAAACCAAACAATGCTACATAGCAGATGAGGAAGGAGTAACTGATGACTCTAGAGATGAACCTATAGAAGACTCTTCTAGTGGATCCGACAATGGAAAGGAATGGGTGTTCTATGCTTTGAAGGAAGATGAACTGAAATCATCTATCAAGAATGAAGAAAAGGCCCTGGCAACAAAAGTTGAAGATGAGGATGAATGGGTAATTGATAGTGGATGCTCACATCATATGACTGGAGATAAAGGGAAATTTTTGTCCCTGCAAGAATACAATGGTGGTCAAGTCAGATTTGGAGATGACAAGGCATGTATGATCAAAGGTAGAGGTATTATTTCTTTGGATGGCAAGCATAATACTGATAATGTCTATTATGCAGAAGGTTTAAGGAATAACCTTTTGAGTGTTGGTCAATTGGTTGATAAGGGTTTTCAACTTTAGTTTAAAGATAGAAAATGCAAAATCATTAACAAGACTGGTTTGGAGATTGCAACCGGTATTCAGACAGGAAGTAATATCTTTCACTTGAACACTAGTAATAAGACATGTTTTATTGCTCATATTGATGAGAGTTGCCTATGGCATAAGAGGTTGTGTCATGTTAATTTTGATTGTACTGTTAAGATCAGTTCAACTAAGGCAGTTAGAGATATACCTAAGATTATGAAGCCTCATAATTCGATATGTAAGGATGTCAATTGGGTAAGCAAGTCATAAGTTCTTTTAAGAGCATACATGATAAATCTAATGATGTACTTGATTTGATTCACATTGACTTATGTGGTCCAATAAAGACTAGAAGCTTTCAAGGTGATAGGTATTTCATGTTGATTATTCATGACTATTCTAGAATGATGTGGGTGACTTTTCTAAGGGAGAAGTCTGGAGCTTTAGAGAAATTCAAGATCTTTAAAGCAAAGGTTGAAACTGAAACTGAATTGAAAATTAAATGTCTAAGATCAGATCATGGCGGTAAGTTCACTTCTCATTGTTGGTAAATGCACACTCCAATGAGAAATTGTAGGTGATTGAAGGTATTGTCATTGATGGAAACCTTAAAATCATGTGATACCGGCAGGTAGACTCAAGCACCGATATACAAAACACCGGCACCGAAAAGGAAGAATATCGGCACCTTGGCCGATAGCAATTTTGTATAAACATATTTTGTAATTAATTGTAAAATATTTTCTAAGCCGACATGGCAGATTGTAATATGACTCATATATGTATGAGATCATTGTAGATCATTTAAGTAATGATAGGATGTGAAATATGAATAGAAGGTAGCAGACCTAATGTGTGAATTATTAGGTTAAGGTTTTATGTATGTAGCAGAGCTTAAACCGGTACTGAATCTAGCATAGCAGATGCTAATCTGAAGTAGTACAAGACATTGGATTAGTATAATCCATTTTTTGTAAGTCAGTGTGACTTCCTTTGTAACTGAGTAGTGAGCTATAGGCATTTGGCCTTCCTGCATGTGCATGCCCCTATTGTAAGCAGTATTATTCTCTTATTGGCCAGTAAGTGAATATTGTGGGTCACAAATCCCACCGAGGTTTTTCCCAAACTGGGTTTCCTCATTAAAATATTGTGTTATGGTGTGCTTTTCATGTTGTGGTTGTTATTCTTATTTGCTGCATTATTTATGGTTTACCGATACATAGTTTTAATATGCTTTTCATGTTATAAGTTAAGAAAATTATTATACGGGTCAGATACTGATTCACCCCCCCCCCCCTCTCAGTATCTTTGGGAATCCTAACAATTGGTATTAGAGCCTGGTCCTCTATTTTCAAAAGCCTAACAACTTGAGGAAGATCTTGTCACCAGTAGAGATGGAAAACTTGAGAAAGCATTTGGAAACAACTCTTTCAGACTATAATGTAGAAAAAGTGAAGAATATTAAAACTTGAAGATGATCTAAAGGCTGCTCACGATATTATTCGAAGACGTCAAGAAAATTTCACTACAGAAAGAAATAAAAGAAGAGAACTTTGTGAGAAGATGCAGAAAGAGGAAGATGAAAAGGAAACTCTTAATGATCTGGTGAACCAACTGAGACAAGATAGTTGTACAATGAAGAATGAGATGCAAGATATGACTATGAGATTTCGTAAAGAAATTGAAGACAGAAAGAAGAATGAAGATGACTTGACTAGAAGACTAAATGATGTTGGAAATGAAAACACAAGACTCAGTCATGAGAATGATATGTTGAAGACAGATCTGATGCATACATAAAATGATAGAACTGAACTCATGAGACAGAAAAGAATCTTGGAGAATGAACTGACTGCTGCAAATCAACACAAAGAGAAATTCAAGAAAAGTTCAGAATAACTTGTTGACATGCTAGAGAATCAGAAACCTAATGGTGATACAAATGGCCTTGGCTTTGAAGTTGGTGAAAGCTCTGGTACTGCAAACAATCATGATCATAGTAAACCGGTAAGACAACCTAATGCTTACAAATTCAATGGGAAATGCTTTAACTGTAACAAGTATGGTCATAGAGAAAATCAATGTAGATCTAGAAATTATCAAAACACTAATACACCCACCGGTCAATGTTCCAAATGCAACAAAATTGGTCATAACTCAGAAAATTGCAGAATGAATTTAAGATGTTATATTTGTGGAAGATTTGGACATCTATCTAATCAATGCAGAACACATACTGGCATAGGATATGGGAAAGCTATTCAGAAAAACAATGTGACTTGTTATGCTTGTAACAAAATTGGACATATTGAAAATTTTTGTAGAAGCAATTCCTCACCGGCAAATAACAAAGGTCCTAGCTTGAAAGGTAAAGAAATGGTTGAAGAGGTAAAGCAAGAATTCTCAAAACAATGGATCAGAAAGTCGGATCAAAATGTTGATGGGAATACCCCTCCACCGGTAGAATAGAGTAACACTCCACCAGTAGGAGACTCCTCATCTAACTGAAGGAAAATCCTTTGGGGGTTTAGCAACAAATTGAAAAACATGCTATTATACCCTCGATTGATGGTAAGAAATTGAATTACTTCTATATCGGCAGATGAGTTAAGTTGTGACTTAACCGACAAGCATTAAATATGGTAGTTTGAGAAAATAACATTATAAAGCAAGTGTTTTGGCTCCTTTTTTCATTCACCAAGCATTCAAATCTTTGAGAGCG